>NC_062579.1:103768918-104079800 GCF_022837055.1 Prionailurus viverrinus
TCAGGAGAGTCTGGGATTCCTAGGACAAGAGATTTCTTTCAGTTAAGTGAAAGGAATCAAGAGGGCGCTTGGGTGAAGGCAAATGAGTCCTCAACGGTTCTGAGGTGATTCTCAAGTACGCAATGGATATCGAGTCCTTTGTCCCCCAGTTTTAAAAGCAAACATCTTTTGAGAGGTCTCGGAACACAAAGCAGTCATGTGTATCTACTGGCTAATGATGATTAGAAATGTGGCTCCAAACACGAAAATAGAAGAAAAAACAACGAACTAAGCTTCAAGAGACCTAGATTCTAGTCCCAGCTCTGTCGCAAGCTTACCGGATGACTTTTGGCAAACCACTTAGCTGCTTCAGTGCCTATTTTCCCATAAATGGTGATCAGGGCTTTTGTAGACACTTCACTGAGCTGTCAAGAGTTTCAAATTAGGGAGAAAACTAAACTATTAGCACAAGCTGTAGTGTCTTGTACCCAGCGTATATAGATTTACAGGCAACATATATGACCTGGAGACTTTCCTCTGATTCGATAATTCTAGGCAAAATTAGAAAAGTCTCCAGCCAGCAGCTACCTAGGTGAAGCTGAGTGGTGAGGAAGGGGCCACGGAGAGGTCTGGAGACAGACAGACTTCAGTCTCAACCTGAGTCCATCTCTCATTCACTGTGTGATCTCGGGAGCCTCAGTTTCCTCACCTCTAAAACGGGTTTGCGAAGAGTGGCACCTATGCCATGGAAGCATTTTAAGGGTTACATGGGATAAAGCAGCTAGACCACTTAGCACAGCATCTGGAACATCAGAAAACAATTGGTAGATGTTAAACATCACCATCACCATCACCACCATCATCATCATCGCCATTATTATTACCATTATCCTCCTCCTCCTCCTCATCGTCGTCACCCCTTTGTCTTTTCTTCCCCTTTCGCAGAGGTTTCAGTCTAAGCTTCTCAGAACTGGTGCATTATATGGACGGTAGGTAAGTCAAAGGAGAAAGCTGGAGTTCTGCTAGGTTTTACAAAGGGCCGCTTTATAAAAAGGAATAAAGGAAATACAGGAAAAATAAGGGAAAATAAAGGAATTTTTGAAAAGGCAGAGTTTTGCCCCCATCCTGAAAATGCCTGCATCGTAGGCCCCTCTTGGCAGAATTGGACTTTGAGACCTCAGGGAATAGTTGCCATTGATTCTCAGACAACACTTGTGGTTAATAAATAAGCACTCAAAACAGTCCATAAATGTTACACCTATGTATATATTTTTGCCCATTTTACCCTAATATATTACCTATATTTTAAAAAGTTATTTTATTAAAGTTGTCTTATAATTTATTTTTACCAGTGTGGCATTATACTGCTCTTAAAAGCATAAAGATACCTACAAATAGAGAATTCACAATGGGTACATTCATTCAGCAAACACTCCAATGTCTCCTTCATGGCAGACAGCACTTTAGGTGTAGGGGTTAAAAAGATCGTAAGAAGCTTCTAAGAAGCTGGCCCTACTCTCAAAGAGTTCACAGTCCAGTGATGAGACAGGTCATTCATCCAGAAAGGGGGTACAGGAAGGGCAAGCTTAGAGGAAAAAGGCGGTCAGTTACGTTTTGAACATGGTCAGTGTGCAATGCCTTTGTAGACAGGTGCCTGTAAGGACAGAGTTTAGGCTGAAGATGTGCAGTTGTGCCCTTAGCAGTAGGCACCCATGAGGTCACCCAGATAAAGTGTGCACGGTGAGAACAGAGAAAGAGCAAAGAAAAGCCCCTGAGGAAACACACTGAAAGGGTAGACTGAAGAAAAAAATGCATGAAAGAAGCACACAAAGTAAAGGCAAAAAAAAGAAGATGACAATGACGACAATCAGGAGAGAATACATAGAGTTTCTACACAGAAATCAATAAGACAGAGAAGTAGTAGCTACTATGACTATTCGTACTAGTACTATTATTACTGTTATTAGTTCTATTTTTAGTACTCAGAAAGTTTTTGAGTTTATTCATTTATTTTTGAAAGAGAGAGAGAGAGCAGGAGAGGGGCACAGAGAGAGGGAGAGAGAGAATCTGAAGCCGGCTCTGCACTGCCAGCACAGAGCCTGACGTGGGATTCAAACTCACAAACCATGAGGTCACGGCCTGAGCCGAAATTAAGAGTCGGATGCTTAACTGACTGAGCCACCCAGGCACCGCTCAGGTTTTTCCTCATTCACATGGACGGTGTGGTAGCCAGGCTCCAAGGTGGCCCCCAGTGATGTCCACCTCTTGGCAGCCATGCCCTTGCATAGCCCTTTCCCACAATGAATCAGGCCTGGTCCTGTGTGACCAGTAGACTACAGCAGAAGTGATGATGTGGGAATTCCAAGTCTAGAGCCAAACAAAAAAAAAAAAAAAAAAGCATTGCATTGTGGCTTTCACTTTGGTCTCTTGGATCACTTGCTCTGTTGAAAAGCCAGCTGCCATGGTATGAGGACATTCAAGCAGACATATGGGAAAGCCCATGTAGAGAGGAACTGAGACTCCCCACCTGCAATCGGCACCAATTTGCAGGCCATGTGAGTGAGCCACTTAGAAACACATCCTTCAGCCCCAGTCACGCCTTCAGATGAACACAGTCCTATCCAACATCTGACTGCAATCGTATTAGAGACCCCAGGCACAGCTATCCAACCTAGCCACTCCCAAAGTCCTGATCCCTAGAAACCATGAAAAATAATAAATTACCATGGCCGCACTAAGTGAGTAATTTGGGGGATCATACATTACACAGAAATAAATAACTATACAAATGGCTCCCTCTCCTGAATCTAGACAATAATTTTTTTTTTTTTAAAGTCTGGAAACTCTTTGTGGGAACTATGCATTTCCTGCTATGAAACGTTTCTTCCACACAGTCATTTTTGGTACATCTCATTACATTTTTTTCCCCTGTCCTTTATCTCAATTAATGTCTTAACACGACATAAACTGCATGGCTGTTGCCAGGAATCATTCTTTGGTTTATACATACTTTCAGCAAGTGATGAAGCCCTAGATAATAGACCTCACAGAAGACAATCATCAGCATAAGAAAGGTAAAAGAGTATTCCAGATGTTTTCCAAAGGAGAGATTATGACTGGCAAAATATATGTCCAAAGAAAGGCAAGCTAACCATGACGTTAAATGTCAGTGGAACTTTAAAAACTTGACTGGACACTCCCTGGTGAGGTCGATTGTACTTATTCTTCATAAGAAAAGAGTATGAGGAGGCTACACTAACCACACAAACCCAGGGATGTTTGTACAGGGGTCCTAGATCAATGGGAAACAGAGTATAGATATTTGTGAAAACTTTTTAGGCAAATCCATTTTGCTTCTAAAGAAAACAAAGCAGAGGTGCCTGGGTGGCTCAGTTGGTTAAGCATCCGACTCCTGATTTCGGCCCATGTCATGATCTCACAGCTCGTGAGTTTGAGTCCCACGTCAGGCTCTGCACTGACAGCGTGGAGCCTGCCTGGGATTCTCTCTCTCCCTCGCTCTCTGCCCCTCCCCAACTCCTGCTCACTCTCAAAAATAAATAAACTTAAAAAAAAAAAAAAGCAAAGAAAAAAACCAGAGCTTATTCTTCATATTCAAAGAGAGGTAAGACTTGTTTCCCAAAGCTCCGCACTCTCCCCACATTCCCTTACCCTCATGCTTATGGAAGATGGAGGGGAGATGGTTGTGGCTGGGTTACAGTTATGACTTCAAATACTTGGTCCCTTTTTGGACCACATGCCCCCCACCATGTTCAGCTGAGAGAATATAGTCATTGTAGGTAAAGGGTAAGTAAGCTAGTGGGTTTGCAGTGGGAAGAAGCTTAGAAGAAAAGTGACCCACCCCGGCCCCCACCCAGAGGGTGCTGGCTCAGAAGTCAGGGGGGTGTAGGCAAGAGTGGAAGCACCAGGAATACAAAATCCCTTTTCTTGCTCTCCTCCCACATTCCTCCTTGGTGGGAGCAGAACCGCAGCCTTCCAAGCTGAGACAAATGACTCTGCTTGTAATATGCTAATGTGGAAGAGATAAGGGACTGGTCAGGAGAAACACAAGCTGAGAATTAATAATAGATCGTGGGAGGTGAAAGGGCAAGTCCGGCTTGGAAGGAGCTGAAAACTGGGAGAAAAAAACAGGACAAGAGTCCAACATCAAGTATGGGGAATGCACAGCTATGTACTAGTTGGGTCCTGCTGACTTAAAATAATGAGAATTAGGCCTGGGGTGCCGGGGGCCCCGGCTGAGAACAAGGTGGGGGTTCAGAGGGAAGCCGGTCTCTCTTCAGAGATGAAGGGAGCTCAGAAAAAGTGCGGCCTTTGACAAGAACAACAGAACAGAACTAGAAAGAGAGAGCCCACCTCTCGGGTACTCAGGAAAAGAAGGTCCAAGTCGGATATCAGAGCGGGTCCCGGGACCTTGGGCTTGCCCAGAATTGTCTTTTCAGTGGAATGCTCCACTCCTGGAGTTCAAGAGACCGGTCAGAAGTGATCCTAGCAGAACTCTTACAAATATTCGTTAATGTTCACCAAAATCAAACAATAAAAACGGCACACTAAGTAAAAAGAGCATCGATGGTATTTGGTAAATGAGCGCCAAAGGGTGCCCTACGCCCAACTTGCATTCACCATTGCCTGCTGACTGCAAACTTTCCAGGATATTAATTTTAGTGAGATGCTCGTAAATTCACTTGTCTATGTTACACGTGAAATATTCAGAGGCGACCCTTTCCTTTCACCAGACCGCCATCCAAGTGTCCCGATTTGGAGTCCCGAGCTAACACTCCCTAATTTGCAACTGGGAGTAAGTGGAGGTTTCTGTAATCTTGATTGGAAATTCTCGAGACGGTGGGAAAAGTACATGGGCGCAAGTGTGCACGGGCTCTCGTGCTGATGAAGGGGATTGAGACCTCTGGCGAGATTCCCGTATACACCGCAGCTAAAGACAACAAAGTGCTGCCTAGCAAGGATTTCTGCCTCACATGCAACTAGGCATTCGAAATTAGTACACCCTCCTTCTAAAGTATTTGAAAAGTTTACTCTCTTAAGCAGTTTAAAAGCTCCTTCAGGCAATCTTGTTTACAAATTAACAGAATCCTGAATTAATGAGGTCCAACCGCTTTCTTTTTAAAGAACTTCAAATACAGGCTGACTCTAACACATACGGAAATAATTCTCTCGCCCCAGTGATACAACAGACCTCAAAGACATAACTTTGCTTCGGGAAGCTACTGCAGAATTCTGGCCAGGGAGTCCCTTTCCAATGGCACCATTCTAAAGTGAATGACGAATACTCTACTATTTACCTCTTTTATAAACGACACGGCTAACGAAAATACGTATTTGTTTTCTCCACTACTCTTTCCGTATTTCTCTCCAAAGACCTGAGGGGATGCCTTGGTTTTGCAGTCATCATAAATTTCTTATGCTGAACTTGTGACCCAGTCTGGATGAGAACCAGAACGATATCCAACATGAAAAGGCGGCATTCACTCAGGTCTGCAAAACGGCCTTCTTTCAGAAATCCTGAAAAATGGCTGCTTTGATTTTCTTTACATTGTTCTCCTCTCTAAGTGCCACCCGAATGCTTTATTTTTCTAGTTCAACCAGCCCACATAAATACATATTATATTGTGTTTTGTGCCTATGAGTTACAGATAAATAATTCTAAGATTTGGTATCCTAAGATGCAATACCATTTTGTGAAACAAGACTTCATTGCCCAAACTAGCTTTGCTTATAGAACTCGCGCTGAAGCTTCCATTACCTGAACTGTGCCTTATGAGAACTGATACGTAACCGAACTTCTTTTTGTTGTTGTTTTTTTGAGACCGATACCTTAAATGTTCTTTATTTGTAAATTGCTGATATGTGACTCCTTCAGGCGCCTAGCAAAGAAAAAGCCAAGATTACCTAATTTCAGTGGATTTATAGAATCAAGGGATATGTTTACATACATATACACTGAGTGTCTGCGTATGAGACAAGATAAAGACAACAGACACCCAGCAAGGCAAAACTCATAAAATGTTTCAAGATGAAATGATATAATTACACATGATACCACATACAGGGCATTTCTCTACAGTTTGCCATCTGCAGCAAGGACTATTTTTATTTCTCTCACCAAAGGGGATATTTTATGCTCTCTTACATCAGAGTGGGCATAGATACCTTTTAAAAAAAAAAACTCTTAAAAAGCGGGTTCCTGCTTCAAGATCTATCTACCATAATTTTCATTATTCAGGAAGGATATCTTACATGAATAGTGGATCTCATATGCTCTCGATTTCAGATACCACTGCGCATGCACTCACTGAAAGCAGAAATCCAACTGTCTATATAACAGTTTTATAAATGGAACAAGTTGGCTTAAATTGAAACAATTTTCAGAGGCTTTTCCACTGCCTATTTTCCATGACAGTCCTCCAGCTCAGGGCTTTCAAATCTAAAAGAAAGATCTTTTACAACCACAGTTAGCATAGGCATATACCTACAAACAGGAAATTTTTCTTCAGTCACGCTCGAACATAAGAATGAACTGCTTTCCGAACGAGAATGAGTTAATCCCCAGGGTTTTGCCCACTTACAGAGAAAAGCACAATGAAAAGTACCTGACTTGTTGCAGGGGAGTCACAATCAGGGTCAATATTTCTCTGCTTATTTCTCTGCTGCCTGCTTCTATTAATGTACAAAAGAGGTTGACCATAAGAAAGGAAATTTGTATTAAAACTACCAGTCAGAAGACCTAGAAGAAGCTACTTGCAGAGACACGTGTGTCTATTTTGTTCTGAAAACAGAAGCAGAGATTAACAAAAGAAAATCAATGTTGCCACTTGGATGAAGGAAGAGAGAAGGGTGTCATGGCCACAGACGCTATGCTTGGTTTTTTTTTTGTTGGTTTTTTTTTTTTTTTGGTTGGGGGTGGAGGTGTGAAGAACATGGAGTAGGGGGATAAGAGAAGAGGCTGGAGCCAAGGGGGGCGGGCAGTCAAGGAACAAACAGAAGGAAGAATTTGTTACCTTAAAAAAAAATCCATCATAACCCTGCTTCCTAAAAGATTCTATGGTATTCCTCCCATAGAGCTCACAGATGGAGAAGGGTAATGGACTGGAAGATGAACCAGGAGATACACAATCTTCAGATAAACCAACTGAAGTGGCCATACCAAACAAAAAGCAGCATTGAAGCATGCATGCTGACAGACTGCAAGAATATCAATGCTGATCACATTCCCAGAGGAAACTGAAATCAATTGGAAACAGACAAGAAATCCAGCATTTCCAGTGACACTGATGATTTTTTTTTTCATGAAAGTCATTAAAATTGTAAGGTTCAAAGGCACACCCTTCCTTTATGGCATGTAGTCTCCATAAGGGCCATGCAGTCACATGGGCAACAAAATACACATTAGTGTTGTAGGGGAAGGAAGGATGGTATGTTGCAACACTTAGCATAGTGACTGATAACACTCTCTACGTATCTGTGGGAGGGAGGGAGGGAAAGCGTAAGGAAAGATGTATAGAATATAGAGGTTTCGAGAAAAAGACCATCAAAAGGTTTAAGTGAGCTAGGTTAAAAATGAAGACTTACCGTCAAATACTGGAACAGATTACTAAGGGAAACTGAAGATATTTTAAAATAAAATGTATACTCACTGAACCAAGATAAACTAGGCTGGACAACAGGCTAAATGAGTTCCCTAAAGTTTTATATGGCTCTGATAACTTTCAGAGCAATTCCAGTAAGAACTCTGAGATTCAAAGACAAATTTTATACAGACCACAGAGGCACGTGGGTTTTTTTCCCCCAATCACTGTACTTAACATTCGTCCTTATCTGTCAACATATAATAATAATATGTCCATAATTCACCATAACTTTCTAATAAAGTTTAATACCAGCGTTTAGCTTAAGAGGTAACCATTTCTATTTCATCGGCTTTTTTTTTTCTTTGTAAGCTCCCCTCAACCACTTTCAAATCTTTTCCATCTGGCAAAAAAGTACAGAAAAATCTCATTTCCTGTGCCCAGGCTGCCTGATCCTTGCTGGAGACGGGGCCCACTTAACTGTCACCTGATCCTTTGGTCCAGTCCTCACCTGATCTCCCTACCCCCACTCAACTGTAATCTCCTCCACTCCTAACCTTGTAAGGCTCTGTGTTTACCTCTCTTAGCACATTTGACATATTCCACCTTGGATTATTATTAGGCTGTGTCTTCTCTTTCTTACCAGACTAGATGTCCCTTGAGGGCAGAGTTCCAAGCTGACCCATCTCTGGATCCCTATGACTGGGGAAACCACCTGGGTAATGATATTTAATCAGTCATCTCTTGGGTTTAAAGACACTTAATCAATAGTTCACAGACTAGCATTTACCTAATTCTCTTTCTTTCATTTCAAGTCTGGATCATTGTGTAAAATATTACAATAGATGAAATCAATAACCTTCATTTTGGGGCACCTGGGCAGCTCAGTGAGTTGAGCATCCGACTCTTGATTTCAGCCCAGGTCATGATCCCGGGGTCATGGGATCGAGCCCTGCATTGGGCTCTGTAGTGGGCGTGGAGCCTGCTGAAGATTCTCTCTCGCTTTGCTCCTCTCCCCCATCCTCCAAAATTAAAAAAATAGGGGCGCCTGGGTGGCTCAGTCGGTTAAGCATCCGACTTCAGCTTGGGTCATGACCTGGCAGTCTGAGAGTTTGAGCCCCGCGTCGGGCTCTGTGCTGACAGCTAGGAGCCTGGAGCCTGCTTTGGATTTTGTGTCTCCTTCTCTCTCTGTCCCTCCCCTGCTCACACTCTGTCTCTCTGCCTCTCTCATAAATAAACAAACATTAAAAATTTTTTTCTTTGTTAAATTAAAATAATAATAATAAGCTTCACTCTAAGTCCTGAGGTTACAAACCTAAGATACTAAAATTCTTGTTCACTGTATATGCTCGTCTTTAGGGTTTGACTTATGTGGTTTGTTTGTTTTGGGAGTTGTTCTTGTTGTTGTTGTTTTATTTTTTTTACTGTTTATTTTTGAGAGACAGAGACAGCATGAGCGGGAGAGGGCAGAGAGAGAGAGAGAGGGAGACCCAGAATCGGAAGCAGGCTCCAGGCTCTGAACTGTTAGCACAGAGCCCGACGCGGGGCTCGAACCCATGAGCCGTGAGATCATGACCCGATCCGAAGTCGGACGCTCAACCGACTAAGCCACCCAGGCACCCCTGTTGTTGTTTCTTTTTTTTTTTTTTTTTAATTTTTTTTTCAACGTTTTTTATTTATTTTTGGGACAGAGAGAGACAGAGCATGAATGGGGGAGGGACAGAGAGAGAGGGAGACACAGAATCGGAAACAGGCTCCAGGCTCCGAGCCATCAGCCCAGAGCCTGACGCGGGGCTCAAACTCACGGACCGCGAGATCGTGACCTGGCTGAAGTCGGACACTTAACCGACTGCGCCACCCAGGCGCCCCACCCCTGTTGTTGTTTCAAATAAAGCTAGCTGAGCTCTTCCCTACTGTTCAAGATGAAAAAAAAAAAAAAAGAAAAAAGTTCAAACTTGACTGTTCAAACTCAGCAAATTCATAGGATTCTCATTAGCTTCTCCACAGTGACATGTAAAATGGTTTGAAGAGTGAAGGTTCAGAACTTCACACAATTACCAGAACCTCCAAACCCTGCGAAGTATCCTGAAGCATGAGACGAGGTCACTACTATCCAATTTCTGAGTGAGGTGGAGATCAATGGCTAATAACACTCTACCAAACGGAGATGTGGTATTTACTCAGTAATCCTTAATACCACAGCTTCCAGCCTCATTCGAAAACTTCCGACACTAGCACAAAGAAATGCTAGCTGAGCCTGTGAGCTCAGAATCACGCAAGTTCCATTTAGCAAGTAACACAACAATCACACAGTTGCAAGTATGTATAAGATGTATGTACCTGGTGAGATATACATACCTACTGAGTTCACCCTTTCTCACCGATGGCAACTCCTCTTAGCCCAGGGACCCAAGAATGGACTTTAAGTGAGAAGAGCCTTCACCTAATCCACCTTCCTCTTTCCATAGACAGAATCTCCAATGAGGAGTGAAACAGTGGGAGTATTCAGGAGTCAATGTGAGCTTTCATCTGTCTCAATGAGCTATTCCAAAATTCCACCCTAGAAGATTCTACCCCTCATTTATATTAAAAATATAGTTTACTACCAGCATTTAGCTCAAGACCTTTACTCTGGCCCACATGAGTACCTGTTCAAAACAGACACTTGTCAAACGTGACTTCTGATTTTGCCAATGCCTAACAGAGGTCCTTGCTAAATAAAATCCCATAATGCACATCACTCCCAATTACAGTATTAAAGAGTTTTTCTTCACTTGTGCTTTGAAATCAGTGGCTTACTTAGCTTTTTAGAGACTGCACCATCCTCCCGCCCTCCTGGTAAACCAGTTAATATCTTCGTCTATCTCCTTCCCTTCCCCACTTCCCAATGCACCAGTTAAAGTGGAGATTGCGTCGGTTTAGTACAATCAATCTTGTTCTCTCGATTGAAAATCTATCCCCTCAAATCTTGCTACTCTCTCTGAAGTGAGCCTTATCTCTTCCAATTATTTCACGCTATTACCCTAAAATCTTTCTCCTCTACTGATTCGTTTCCAATGACATTAATATAAATTCTCCTTTCCCTTCCTGTTGTGTTCCTGCCCCCATACCCTGCTTCATCCTTCTTTACATGCAAATCCATGATGAGATCAACTATACTGTTTCCTTTTCTGCTTGCATCCCTGCAAACTGGCACGATTCTTCCTGGTTTCCACTGTAATACAACTCTGGAGTACTTTTCAGCTAATTTCAACGTCATGTATCCCTCTATGATTTCTAAATTGCTCGTATCAATTGGGCTTAAAAGCCTAGGTAGAAGAAAATTCAAACATTCAGGATAACTTCTTGACCATGAGAGAGACTTAGACTTAAACACTGGAACAGGCTGCTGGGGAAGAAAAGATACAAAATATCTATCTTTAGAAATCTTTTCAAATGGGACGAAAAACCGTCACTCCCATGTGATTTAGGTGTTGAGATACCTAAGCAGCGGGATGAGCTACATCACTTGTTTATGTTTCTTCCAGGTCTAAGGACTCACAACATAGTCAATCTAACTATATTTCTCGAATTTTGCTAAGAAAGCTTTAGATTCTTGTAGCATGATGATAAGATTCATTAAGGCAAAACCAAATCAAGATATCATACCAAATGACCCAATATTTTATTCAGTTTGAGTTCTTCTTGGGAGCAGATGGAATTTGTAATTTAATAAGACCTTTGAGGCACGGAGGGGTGAGACAGACCCGTCTTCCTGCCTTCTCTTAAAGCTGGTGCCAGGCTGCCTCCAGAAAGGAGGACAGGAATAATTAGAAAATTTATTGAGTCTGGAGCATTGTTGAACCAGCTAGGTGCAATCAACGGCCATGGGTATTACCTTTACTTTTGAGAACACGTAGGTAAAATGCAATTCTTTGAAGATCCAGTCACAACTTCCTCACTGTTGAGGAAATAAATACATCCTAAACTTTTAAAATCTTGGCAAGCAGCTAATCACTTCCAATTAGCTGCCAATTGGTGGCAAGCATCTAAAAAATGGGAATTTTGCCAGTCACGAGATGAGCAACCTGCTGAGACGGGGATCGTGGAGCTGGTGGGAAGTTTAATGGAGCCGAGAGAGGGCAAACGCGTGGGAGGAAGGCTCAAGGTGGCGAGGTTTCCATTAATTGCACAGAGGCTGACATTCTGTCCCTTCAACAATCAGGCAGGAATAACGTCTGTAGAGTTTTGGTGCTTTCACACACTGCTATTACCTGTCACCAATAAAATGTACATTCCATAAACAAGCAAATCAAAAGGGCTAAAATTTATCATGGAAATTTAGGGGAAAGTCTCAAAAGAAGAAGGTCTTTGGCATACCATTAATGTTCGGTGACAGTGACACGTAATTGTTTTTTAATTCTAAAAAGACAGCATTCTTCTATTTCCCTCTTTTTGATGCTAGAGACCTCCTAACTGCACAGTGACAGGCAGCAGAGAGCATTAGGAAAGCCCAAAGAAAAGTAGAGGCTTTGAAATCAGACAAAAATTGGGATTCCAGCTCTACCCTGGGCGAGTCAGGTAACATCTCTCATTTGCCTCATCTGTGACATGGGTGTGATGCTGCACTAAGAATCATTTCCTTCCATCCAATCTCTCCTGCCTCTAGCCTCCTCGGTTTGGCCTCATCTCCTCTGTTTACATCATATTCCCCTTCCCCAGCCTGTTGTCACTTCTCTACAGTAGATATATTTCCCCTTTCCAAGCGCAGCCTTCCTTATGGCAAAACCCTAGCAAGTAGCAAAAATTATTGGGAGTGATTTGGTGCCTAAAAACTATACAGCACTAGAAAGACTTCAAAAAAAAAAAAAAAAACAGAAGAAGAAGAAGAAGAAGAAGAAGAAGAAGAAAGATTTCCAGACGCCTAAGGTCTGAATACCAAAAGATAACAGCACACCTTGGTAATCAACATTATATCCTCATGAATAAACACTGAGCATCTAGACGCATCCAGTATTATGCCAGATACGGGGGCTACAGAGGTGAGGACTCAATCAGTCCCTGTCCTCAAAGAGCTCACAGTCTGTTGGGAGAAACATAGATACAAATGACTGTAGTGCCAGACAAGAGTTATGTCTAAAGTACAGAGCTGGCAAGGAGGATGTACTGATATGGGGCCTGTGGATGGGAGTACGATGATAGCCAAGGAAGGTCTCATAGAAAAAGACACTCAGGGGCGCCTGGGTGGCGCAGTCGGTTAAGCGTCCGACTTCAGCCAGGTCACCATCTCGCGGTCCGTGAGTTCGAGCCCCGTGTTGGGCTCTGGGCTGATGGCTCAGAGCCTGGAGCCTGTTTCCGATTCTGTGTCTCCCTCTCTCTCTCTGCCCCTCCCCCGTTCATGCTCTGTCTCTCTCTGTCCCAAAAATAAATAAACATTGAAAAAAAAATTTTAAGAAAAAGACACTCATTCCAGACCTAGCTCTGCTCTTATACAAGATGCATCATGTTGGCCAGGTCAGTTCACCTCTTTAAATCCCATTTTCCCTATCAGAAAAATGAATGGCTAGGACTCAACCATCTCCATGTGTCCTTGTGGCCTTAATGCTCTATAACATTTCACGAGGCAGGAAAGTGCAGGGAAATAGCTCCAGATTCCATATTTCTTCTCACAGTCCCTCACCCCTTTCTTCTTATCCATTCATTTTTCTCTTATAGCCAGTTGGTCGTTTCTATTTGCTTTGCTTTTTTAAAAAAAATGTTATTTTTTTAAGTAGTCTCTACACTCAACGTGGGGTTCGAACTCACGGCCCGAGATCAAGAGTCCCACGCTCTACCGACTAAGCCAGTCAGGCGCCCCCCCCCCCCCCCCCCCCGCTTGATTTGCTTTTGACTCTCCTCTATCGTGGTGCTGCTGTGCAAACGGATTTGATATCATGGCTGCAGAAGGGCTCCTTTTGACAAAAATAAGTTCCCCTGCATGAAAGGGTCAGTTTCCTCAGTGTTCCTCATAATTTTAGTAACTTTGCATTGAGCCCCACAAAAGCTCCACCTCCATATCCACTTAACAAACATTTATTAAGGCTTTCTCTGTGTCAGGCATTAGGCTGGGGGCTATGGAAGATGCAGAAATGATTAAGACATGGGCCCGGTTGTCAGGGAGTTTATGATTTATTTAGCGGCTGTGGCACTGAGCCCAGCGCTATATAAAACATATTAGCAAGGCAATCTTTGTTCTGTCACAACTGGAGCCATGAGTCCTCAACATGTATATGTGGTTTTGACTAGAAGTTGTGCATTCAGTAGGCGTTGAAAGCCACATGTCAGAAACTGAGCTGCTCTTCAAAAAGTTCAACCCCATTAGTAATCAAAGAAATGAAAAGTTAAAATGATGAGCTTCCATCATTCTCCTAGAAAACTGGCAAAGATGTAAAGAGATAAAATGCGGTGACAAGGAGTGCGGTGAGATAGGGGCTCTCATACATTGTCAGTGGAAATGGTAAATAAGTTATAGTGCATCCGTAATAAATTATGACACAGCCACCCAAGTGAATTCTATGCCACCATTAAAAACCGTGTTTTCAAGACTATTTAAAAACATAGTGAACTACTCATGATGTAATATGAAGTGAAAATAGCAACTATCAAACTATATATACAGCATAATCACATTTTGGTAAAACAATATGTTTCTTTGTGAATGCACAGGAAAAAAAAAGGTGGTGGGGGAGGGCAAAAGGAAATGTACCAGAACGTTAACAGTAATTATCACTGGGAAGTGTGATTACAAGTTATTTTACTGCTCTCTTTAATGTTCCTGTGAATTTTCCAAATTTCCTGCAACAGTACCCCTGCTTTCTAGTAATAGAACGGTATTATGATACATAAAAACCAGAAGAACATACACTAAAATGTTAAAACTTTTCTACACTGAACATGTACTAACTTCATTGGACTAAAAACTAAAACTCAATTAAGAACAACCGGACTGGGGTACCGGGGTGGCTCACTTGGTTAAGTTTCCGACTTCAGCTCAGGTCATGCTCTCGTGGTTTGTGAGTTCCAGCCCCGCATCGGGCTCTGTGCTGACAGCTCAGAGCCTGCTTTGGGTCCTCTGTCCTCCTTTACTCTCTCTGCTCCTCCCCTACTCACGTTCGCATTCTCTCTCTCTCTCTCTCAATAAATAAACATTAAAAAAACAACTAGACTGTCAGAGGAATTAGCGAAGATTAACATGAATAAGCACATATTATTTAATTGAGCGAATTCTACTGCCACACAGCTTTGCAATACTTTTAGGCTCTATCTCCACTGATCATGGTTTGGGCCAGGTCACTTAACTCTTGTGTGCTTTAGGGAATCGATAATTACTGCGTGCTTCGAAGGGATACTGCGATGGTGAGTGTGATAGCATTGGTGAAATGCTTTGAACTCAGGAGAGAAAGATATACGGCAAGGAGTAATGGATATTTTAATTATCCACCCTGTGATGTTTGTGTTGAGATTGCCCTCAGCAATCCCTAGCTACCCCTCTCCAGCACGCACATAACACTTCCTTCCCTAAGTCCCCCTTCCCCTGCCCTATTCTGGTTCTCCGGCTCCTTTTCCCTCCACCTCTTGGATGTACCACAAATACTTTCATACCAAGTTAAATTGATTAGGAATGCATCATGAACTTGATTAACCAGTTTCTCTTAGATCAATAAAAGTTTGTTTAATTAACTTGGATATGAAGTTTATAGAACTGTTTTTAAATTCTCCTTGTTTGGCTCCTGCTAGGCAGAGCTATCCACATAAATTTGACATGTTAGAAAACACTCAAATATGAATGTAATCTCCCCTTTTACCCTATGAATTCAGCCTCAAAAGCTATGAGTTCAGGGGTGCCTGGGTGGCTCAGTCAGTTAAGCATCTGACTTTGGCTCAGGTCACGATCTCGCGGCTTGTGAGTTCGAGCCCCGTGTCTGGCTGTGCGCTGACAGCTCGGAGCCTGAAGCCTGCTTCTGATTCTGTCTCCCTCTCTCTCTGCTCCTCCCCTGTTCTCTGTCTCTGTCTCTGTCTCTCTCTCTCTCTCTCTCTGTCTCTCAAAAATAAATAAACCTTCAAAAAAAAAAAAAAGCTATGAGTTCAAGAGTCCTGGCCTCAGAGTCGGGGGAGCTAGGTTCTATTTTGGCCATGCCACCAACCCACAGTGTGATCTTGGGAGCTCATTTCCCCTCTGTGGGCCAGTTTCCTCAACTTGAAGATGAAGGAGTAGCTCGGATCACCTAGATGGCCCAGGTGATGGATATGAAAGCATCCTGACAGATACGGAAGCACTGCCGTACAAACGAGCCATCCCCATGTTCACTGGGTCCCTGCCTACGACAGCACCAGGCACAAACCAGAAGCTAGAAATGCGACGGTGTAAGCACTACAGCAAAGCAGCCCATATCCCAAGCCAGCAAATAACCTTTTACTGGCAAGTACAGACCACTAAGCCTTTTGGCAATTATTCCTGAACAATAAAGCTGTCAGCCCTTGTTTTAAGAAATACTTATAGATAAAGGGATGAAAAGGGGGAAGGGGAGCTCGCGTTGTTAGAAGAATGGAGTAGCAGAGCTGGGGAGATATTTTAGACTGCCAGACAATATTCTTAGATGGGATGGTAGATGGGAGATCATACTGTTATCAAGATGAATAGGTATCTGCGTACAGAGAGCAGGTCATATGTATAGAGGCTAACAAGTGGAACAATGGACAATTCAGGAAAGCAGCCTGCTGAGGGAGTGTGCTGCCATTATCCGGACAAAAGTCCCAACAGTCACCGATCTTCTGAAACCCATCCCACTGAATATCAAATAGATACTCTGGCCTTCGTGCCACCTCTTATCATTACCCTAAGGACCACTGCTAGCAAAGTAGTGTGCCTTTGTGCAAAGTAGGGAAAGGGTCCCTTCCAGCACAAAAAGGCACCCCCTTCGGGTCATCCAGCTGGAGAGAGGATGGAAGGGTTGCAAAAGGTGCCCTTTCTGAGTGGACCAATTAGAAAAAAAAGGATTGGCTGGCAACAGCACCCTGGCTGCATTTCAGCCCCGACCTGCGCCCCGTCGGCCTGGCATCTACCATACTCTGGAATGCCGACGGCACAGGCTCTCTTGCTCTCTTGCTCGCCGCCCCCTCCCTGGCTCCAGCATGAGTCCAGGGCCAGGTTCATTTCCGACTAACTGCCGCACACTCCTGCCTTCGCCTGCCTCACCTGCATCACTGCTCCAGTTACGCTGTGCAGTACCGTCATTTCTCATTGTGCTTTTAGATTGGGACCAGATTCATCTCTGAAAGATGGAAAACTACAGATTTTAGTCGGTGTCTTAATGAAAAAGATGGCATTTTGGAAGATGGAAACCAAAATGAATCTCACTGGTGAGGGGAATAATATTTTCAAAAGCGGGTTGCATGTAACATTTTGTCCCATTAACTACTCTTTGGAAAATAAGTCTTTCGGTCCAGTAACTCTAAGAAACCCTATATACTATACATCTCTTGGAAGAGGAGAATCACACATTAGTACATTACAGCTCTGTTTCACCCACCATTTCCCAAACGTACCAACCATGGAACCTTGCCCAGAAGCCCTCATCTTCCTTCCTTTCAAGGCTTCAAGGCTTCATTCCCAGGATCCTTTGCATCCACACAGGGCTTCTTCTGCTCTCCCTGGCCAGCCTTCCCGGAGAGGATTTCTGAAGGCAGAGCTGGTGGGGCCTGAGGGGGGCTTTCCTGGAGATCAGCAGTCCCAGACTGAAATGCCCTGGCTGGGCGGCTCCCTGGGAGACCCCTCGGGAGGCCCAGTGCACACCCAGGTGTGCGGAAGCCACTGCGGAGGCGCGGTGCTCCGCCAGGGACCCCAGGGCCAGGTTTGGGGGAGCGGGGGAGGAGACACAGGGAAGAGTGTCTCTGGCTGCTTCACGTGGCGAGGAGTGACGTTAGCAAACGAGGTCGGGGGCCTCGGACCGCACACGTCTGTGCAAGTTTTAGTTTCCTGACCGAGAGAAAATTTCAAGAGAGGTTTACAGACATGCTCCCCACCCACCATACACGTCTATGTCAAGATCGTGAGTTTGCAAAGTGCTATCGGCGTTACATCACTGGACCCTTGGCAATCCTGTGAATTAAAAAAGGAAAGTAAATTCCGAGTATGTATGTGAATCACTGAGGCTTTCATCCGCATGTTAGCCCTAAGTAATAGTTTAAATCCTCATAACAACCCTATGAGGGTAAGTGCCATTATTATCTCCCTTTTTCCCAGATTTTGAAACTGAGGCTCAGAGTGCTTATTTTATAACAGTCACCAGGCTACGTGCTGTGAATACAAAGGAGAATCAGGCGGACATAATCCTTTCCTGAAAGTATTCACAGCCTAATGACGGAGGCCAGCAAATAAACAGCACTCAGAGAATGGTGAAAAATTACCATGGCAGTTAAAAATCATGCTAACAGCTAGCACTTAATGAGGGCTTACTATGTGCCAGTCTCCACGCTAAATGCGTTGCACACATTATCTTCTTTAGTTTGGGCAACATTCCTGTGAGGAAGGTTCTCTCATCGTTCCCATCCTAAAAATGAGGAAACTAAGCCTGAGAAAGAGGGACTACTCTAGAGTTGATCAGCTAGGAAGGGCTAGAACCAGGATTCTAACTCAAATCAGTCTGACAATAGATTTGCTGTTAACTACAAAGTTAATTATAGAGGGTCCCTATGGAATCAACGTTGACAGCATCTTCAGCTTCAGATTCCAGCACACATGGCGAATATTCTTTTTAAAAAGTTGATTGGAATATTCATTTTAACCCAGTTGGGAGGAGGCTTTATTTGTATAGGCACAAAACTGCAGAGGCTTAAAATTTTAGTTGTAGATAATCTCATCCTAGTAAATGATGAATCTGCATCTAGTCTGGTTACTTGGGGTAACCTGGGGCTGCTGGGGTCTCAAAGACAAAAGAGCTGTGACTGTGATTTTTTATTTTTATTTTTTGAGAGAGAGAGAGAGAGAGAGAGAGAAGAAGAAGAAGAAGAAGAAGAAGAAGAAGAAGGCGGCAGTACTAGCAGTAGTAGAGGAGGGGCAAAGGGAGAGGGAGAGAGAGAATCCCAACTAGCCTCCACACTCAGCAGGGAGACTGATGCAGGGCTCGATCTCACAACCGTGAAGTCATGACCTGAGCCAAAATGAAGAGTCAGATAATTAACCAGCTGAGCCACCCAGGCACCCCTGTGATTGTTGAATTTAAATGACAAGAATGAAACCAATCTACTTTGGCGTATCTGAAATTTGGATCATAAGAGCTAGAACCTAGCCAGTTACTATGTAGTTTCAACTCTGAGTTCTTGTTTCTACAAGATTAACAACCCCAAAGTTTGATCAGCAAAAGTTTGGTTGTGTCTTCTGTACCAATTTGAATGGGTACTGGGTCACAGATGATACTAAATATATTTGGAGATGCTTAAAGAGACTGAAGAGGAGAAGCCCAAATTCACACAAAATTAGTTTTCAGCTCCTTAAACTAACCCCATAAATTATTTTTAAATCTTAAAAAAAAATTTTTTAATATTTATTCATTTTTGAGAGACAGAGAGAGACAGACCATGAGCGGGGAAGGGGAAGAGAGAGGGAGACACAGAATCCAAAGCAGGCTCCAGGCTCTGAGCTGTCAGTACAGAGTCCGACGCAGGGCTCGAACTCATGAACTGTGAGATCATGACCGGAGCCGAAGTCGGAGGCTCAACTGACTGAGCCACCCAGGCACCCTCAACCCCATAAATTATATTTGCGTGTAAATATAACCCTGCACTTCCTCTTTATTGGCTACAATCTTTTAGGAAATTCTAAATTCCTAATATTTTAGGAATAGGGGAACTTTTTTGCCACTCTGTCACTGAGGGGACTTACTTTCCACTCTACCTTTGAAGAATGGGACACTTATTTAATAAGTCAGACATCTGTCTTTCTGTCTAATAGACAATGGCTAAACATCATTTACCAGGTTCTTCCCACTGTAGAAATACAGTCATTCCTACATGACAGCACAAAGATGCATCAACATGTAATGTCCAACCAACAGACCATGTAACAAAGGTAAAACAGGCAACCCTCGCCTTTAGAAGGTGCCAAGTCATAAATCACACCTGTCTCCTTTCCTTCTTTCCTTTAAAAAAATCCCAACTATATTAATCACAGAAGAGACACAAGCTATCCAACTGCCTCCCAGGCTTTCACACATGGTCGTGCCTTGCACAACTCTAGAAAGCGCTTTTCACAGGGACTGTGATGTAAACACGCAGAGCACAATGTGCACAATTGCACAGAGCAGCCCGCTCCGTCTCCCCACCCCACCCCCATTCCCCCAAAACATGGCTTTGGTGGATTTGATATTTTGCATACTGGAGATGTTTTTGTTCACACAGCTCTTGGCATTGAACATTGGCTCTGCTTAGCAACACTCAGAAAACAAAAGAGATACTGACTCGCTTCTTAGCGCTGCTTTTCTTGTGTCAATTCTAAGAACATTCTGTAACATTTTCATTTTTTATTAGACATTAATGAAAACAATAAGCAAAGCTGGGTCAATAGTAATTGGTCTCATGTAGAAAATGACAGCAGTCAATTATTTTTGATAAGCCCCTAGAAACAGCAAATAAAACATCTGTGCAATAACCTCTTGTCAATAGAATAGTCATAAATCTGGGTCTCAATGCTCTGACCAATGCTTTAAGGGGAAAAATATATTTTCTTTAAGCATAGTAAGAGAAGAATTTTGAAGAATGATGCCATCTCTCTCTCTCTAGATAAGAATGAATATTTTGCTAATCTCGAAAGGTTCTTCTTGGCTCTGCTGGGCAACAGGAACAATTCTGAATTGTATTCCTGGCAGGCAGAGAATAAACTGATGCAAATATCTGCTATGCAGGCAGCGAAGGGGGTCACTCAAATGATGGGGTTGGAGGAGTGCTGAGAAGGCCACACAACTAAGAAATGTCATCATTTATGCTTCATCCCTTTGTATTACGGGACCTGTGAAACCGCCACCAGCCTCACCACACCCACACACACCCACACCCACACCCACACCCACACACACACCCCTGATTAACAGGGAAACATTCCTAAGAGAGGTAATATACTAAGCCTCTCCGATTACTGATACATTTCCCTTCACACAGACAACGTCCAAAAGAACAGGAATACCCAACTAACTTGAACCAGAGGGAGAGGAGGGGAGGGCATTAGATTCAAAACCCTGATCACAGGGTATTTTCTCAAAAGGGTGCATCAGGGTGGTGGTGTTGCGGTGGGAGGCATAAGGACAGTTGGGGGTAGTACTTTAACAGCATCGGATACCGGGCACCTTAGAAGGGGGAAGGAAAACGGATGAAAGATGAAGAAAAGGTTAAAGGGCATGAAACCCAAATTGCACTCACTTCACGGTTTGGACTAACACCGTTCCTGATTCCATTTCACAGGGATTGACTCTGAAGAAATTTCCCATAATAGAATTAGGAAAGTAGGCTATTATTTGGTATGTGTTCCTGGAAGGCTCACATTAACTGACAGTAACTCCTGGGAATTTATACCAAATTTGTTCTCCAGCTGTTGGCATACCACGCTGGTGAGTAGGTACAGACAGCTGCAATCCCCATCGCCTCTCGTGTCCACCTGGCCCTGCTCGCTGCTCAGCCCCAACCTTAATCTCTGTGAACAGGCAACGCTCCCATCTCCAGCAGCCTTGTCTATCCCGAACCCAAGTGTAACTGACAGATTGGCCACGATACCCAACTTGAAAATATTTTTGTCTTGGGAGTACGATTCTGAAGTTTTGGTGAAAATTTATAGGAAAATGTGTTACAATTTACCAACACGTGATGTGACTTTTGGTTGCTGTTGAGGATTTGTATTCGTGAAGCAAGAAGATATCTTGTTCAAATAAGAGTGTGAAACACAACTCTCAAACTGTGAATGAAACCAAAATAACTAGTGTTAATTTTGGATCTTCTTTCATTCAGAAAGGCCCTTGCATTTAAATGGCTTACGGAAACATACCTGGTGTTTTATACAGATTACAGTTTGCCAGTGGGAAAAGGGATGTTTCTTCTTGACTTGAAAGTGTGATATATACACAATAAACTTCCTCTCGGACACCAATACTTTAAATGGGATATAGTTTCCTGTTTTTTTAATTTAACCTGTCCAGCTGTTGCTGTCCTATTTACAAGTCCTCTTTCTTCAATAAAA
Organism: Prionailurus viverrinus; assembly: GCF_022837055.1. Classification (NCBI taxonomy): domain Eukaryota; kingdom Metazoa; phylum Chordata; class Mammalia; order Carnivora; family Felidae; genus Prionailurus; species Prionailurus viverrinus. Next base: position 103,790,735 of record NC_062579.1, read on the forward strand.
TTCAATTACAGTTATCTGTGGGATGTCTTTTTATTTATAGCCTACCCCCCAAAAGGATATTTTAATATTAATATTTTCTCCCTCTATAAGTTAAAAATGCAAACCTATCATGGGAAGTGTAACTTCTAAAACAGACAACATTACACTGTGTGATTTGGGCACTGAAAAGCAGTAAGAGTCATTCTTTTTTTTTTTTTTTTTTACATATAAGCAAACAAACCAATGTAATTAAGGGGACACTGTTACAGATGGTATTTTGCAAAATAAATCACTTTTGCGACTTTGCACACAAAAAAAGATGCATACAAACATTGCCATTTCGGGGCGCTTGGGTGGCTCAGTTGGTTAAGCGTCCGACTTCAGCCCAGGTCATGATCTCACAGTTCGTGAGTTCGAGCCTCGCGTCGGGCTCTGTGCTCACAGCTCGGAGCCTGGAGCCTGCTTCGGATTCTGTGTCTCCCTCTCTCTCTGCCCCATCCCCACTCATGCTCTGTCTCTGTCTTAAAAATAAATGAAACATAAAAATTTAAAACAAAAACATTGCCATTTCATGTTGGAAAGGCCCAAGCAATCCTCTCCATGGGCTACCTACTCTATAATGAGCTGTGTATGTTCTTATGGAATCAAACAGGAGGGGAAAAAAGCAAGGAGCATTTCACACAGGAAAACGCACTCACAGGAGGGTCAACCCGTTTGGGTTTTGGTTGCTGTAACAAACGTCTATGTAAAGTTTGCTTACATTAAAATGTATAGAGGCAAGTGTAGTGTAAATCAACTGATTCTGTGGTCTCAGTAAAATGGATCTCCTTTTCCATCTTTTCTTCCATGTGGTAATTGGTAAGTAACCAGGATAATACTTAAAAATGCCAAAGCCCACAGCTAATTAAGCCCTGGTGCCATTTTGGCAGTAAATATTCAGCACAGTTAGGAGGACCAGGCAATTCACTGTATCGTATACCAACATGTATACCACTTCACATGGGCTGGGGACTCTGGACCTCACTCCTCTCAGGAGACAATGCTACAGGGATGTCTGAGGGCATTTTAGATCCTCTCATAGAGCTCTGTAAAGTAACTATTACTTGGCATGCAAATTGCTAGTTTTAAACGGTAGCCAGCTACCGAGATTACGAAGGTATGTAGACAATTTAAATATGAAATATTGAAAGAAAAACAGACCAATAGATTTAGTATTTCCAGACACAATCATCTGAGGCTATTTTTCTGCCTTCCTCTGTGTGAGCAATAAAGAGAGAAAGAAAATGATACTTAAATTGAGAGAAACTAAAGAGAAATGACCTCATGTTCCATTAACCAAAATCAATACCTTATATATGTATGCAAATGCAAGTTTCAACAGGGTACCCGTATGCAAATTGTAAATATGAAACAGCATCCCTTTGAGTGCACCATTGAGCATTAGGTTGCTATTTATTTAGATTTTCAGTAAATTGCAGGCTTTAATCTCTGTGTTATGGGAAATGGTCCCCTTCACCTCCTTCAGAAGTTACCTATGGCAGCTATTAATGCCCACAAGCAATGCAGTGACCCTGGCAGTGCATAATTCCACAGTGTATATTTAATTTGGAAGGTGAAAAATGAGACATGCTCCCCTTATAACACTTATTTTTATGACTCTCCTAATTCTTTGAAATTTATTATTTTCACTAAAAGCACCCAGAAGGTAATTGAAATAGATTTTCCAGATACATTTCTAGATTATCTTAACCTACAGTAACATGGTAACTCATTCATAATATTCTTAGCAAATACAGGAAATAGAATTTCCCTGACCAAAAAAAAAAAAAAAATCCCGACTAACCTGCTACTTCAATATTCTTCAAAAAAACTAAAATAATTTTCAAAGAACTTCCTCTGTTCTTTGGAGATCAAGCTATGGCCCCAAAGCCACACCAGTCACTTACCAGAACGGGAAAAGGGAATGGGTAAACAAGAGAAGTAACCCTCTGGGAAAGAACCAATCACCCTCTCTCAGGCTCCCAGGCTAGGCACTTGGTGCCTGAATAAGATCATGGGCTCCAAGATTCTCTTGTGGCTTGAAAAGCCCAAGTAGCTCCCAGGAAGGAGTGTGTTACTGTCATTGTCAGGCCTGGTGATAAGTCTTCACTGAATCAGATATTGAATCATTGGCTTAGTGGGCCCAGAAAATAAATGGCTGAAGGAGAACAGATGATCGTTTTCAGAGCAAAGAGAGTATCAGCTAAAACTGCAACTTGGAAATGAGAAAGACACATGAACAAGTCACCACTAGCATAGAATCAAATGCGGCCTATGGAATCACAGGTTGAACGGTCTTTGGCGTCTAGTCTTCCTACCTAGATAGGGAGCTCCTAGAGGGCGGGCCGCCACGTCAAAAATCCCCTCTATTCCTAAAATAGTAGCACTCAAAAACCACTTGTGGAATCAATGGGAGAAATGGCCTACCATAACCTACGTACTTGTTCATTTAGCCGAAATTCAGTAAGTAGTCACTGTTGGCAAGGCACTGGAACAGATGCTATGGGAGAGACAGAGAGAAAGTCACCCTATCTATCCTCAGGGAGGTTGGAGTCTAAACAGAAAGATAAGGTAAGTTTACAATTAGCTAAAATACACGATAACAACAAAACAATGTATCCAAGATACTAAATAATAGGCCCCTTTACAGAGATACAAGTAAAGTCTAGAGCAAGGGAAGATGAACTTCAGCCAGAAGAAAAGGAGAAGACCTCATCAGAAGGTGCTGTTTGAAAAGGGCACCCTCTCCTGGGCCCTTTCTGGGCCCAAATCAAACTTCACTTTCTTTTCCCTGGGCCCCAGGTGCCGGCCTCCTCCCTCCCCTCCTCTCCTCTCCTGCCAACACTGATTCTTTGACTCAGGTTTTCTCTTGGGCCCACTGCCAAGCAGAACACAGCTATATAGTTCCCCCCCTCTCTCCATCTGTATCTACTTAAGCCCAGAAACCCTTTTGAGGTTTTGTAAAGGGTTTTACAGCTAATAACTATAGGGGAACAGACAAGGTTTAATAACACACACGGAGAAGTTCTAAGAAACCTAAAAAAGCCTTCAGAAACAGCCATCACAGATCCTAAGGGAAATGGAGATGAGATTAGGCCTGATTTCCCACGTGACTTTCACCAAGCTTAAGGCCTCTCCCAGTATTCAGCACTACCCACCTTTCTTTGTCCCTGTCCCCACCCTTTTCTTTCACACACTTAAAACCTGAAGAGGAAATGTAATGGTAGGAAGCTCGGTGTCTTTGGAGGCCAACAGGACAGTACTCCACATCTCAGAAAATATCAGCTAGACTTAACAGCTTCTTGTGTCACTCACAAGAATGATCCTCTTAGACCAGATGCATGGTGCCTCACAAGAACTAATGAGTTTTGGAAGGAACGCCCTGCAAAATCAACCCTGGTACGTAATAGGAAATGTCACAATTATAACTTCATTCAAAGCGCACACAGAATCTAATGCCAACAGATGTTTTCCTGAATCCTTCTCTAGGTTCTACATTAAGTCACACCTGTTGGGGTTCGGTGAACACAGGCAACTGTAAGCACAATGGGAAAGAATATTGACACAAACATATTTGGAGCTCCAATGGCACAGCCTGTTTTAATAATGAGCACAGAAGAGTACCATGAACTCTCTATGGGGTGGGGAAGGACAGTGACTTTTGGGGGGGTCCTAAGAGCACTGAGCAACTACAGAAATCACTGCTTTATGTGTCATATGGCTTCAATGAATTCTCACACATGGACATTCAAATGTGATTTTTTAGTGATGACGTACCAGTCATCACTCCAACGGCAATAAGTCAGGGGTGGAGGAAATCCTCTTTTTTTTTTTTTTCAAGCCACATTTGGAAGGACAATTGATTTCATTTGTTTCAAAGGGAATGAATGGTAGGAAAATGTATGATTTAAGTCATCGCTTTTCTTATTCCAAACCTCCAGTGCTCAGGGTCTCCACCACATGACTTCTCTCGTTCCTCCATTTGCCAACCCCCAAACCATTTACTTTCTCTGCCCCCGTCCCCACTTTCATGGATTTCTCCAGTAACACTTGAAATTTCACCACTGTGAGGGTATAAACTCACAGTACAGCGGAGCCCTGGTTGGTGTTTAACAAGCTGCCCATTTTCCGCTCTTCCCAAATTTTCCAAGTCCCAAACCCATTCCTGTCCTCTTTGCTCAGAGCAAATGGCATTTCTCTTTACTGAGACCGATAAAATTGAAGGCGTCAGACATGAGTTCTGTCTCTTCACCTCATCTCTTTTCCTTCCCTCCTGTCTCAAGCTACCACACGCTCCTCCCCTCCCCTCCCACATATATTAAGACAGGAATCAACACTGCTCTTTCTTCAACCTCTCTGCCTTCCATTCTGACATCCTCTGATACTCAAGCATACTCGGATTCTCTGACTCTTCCTTCGCCGGATCTTTTCCTCCAGACTCTTTGGCAAATCTTCCAAATTTTATGATCTCAATTACGATGGCTTGTGTAGATAACTCCTGGATTTCTCTGTAGGTCTCAACATCTCCCCAAAGCTCTAGGCCTGTGCTTCTGACTCCTCTTAGACCCCCTAGGTGGGTCACCCCTATCACAAACCCAAGGTGACCAAAGTGTTCATTTTCCTTCCTTTAGTGACTGACTCAATCCTCACTCCTTCAACCGACTTCCTTACGTCGACTCACGGCATCACCATGCTTGTTCCCACTTTCATTCCTTGGGTGCCTGGGGGGCTCCAGTGGTTGAGCGCTTCGGCTCAGGTCATGATCTTGCAGTTCATGGGCTTGCTGCTGTCAGCACATAGTCCGCTTTAGATCTTCTGTCCCCTCCCCCTTCTCTCTGTCCTTCCCCCACTTGCGCGCGCTCTCTCTCTCTCTCTCTCTCTCTCTCTCTCTCAAAAATAAATAAAACATTAAAAATTTTTTTAAAAAATCTTTCATTCCTTCGTCTTGTTTACCTTCATCCATGCAGTCACCAAGCACTATCAGTTCTCATGTTCTCGACGTTTCTCATGCCCACGTCCAGCTTTTCTCGATCTCCACGGCTGCTGCCCAAGGTAAGATCATCGTCTCACCTCCTACATGACAGGCATTGGGCTCAGCGTTTTACGTATCTCACATGGCAGGTGCACAATCAATCTCTGTCCAATATACCACCCTTTTCCTGCAGGCAACGCTAAACAAATATTAGCAACAAGTATTATGAACTGGCACTCCCAAAAGAATTTACCTTTAAAAACATAAAAGCCTTGAATAAAAAATACAAGGCCGGAGAACATATACTTTTAACCACATACAAAGCAGGATGAAAGAAGCGACTAGGTGATATAAAGCGGCAGATCTCCATCCTCAAGAGGTCCGACTATTCGGCACACAAGAAGCAGAACCGTGTTATCTCACATCAACTACGAAAACCCACACGGTACAAAAATGGTGCTGATGCATTTAGTCGCTTCCAAAGGCATCTACAAGGATGCCAAACAGGACAGAAGTATGGTTTTAAGCGGTTTCAATCCTGTTTAATTCCCAAGGAACTTAAAGATACCAGGTTACCTCTTACGTGAAATGTCTCCAAGCACATCACACAACATTTTCCTCAAAGACTTAGAGAATATGACAGGAAGAAAAAGTGCAATTTTTGTGTCAAGTACCCATAAATCTCATGTATTTTTTTCCTCTGGGTTTCAGACAATTCTCCTTTGGTATATAAATGTCAAGGGGATGTTAATGGATACAAATGTAGCTTCGTGCAGAACAAAGCCAGTTGTACATGGCTCCCAAAGTGCCTGTGTGAGCATCTTGATGCCACGAAAACATGCAGTACTAGTTAAAGACACATTCCTGTTTGTGTTAGTGTAATTCATGGTCCTTTGGCGCTCAAACTAGTCATGCAACAAACAGGGCCAGAATGGAAGGGGGAGAGAAAGCAACCAAAATACTAGAACGATTTCCCCTTCCGTCCCACTGTCTTTTCTTCATCCGTGTGTTGCCTCGGAAGCTTTTGATGGGACCTTGAGAGGGATTAGGGATGGAGGGAAACAGAGATGAGAAGAGGGAAGGAAGACACAGATGCCGTTTTTAAGTTCTCACAATTTAAGTAAGCCTGGCTACCTCAACGGATGATTTGCCTACTGGCTTCGGAGGCAGCCTCTGTTTTCTTTCAGTCCCAGTTTTGGTGTAGGGGCTTAACTACCGTTGCTTTAAGAGGCTCCTGGTGCCACTGATTGCTGCGATCCACGGTAGGAACAGCAGCAATGCTGGAAGAAACATGCCTGACCTAAATGCTCTGGGGCTGGGGCATTTCCTACTCTGTGTCATGTCCTGTCTCCTAATCACAGAGGTTAAAACCATCCCTTCTGAATGACGACCGCCTCCCCCACTTATTGCCAACTGCCGAGCTGGCAGACGTGTTTAAAAGGCACCCACCGAGACATCTTAAAAGGCTCTCCTTTCCCTTATATTTCCTGGTATAGACTGTCTTCCTGAAATAGGGATTGTGCAGTGCCTAATAAAAACCTGAATTTGCTAAGAAGTTTTTATACCCTCATAAAGTAGCCCTAGTGAAAGTCATCTAACTGGCAGGAATTGCACAGGTAACAGACGGCTGGGACCCCAACCACAGAGTCTTCTAAACTTTGGTTAATGGGCCCTGGCAGGCTGCCATCCCGGTTTACTACAAAAGTAAAATGCAAGGCTGATGAACTTAAAAATGATGCCAGGCACTACCACTACCCTTTGGCATTCTTTTGCCGACGAGCAAATATCACAGACAACCCTGCAGGCTCCTAGGCAGGGCAGCCGACAAAAAGCGCAGGCGGTCCTATGCCAGTCCCAATGTACATATCCCCCGCCCCCAAATCCAAAGAATGTTGCTGCAACGTAGATCATCCACAAAAAGTATTAAAATGAACAAATTGATGCCCGGGGGGATAAGCAAGATGCCGTTTCACCTGGGTCACAACACGCTATTCTGGGCTCTATGGGTGACAAGACAGAATAAAGCTCGAGAAAGTTCACCGATATCTTCAGGGAGGCGGAGGAGCTGCCATGTGAACACAGATTCCAGACCACAGACACTCTGGTCTGAATAGATGAAGGCTGAGAAGGGATATAATCAGCCTGTCAAATAATAATGGATATTGACGAGGTGAAGTGAACTCATTTGCCAAATCCTAATACAGTAGAGATAAGGAAGACCTCCTGAAACTAAACAAAGATAAGCTTAAAACAGAGTCAAATGGGCGCCAGAGAAGGAAGCGGCTGGTTTCAATATATGGAACTCATTACATTATTCAAACCAAGAGGCGCTAATGGCTTCCCCAAAACGGAGTTTACACGCATTCGTGAGATTTAAATCCACAGTGGCTTATTGCATGAGCATCATTTCAAAACAGACCCTGATCTTCAGCAGCAGACTCCTGGAAAGCATAGAAATGATCCAGTTCTAATGATGATACCTAAGAGAGCTCCCGAGGTTTACCTGGGATCCAATTTGTAGCCGCCCCCCCTCCCCAAATCACCAAATCACAATCGCATATTTATGGACATATCCTTTTGGTTGAAAAACAAGATTATTCTCATTTGCTTTTTCAAGAATAACTTTACAAGTCTCCCATTCCCTGTTCTATAAGCCATCTGCCCCCTCCCTGTCCACCAATCTTTGGCAATTGCATTTTGGGACTGCATTATCCATCCAATTTATTTATCTCAGAGAAACCTTTTTTTTTTTTTTTCAATCTGTGTGAGCTTTTCCAAATGGTTTGACCAATAACTACTTGAGCCTTAAATGCCATGTTATCTTGGTTTTGCTTCAACCCCTTTATTTCATGCAATCTTTTAGAGGTTTGCTGACGCCATGGAACCCCAATCCTTCCATTTCATGTGCATGCTTCTTGCCTTATAGTTACCTAAACACAACTATCCTACTTCTCCTTTTTGAGTCCTCTGACTGTGGTCCCTTCCATATTTCTCAAGGACAAACTAAGAGGAAATAGTCATAAGCCACAGAATAAAATATTTCAGTTAGACTTGTCAGTTAGACTCAGAACAATGCTAGGTAAGTAATATGGTGGACAACAGGTTGCAGGAAATCAGGCCAGCCTCTCAGCAGCCCAAGTCAGACCGTTACAGCAAGACTTCATTATTTAGTTTGAAAGTGAATTTTAAAAACAGACTCACCCATCGTCAAATGTAAGTATAAACAGACTTTCCAAGTCACATATAAATGAGTTATTCATCATCTGCCATTTGCAATCGTCCATACCTCTGGTTCCCTGCCATTAACTCAAAACATCACAAAATTCGCCTGGGAATACGGATTTGAAAGCAAAGTTCTAGGATCTTGCTTTTAAAAGAACGTGACAGATGAAGGCAGTGGCCAAGCGAGAACAAGAACAAACAGATTATGTGTCAAGGACAGATTCTGGGCCGTCCTCTGGCTAGTGGAGTATCTCATGTGAAGGGCTCATATATGAAATCATGTGATCAGTGACTGTTACTTCAAAACATCCAGAAATCCATGCTACATCATTTAACGAGAAAGTAGTGAGTTTGAAATCACACAGCTGCTCAGCTTGATCCAATGAGACGTTAACCACTCTGGCAACATTTTCTAATCCAAGGCTCTCATTTCCAACTGGTCTCATTGGGTGGCCCGCATGATATATGCAGAGACTAAAAAGGGGGCTGTTTAAAGTAGGACACCCTGAAGGGTTATTTTACAATGCCACATGTTGTACAGATTAACTCAAGATATTGTTCTTTGGGTGTTGCTTTAAATTAGACACTTTTTTTCTAATTTATTCATATTTATTGAGTTCCAGGCATATAGCCCTAGAAAACAGCTGGGAGATGGAAATGAGGGCATTCTGTCCCCCGCCTGCCTTTTCAACTTTCTCTTCTACTGCACTATTCCCTTTAAGGAATCTTTTATTCCAACCCAAATAGTTTCTTTGGCACCCACCAAGCTCATTTTTCCTGCCTCAGAGATTTTGCTCAGGCCATTATATCTACTTACAATGGATGTCACAGTCTCTCCATATCCTTTGATCAATAGCCTCCCCATCATCAGAACTTAGTTCAAAAAGGGATGTATGTGCACGGCCTCTTTGTCAACTAGACTATAAACCCCCTTGAGAGTAGAAATTGCATCTTACATATCACCCCCACAGTACCCAGCACAGCACAGTGCTTGGCACTTTATAGATGCTCAGTAAATACTTGTGGATTGAATAGACTCATCAATCAATAACTGTCTCAAGATGCTTAGCTGTGCCATGGACATTCTTAAGAATCTAACTTCAGCAGATGCATATATTCAAAATACAGTTCTTGCTGCCTGAAAACAGGTAAGCAACAGGGACCTATACTATTATCTGAATTCAGTATAAATACCTTGATAAAAAAAAAACTGTCATTACCAGAGGGTACCAACTTCCAATTATAAAATAAATAAAGTTCTGGGGATGTAATGTACAACATGGTGACCACAGTTAAGAATAATGTATTGTATATTTGAAAGTTGCTAAGAGACTAAACCTTAAAAGTTCTCACCATGCGCATGCACACACGCGCGCGCACACACACACACACACACACACACACACCTGAGGTGACAGATGTGTTACCTAACTTCGTTGTGGTAAATATTTTATAATATATACATATCTCAAACCATTATGCCTTATGCCTTGAACTCACACAATGTCAATTGTATCTCAATGAAGCTGGGAAAAATACTCATTTCCCAGAACACTGAAGATCTGCTATATTCAGATATATTATTAGGCTATTTGGATCTTCATTACTAGAGCCATTGAGATTTGCCATCTACCCCAAAGGTTGTTCAATTAATATAAAAGAACTGAAGAACACTGACCATATTTTAGGCAATTACTATAACATGATCACAATTCCTAGGCGTCTTTAGTTATTTTGCCAAATATAACAAAATGCTTATTTCGTACACTCCTGTTTCATTAAGATAATGTGATTCGTTCTAACAATGACAAGGGCCTAAAACAGAATACAGACCCTGTTAACACCCGAAAAGCATTTTCTCAACCAAAGACATTATCAAGATATAAAAAGAAGACTTCCACCAATACGCTCCTAACTCCGGAAGCAATGGTACAGGACAGGAGGGTGAGGGAGCTCCCCGAGTAAGGTGATGCTATCTACCCGAGAATCCAGAAACAAAACAATGTCATCCCATTGATTCTCTAAGGCAAAGAACAAGAAGCCTTCGGCACCATCCTGATATGGCTCCCTGATGACCTAGAAGTTGTGAATGGGCCCTCCTCCGACAGAGGTCATGGTACCTAGCTGTTCTAAGAATTGAGGGCAAGCTATGGGAAAGAAATGAAGACTACCGAATGTTGTCTGTCCTTTGGCACTATTGTTTTGTTTGGGGTTTCTTTCTGGGGGGAGGGACAGATGTTTGTTTTACTTCCCACATTTGGTTTGGTTATGTTCCAATTAAGGAAACCATCTTTAATTGCTATATCCCATTCCATTCTGGAGTCCTGACATAAAAATTGGGGTTTTTTCCCCTTCTTCCAAAAATGAGTGGCAACAAAAGTTTTGATTCATTTTGTAAATGTTAAGGGTTGCTTATTATGGTTTGAGAGCAGATTTAATCCTGACAGAAGTAATCATCTCAATGTCTTGATGCTGAGCTGGAAAGGCTATTACTTAACAAAGACTAATACTGTAAACCAGCTTTTGGTGAGGGAAAAAAGAGCAACAAAATCACTTTAGGCTATTATTTCTCAGTTGGATATTTTAGGTGCAAGTCAGAAAACATATTGAAAATACAAAAGAATGCCTTTGGGAAGCGAGCCATGCATTTATGCTTAGTCTTCCCTATATATCAAATTCCAAACACATTAGAGTTTGTAAATAATAATAGAAGTAAATTTATTTTAAGGCCATGGCTACATTAAGTTTCCCTTTACGAATGGCACAGCTACATCACTATAGATCTGTCACTAAGACCACTACAACACTGGCAGAGTGGAAAGAATACAGAACTGTCAGAAAACCAAAGGACAAGTGATATCAGGTCATGTGACCTGGGGCAGGTCTGAAATCTCCCTAGACCTGAACTTTTGCCTCTGTAAGAAGGGATAATATCAACCATTCTCTACTCACACACTGCTGGTGGAACTAAACAGAAACGGTTTTTCAAAGGACAATTTTGAGAACACATTAAAAATTTTTTACATCTTCATTCATGTTTTTTATGCTATTTTTTTAATGTTTATTTATTTTAGAGACAGACAGAGCACAAGTGGGGGAGGGGCAGACAGAGAGGGAGACACACAGAATCAGAAGCAGGCTCCAGGCTCTGAGCTGTCAGCACAGAGCCCGACGCGGGACTCGAACCCACGAACCATGAGATCATGACCTGAGTCAAAGTCAGACACTTAACCGACTGAGCCACCCAGGTGCCCCTTCATTCGTGTTTTTTGACCCACTAATCCTGAGATTTTAATAATTTACCCTGATGAACGAATCAGAAATGCACCCAAATATTTATGTACCAGAATGTTAATCACAACATGAGCTCTAACTGGAAAAGTCGGAAACAATCAAAATAGATGATCAAGTCCAAATAAATTACTCTATATCCATACCATGGAAACTATGCAGCTATAAAATTGAGGTTTTAGAAAAATACTTAATGAGTGAAATAGAATGCTCTAATAAGTGAACACTGGGAAGAGTGGGCTTCAAAGCAGTGCATATAATATAATGCAAACTGTAATACAGACACACACATGCAAAGAAAAAAAAAACAGAGGGAAATATACCAAGATATTAACTATTGAAACGCTGTTATCGTTGGAGGAAATTACAGATGACTTTTATGGTCTTTTTATACCTGCGTTTTCATATTTTCTTTAAAAAACACGCATCACATTCATAATCATAACAAAGGAATTTTAAGTAGTATTTCCTCTCTCTCTTCATTTTAGAAATTATATGAGATGTTTGTGAAAGTATATTTGTAAACACTAAAAGATCATATTATCATTGTTAGAGAATTCCAAGTCCTCACTGCTACAGACAAAAATTAATTCAAGATTGGAGCAGAGACCAAAAAAAAAAAAAAAAAATGTTTCTGGAAAGAACTATGCCAAGAAATTTCAGTTCTGTTGGCTTGGATTGACTTTTCCACACTCAGAATGTGTTTCTTATGTTTTCTTCTCTTTTTAAACCCAGTACCTGATAATATGAGTCAGAATCTGTTGAAAACTCCTTCGGGTTATTTTAGCTGCAAAGCATCCTGATTTTGTAAGGTGAGAAAGGATTACTACTGCACTGCCCAGTTAGATACACTGCTAGAATATCCACATGGCTGTAGGAGTCAAAGAGCATTCAACTAAGTATGACAAATGAGGACACAGTGCATTTATCTGTCTCTCATCACTGACAAGGCTCCCAGTCCGTAAGACAAATTTAGCATTTATAAACTGCCAGAGAAGAGAGCAATGCTGGAAAACTATACAAGTCAAATGTCTACTTGGGAAAATAGAGGAAAATGAGAATGTGTAAGACAAATACAGAAAATGGAGGTGTAAAAGAGAATTTTAGGGGTGCCTGGCTGGCCCAGTCAGTGGAACATGTGACTCTTGATCTCGGGGCTGTAAGTTTAAGCCCCACATTGGGTGTAGAGATTACTTAAAAATAACATCTTTAAAAAAAGAATTTCATGTATTTTTTTAAGTTCACTTATTTATTTTTGAGAGAGAAAAAGAGAGAGAGAGAGAACAAGAGGAGGAGGGGGCAGAGAGAGAGAAAGAGAAAATCCCAAGCAGATTCCACACTGTCAGCTCAGAGCCCGATGTGGGGATCAATCTCACAAACCATGAGATCATGTACAGAACCAAAATCCAAAGTCGGACACTTAATTGGGGCACCTGGGTGGCTCAGTCAGCTGGGCGCCCAACTTGGGCTCAGGTCATGATCTCACGGTCCGTGAGTTCGAGCCCCACATCGGGCTCCGTTGCTGACAGCTTGGGGCCTGGAGCCCGCTTCGGATTCTGTGTCTCCCTCTGTCTCTGCCTCTCTCTCTCTCTCTGAAAACTGAATATTAAAAAATTTTAAATAAAAAGAATAAGTTAGACACTTAAGACACCGAGGCACCCAGATACCCCTAAAAAGACAGAAGTGAAATGTTCTCACCGGAGGGGCAGCTGGCTGGCACAGTCTGTGACTCTTGATCTCAGGGCCACAAGTTCGGGCCCCAGATTGGCGTAGAGCTTACTTAAAATGAAATAAAATAAAATGTGTTCACTGGATTACTGTGGCTTAGTTGGACTGAATAAACCCCAGAGAGAAAGGGCCAGAAAACATCCAGGGAGACATTTTAAAGCTGAGACATCAGTAAATTGTTTGCATAGGGTTAAGTGCTTTGCCTCTCCACTCCCTCCCCCATCCTGGATGCCAAGAAAACTTACCCAAATTTCTATCCGTGGCTTTTCAAGGGTTCGTTTTCTATATTATGTATAAAATCCAAGCTTCTTCAGAGCACAGTTAGGGTGTGCTTGATGACGCCTAACACACTCCAAATACAAAAATCAAACAACTCAGGGACCAGCTCTGTTACATCTAAATGAAAATTCCAAAATCAGTGATATTGAGAGGTCGGTCAGTCCAATGATCAACTGAGAAAGTTGATGAACGAAAACAGTAAGGACGACACAATCCTTATTCTCTTCTGAATCATCCTATCACTACCTTGCTTCACGTGACGACTCTTCCTTTTTGTATTGCTTCAACAGTTGAAAAAGATTAAAATCATCCACCATTGCCTTTTAAGAGGATTTGTCCATACAATCCCCTAAAACTGAATATACAGGGAAGGGAAAAAGCAGGGCAACTCCACTAGGAGAAAATAATGTAAAAGGGCTTCTATCCCAGTGTTGATGGTCCCATATCTGAGAGAGAGAAAAGAAACACAACTTTTACGAGCACAGTAGCTGACTTTGAGGTAAATGATAATCTGACCCTCACATGATAGAAACTCAGGTCAGGTCCTCAAGGAGAAATTAGATATCCTGATGGCAGCTAGCAGTGAATGATCTCCCTTTCTACTTACCAGACGCTATTAAACAATTTTTCACTCACTCAAGCTCAACAACATTCACTGGAACTTCCAACAACCTATTAATGAGTTGAAAGCAAAATACTGACGCTAACTGTACAACCACAGCCAGTTTCTCAGAAATGTGACACTACCCTGGCAAGTCACCGACCACATTGGGCCACACAGTCTCTGCCACCTTCCACAGCAAAGATCAAGGCCAATGGGCAGCATCTTACTGCTTTCGGCTACACACACTGAATGGATTACAACAATAACAACCTTCCCCGTTTGAATACGGACTTGGAAAAACTGAAAAGACCAATCGACGTCAATGTTTGCCTCGCCACCCTGTTTAGCTTTAGCTGATTCAATCTTCCATGTGATAACAAGGCAAAATCACACAATGTGATCCCCTGTGGGAAAAGACGGGTTGTTTTTCCAGAAAATTGTGAATGAGGTCCGTCTGAAGATCAGGGGGAAAAGTCAGAAAGACAGTGAAAACAAACCCCAAACGGTTACAACAGGAATGTGTTGCAACTTCTATGATCACGGACGGTAACACTGAAATGAAGTTATTTCAAATACAGTGTGGTACCAGCCTTCCAAGTATCACCCCGAACTGTAGTTCATTCTGAGATTGACCCCAAAGACGGAACATGAGCTTTCCAGTTGAGTAGATCTTGACTTGATCTTTATCGCTAGGGTTCCAAATATACCCAACTGTTTACGAAAACCCAGCCAAGTTACTTGTTTTTTAAAGTCATTAACCAATTTGCACTCACTTGAGAACCTCCCTGCCCTGAGATAGCTCAAGAAAGACAAGTTTGTTAATCATTTGGCCATGCTGCAATTTAATATCAGCAGCGGAATCAACCCTTAAGCCTCTTCAAATTCTAAAATACCTTCCTGAATCCCTCATGGTATTGCAAAGGGCTTTTCCTGTTCTCTGTGCGCCAACAATCCCCATCAGTATTATGTGCACAAGCACCATTTGTCGCTGACACTCATCTAGAGACACAGACAGACATGCTCCACTGGAGGACCGATTTCCAGGGAGAAGAGATACTTTAAATGAGAAAAACAATCTACCCTGCGAGCTCTAATTGCCTGTGTATTCTGCACGATTCGAAAGGGAGAGGGAGGAAGGGGTGGGAGGGGGGCAACAAATGGATTTTAATCTATAGAGTTGAAATTAAACACGTGCAGCATTTTATTTTCACATTTTAAATCCTTTCCATGAAATTTAATTTATCTAATTGTTAATGAATTAGCAAATGCACTTAGCTACCAAATCATCTATTACTTGGAAACTAATGAAAACTACCTCACTGCTTGTTTTTGTGTTGAGCATCAGGTATGATTCACTGGGGTGAACTACACCCAAAGCCTCTGGCCAGTGAAACTGTACTGTCTACTTGTCACTCTGCTACCCGGATCCTGAAACAGTAAAGTCAAGAACTAGCTTCTTTTCTTCCTCCCTCAAGGGTCAGGGATCGCGTTTGCGGCAAACCGAAAAGCAGTACAAAACATTTATGTCAAAGGGCAAGGAGATCGCCCAGCACCAAAAATAGAACAAAACAAAAACAAAAAACAAAAACAAAAACCCTGGACTGTAGAAACGCCGGATGCCACTGTCTGTTGATGCAACGGTAAAAGAAACTCTTCCCCAAGTTGTTGGCTGAGGCTTCTAAAGATCGGCCAATTTTCAATGTAAAGTCTGAAACTCGGCTGGAAAATCTGGCGAGACTTTAGAAACTCCTTCACAGGATGCCAGAGGCCCTCTCCCCACTCCCCACTCCCACCCACCCGGACCCCTCCTCCTTTCTCCCTTTCTCCCAGGCAGAGGGATGTAGCCAGAGGCAAGGCTTCTTCCTGTGGAATGTAGGGCCAATTACAAGTGAGTCCTTAAAGCACTCTGGGCTCTTTTCGTCTGAGGCTGAGGCTTCAAATGAGGGCCCCTCTCCTACCATGATTCCAGTGATAACAATCTTACAATCCATTCTCTTTCCTCTATAAACACAACCCAATGACCTGCTTCCTTTTGTAACTGGTGCCAGACCCTGAGTTGATTTCATCTGCCACCCTTCCTAATCCCTAGCTTGACCTGGGTAACAACCATTTAAATCCGGACCTCGGGGGCGCCTGGGTGGCTCAGTTGGTTAAAGCGGCTGACTTCGGCTCAGGTCGTGATCTCCCGGGTTCGTGGGTTCAAGCCCCTCGTCGGTCTCTGTGCTGACAGCTCAGAGCCTGGACCCTGCTTCTGATTCTGTGTCTCGCTCCCTCTCTGCCCCTCCCCCACTTGCACTCTGTCTCTCAAAAATGTATAAATGTTTAAAAAAATGTGTAAATACATCTGGGCCTTGACTGAAATTGTTTCTAGGTGCCACTGAGCAAAACAGCCCTTACATCCTGCTTGGATTTGCCTATTTTTGCTCCGGAAAGTAACTGGGCCTTGGATGTGCTCTTTAGAAACAACTGTTCAGATGTGCCATCACTTCTCCTCCTAGAATGAAAGGCAAATAATTTTGTCTGATTTCCATTTCAACGGCCACCAGATATTTCAAATAGCTCTTTGTGGCCTAGGTGCCAATTGATTTAGCAAGGAGTTGCCCTCGGAGTACCAGTCAGCCACCTGAATTGTGCCCTCCAACTCTGCCCTCAAGCATGAGCAAACTTACAGACCAAGTCTTTGCCTATAGACAATTCACAGTCTCCCTCTGCCATTCACTCACCGTGTGACCTTGGACAAGTTGTGCAAACTGGAAGGGAACAGTGCAGAGGACCCGGTGGAAATGGGAATATGCCCCGCTCGGAGGCAGAAAAGCACGGTGGGGCAGGGACTGTCCAACCGCTTGAGAGCCTCGCTTCCAATCTGACTCCAAACAGATCTGCCCACATCTCCTCCTATTTTCCCCGTTCCACACGGCCTAAGATGGTATCCTTCTTCTGCTAAAACAGGTCCCTAGGTCCAGTAAAATGTCTCAAACTGAGCCACCATTTACCTAAAGATAGGTTCTGAACATCGCCCAAGTATCTTCACAATCTGCTTCACGTCAGTTTAGAAATCTACATGTGTACGGGTACAAACATATGTATGCGTATGTGCGTGTATACGTGTGTATGTGTATAGTGGGTATGCATACACACACGTATATGAATACGTGTATGTAAAGCCCTTTCCTAATCACCAATTAAACAAATTCTAGAGCCTGCAAAAGGTTAAGAATACCTTTATTCTGCCTATGCCTTTATTCTAGGACTTTCAATACTTATAGATCCCACTTGTATTGCTTTCCAATACAATTACAGCAGAAGGTTATAGAGGTATTTACTTAGAAATACCATCACTCTGGAATCAGCAAAATAGCCCCTTTTGAACAATCTTACCTACCTCTTCATTTCTATGAGCATTTATGGTATACAACTAGCATGGTCAAATCAAAATTCGAGGTTCTGTGGTAGGCATTTGTCTAAATGAGGTTCTACTACAATGTGGTCATTATTGCCATCCTGCCATTAAATAGAATTGTACATGCAATACGTACAGAATGCGTACGTACTGGAAGGAGACAGAATGAGGCACGGAAATTTAAAGCCAGGTTTTGTAAAATATAAGGAATTTAATCTGAAGGACAAGAGCGTGAAAGAGAGGGCAATTAGGCTGAAGGAATGTTTTAAGCACCTATACCAGGATAGAAATTAAAAACAGGTTGGGATATCTTCTAGAATGTAGACACACTCAAATTCTGAATACTATCGTAAGGTACTCCACTCCTCTTATTTGTATTCAGTAATCGAATTATGTAATAATTGACCTATGGCTTTCAACAGTGATTGGTGAGCCTTTATTATGGTAATGATGGCTCACTCATAGAGGAAGTTTGTTAGGCCTCTGGTCCAAAGCTCACCGAGATCCCAGAGTCAAGAAAAGTTTCCACGGTGCTCATCTATGGGACTACATCCTGAGACAGACAGACAGACAGAGAGATGAGGAAACACAAGTATCAAAGTTTCATTAGTAAAAGAAATACACAGCCTCTAACTGCATTGACCGATGGCCTTAAGAAGTTTTCATTTCGGTGCGTGAAGAATACTCCCTTATGATTGCCCACCGGTTTTCTGTGACCAAGTTGTCTTCACTTCCCAGCCTCACCCCGAGACTTCAACGAGCCCCTGGGCCGTCAAAAGACGAAAACAAATCACAAGAAAAAGGCACAGCTAGCTCACTTGTTGGAAGTCTCCTTAGCCAATCATCAAAGCCAAGCCCAGCTTCGGGTGGTGATATTAACATAAGGATTGCTATGACGCACAAGCCCTGTACCAGTGCTGTGCACATATTCTCCTGTTTCATCCTCCTAGCAACCCTCTGAAATGGTCGTTACTCATCCCATTATACGAGTTAGGAAACTGGAACGCTGAGATGAAGATACCACAGGCACATTAATGGACAGGAATCTTCCTGGAAGAAAATTATAAGTCATTTGTATGGAAACACGTAAGCGTCAAAGCTCGCATCTGCCACTCACTCAAAAGCCCAACCCACGTGCGCCATAAACTGCAACCCAAGAAAATTCACCTGAAAGTACAACAGAGTTGCGCTGTCCACTGATCATGTCAAATTCGGAAAGGCACATATCAAAGTCAAAATTCTGTTCACGCCTAAATGGGGTGCTTTCTGGTATTTCTGGTTTACTCTCAAAACATTCCCCTGCCTCTCTATTGTACATTCGTCTATTGTCAAATATGAACCAGACGTTCTAGACAGAAATATTTCCCATTTGTCTACCAAGATGACATTATCACAGCACTAAATCGTTTGCTCTGGTAAACATGTCATTTGCCTTCATCTCAAAGCTTCCCCTTCCCCAAGACATTTGACTCCACATCACCTATCGCTTTGGAAAGCTAGTTTCTGGTGATTCTGGCAATGCCCAAACCAATGTAACAATCCACTGCGGCATCGGGTTATTTGTCATAGAGTCATTACATTTGTTACCTGAACAGTCCCTCTTTGTGAGCAGAAGAACATTCCTCTCTCATGTCAACAGCTCACAAATTTTACTGGGAAATAGGTGGATTTCCCTTATAGACTATCAAGTGTCCAGAAGATAGAGAACAATCAGAATATAATCAAAGAAAAGTTATCTCCAACAGCAAAAATGTGGATTCCTCTCTGCACAACCCAAAGCCTTATTCAGAGCTGAATACTGTGCGTTACCCAGAGTCCTGACAAGTTCTGTCACCTAGTTTTTGAGTCCCCAGCAGATTAAAGGCAGCAAGTTAGAGAAGGATGGTGTGTACTAATAGACTGTTATTCTGGCAAGAATTCTAGAAAACCCCACAAACACTTTATTTGAAGAAGCCAAACCTATTAAGATCTAGATATGTGCTCATCGTTATTAAAGGCCAAAGGCTGTAGGGCACCTGTGTAGCTCAGCTGGTTAAGCGTCCGACTCTTGATTACGGTTCAGGTCATGATCTCACAGTTCGTGGGTTCAAGCCCCACATCAGGTCTTGCACTGACAGCATGGAGCCTGCTTAAGATTCTCTCCCTCCCTCCCTCTCTTTCTCTCTCTCTCTCTCTCTCTCTCTCTCTCTCTGCCCCTCCCCTGTTTCTATCCTTGCTTGCGCTTTCTCTTTCTCAAAAATGAATAAATAAACTTAAAAAAAAATTACAAAGACCAAAGGCTGAGAAGAACAAAGTAAAAACGTAGAAGACTATACATAGATCTGATTTCATGATTGCTGACCACAGGCTTTGTTGGGTATGAGTGCTGTATGTCTCTGTATGTTTTGTTTCGTTACATGCCAACATCAGTATTTCATCACTCTGCTACACAATACCCTTAAAGCCTATATTCAGGGGTGCTTGGCTGGCTTAGTCAGTGGAGTATGGGACTCTTCATCATGGGGTTGTGAGTTCAAGCCCCCACACGGGGTGTAGGGGTTACTTAAAAGTAAAATCTGTAAAAAAAAAAAAAAAAAAAAAAAAAAGCTTATATTTAAAAATTGAAGCTTGGGCCATTTTAACAATCCATTTTAGGCAAATAAATAAATAAATAAGAAACAGGGTGAAAAAGATAAAATAACAGGAATTGTCTCCATTTTCCTCTTTAAATACCTTTGCATACTCCTTAAAACTATAAAAGTTTATAGAGCTCTTACAATGTAAATATGGCGAGTGCACTGCAAGGATTAGACTACTTCATTTTAACCTGTGTATCAACCCTGTGAGATAGAGATTATCACCCCCACTCTGCGGATGAGAAAACTGAGGCTTGTACAGAGCCTCAGTCGCATCAGAGATTCGAACTCAGGTTGGTCTGACTGCAGACTCAAGAAATCTTAATCTCCACCCTACGCGATACACGCTATCCTGCCCTCAAACGAACTCAAGTATGTCCCGGAGAAACTACACATCTTTCAAATGGACTTCATCTCCAAACAGGCAGTCAGAATGGTTGTAGGCCGACACACAGATGAGTGTGATGCTTTGTGACTGAACTTTAGTGACCGGCTTCAGGTGACGAGCCAGGCACAGCAACTGAACACAAATCTCATTTCTGATGTAAATGGAACACAGATTTAAATTTCCTCCACGCAACAAAGGCATGGAGTGTAGTAACACTTTCTGAAAGAGTTTACACCATGCTGATAATCAATGCTTAATGAGCTTCTTTTCTCCAGACTCAGGACCTTTATGTTACTGTCATCCTGTTAACCATCTCATGTTTCCCTACTTGAATAGCTCTGGCCTCTTACAAAGGCCCATCACGATGTAAAAGTGGCAGTATAATTAATTTTTTCAGGGAAAGCCGAGTTGCTTGCTCTCAAACATCCTGCAGTTCCGGAAATGTCAAAATGTCAGTCCAAGCAGGCGGAAATAAACTCTACATCCCCACATGCAATCCTTTCTTGTAGGGAAAGAAGAGAAAGCAGACAAGCACAGGACCACTCCAAAAAAGTGACTCAATGTTTTCCTTATCTGATAAACGTGTCATTATCAGTACGTGGAAATCTATTTGGAGTTAAAACGTGACGCCCTGGTGCTGTCTGTGAGATCCTACCACATCTCCAAAAACCGGCATATACGTATGCATGAGGACACAATACACAACTCCCACGCTCCCTTTGGGATTGTTTTGACTAATAACATTAGTTTTTAATTTCCTCATTGCGAAATACACGTACACTACACAATGTCTAGCACATACTATGAACTCAATAAATAATTATGGGATGATTCTAGAAAAATAAGAAAATACAGATAAAAAAAAAATAACCTCCCCCATAATCCCACCATACAGAGAGAACCACGGTTTTCTGTGTAAGGATTTTGGCCTTATTTCTATGCATCTTAGATTCACTTTTTCTAAAAACGGGGCCACACTTTCTGTACTATTTTGTCACTTAACAGTAAGTTGTCAGCATTTTACACTGTCATTATAAATTCTTTTACAACACCATTTTAAGAGCTGGACTGTATTCCATCATATAGATGTCTCATCACTGAATCAATCCTTTAATGTTACACACTCGGTTATTTCCAGTTTTTCACTTTCATAATGTCACAACAAATATCCTTATACTAATTCTTTATGCACCCATTTGGTCATTTCCTCAGGATAAATTCCTGGGTATGCAAAAAATGGAAACAACCCAAATGGGCATCAACTGATGAGTAGATAAACACAATGTGGTCTAGCCATACGACGGAATACCATTCAGCCATAAAAAGGAATTGGAGTACTGATCCATGCTACAACAAAAATGAACCTTGGAAACATGCTGCTAAGTGAAAGAAGCCAGACATAAAAGGACAAATACTGTATGATCCCATGTACACAAAATTTCCAGAACAGGCAAATCCATAAAGACAGAAAGTAAAATAGTGGCTGCCAGGGACTGAGGGAGCCAGGGAATGGGGTGTGACCGCTCATGCGCATAGAGCTTCTTTTGAGGGCAATGAAAATATTCTAGAATCAGACAATAGTGATGACTGCACAACTATGTGAATATTCTAAAAACCGCTGAATTGTGCACTTTAAAAGTCTGACTTTCATGGTACGTGAATTATATCTCAATAAAGCTACTGTTAAAAAAAATCTGAGGCATGTTATTGTTTGGCCACAAGTTATGCAAAACTTTTAAGCTTTGGCTGTAAAAATTATTTCCTAAAATGAACTAAAAATAATTTTGTTTCGACAACGTTCTGAATGTTATGCAACACCCAGAGAGATCACCGAGAGAGTTTAGTTGGGAATCACCTGGAATGAGACTTCTTAACCTTGGCACAAAAAGGTTAATATCATGAACACCTGTGGCTTTATTATTTATATATTACAAAATCCGGAAAGGACAGAATGCCTTTTTGGAGAACACACACACACACACACACACACACACACACACACACACTTTTTTAACATGGAAGTATACAACAGCTTTCAACAGTCAGTAAGTTACTATTGTGTCATTGTTTGAAACGCCAGATTTGGGGTCACGATAGAAATGGCCAAGGGACATCAGTTCCTGCCTCTGAGGGTCTTCTCAATTAAAACAAATTATATTATTTTTTGGTTTCCCTCTACTGCCCCTGAACTAAACACCACAAAATGCCATTGTACTTCCTGAGCAGAACTGAAAAGAAGAAAGAAAAGAAAAGAAAAGAAAAGAAAAGAAAAGAAAAGAAAAGAAAAGAAAAAACAACTAGGCAAACCATAAGAGACTCTTAAATAAAGAGAACAAACTGAGGGTTGCTGGAGGGGTACTGGGTGGAGGGATAGGCTAGATGGGTGATGGGCATTAAAGGGGGCACTTGTGATGAGCACTGGGGGTTATATGTAAGTGATGAATCACTAAATTCTACTCCTGAAACCATTATTACACCATATGTTAACTAACTTGGATTTAAATAAAATTTTTTAAAAAAATTTTAAAGAAGAACATATATCAATGAAAAAAGAAAAACAAAAAAAATAAAAATAAACTAAAAATTTAAATCTTTTAAATTCAAAAGCTCAACAACAACAACAACAACAACAAAAACTATAGCAAAGCCTTCAGCATATATCCTATTTTCCTCTTGACGCCCTCTTTACTTCAAATGCTGTCATGAACTCGTTTCTGCTCCTTCACTTGTCCTCTCTGGTAGGCTGCTCCCATTGGCGCCTCTTAAGTGGTTCAAGCCAAAAGACCCATCATTGCTCAGCAGTGAGGGCAAGTCTGAGCCACAAGTCAAATACCTTCCTGAGACCTTTAACCTTGCTGAATGGGGTGGGAGAGTGATGAAAGCCATTCTGCATACCAGGAAGGTCTAATGTCACAGCTTACAATCTGTCCAAACAGGATGCTTGAATTTTTTTTTCACTAAATGGTGATCAGGGTGGCTCCGAAGCAGGTATCCGTATGGCGACACCCTCAAGCCGCCCCACACCAGAGGAGAGAGAAGGTCGGGCTGGAAAGAGGGAGATACTTGGTCTGGCAAACTACCTTCAGAAGCTGCCTACAGGAATCCTTGGGGAGAACTTTACAAACCTCAGACAGGAATAAATGAAGGTAAACAGACAGTGTCCACACAAGTGGCTCAGTCAGCGAAACCTTTGCCAGCAGGTTAGGTTAGTTTAAGCACAAGCCACAGTCATGAGACACCAGCCAAAAGCAACCAAAGATTTATATCCACCTTTAATTACTTTATTAGGTGCTAGCTCAAATGTTTCTCAGGGCCCAGTCTTCCAGAGAGCCGTATCTTCTTAAGCTTCCAATCAAATTATAGTTTTGAAGTGTCTACCACTTCTCAATGGTTTGTAAAATCATTATGATACCTGTGCGGTATCTGGGGAAGGAGACTGCATTTTCCCATGAGGTTTAACCTGTTTAGCCCTTCAATATCACCTTTGCCCTATGTTTGTAAGGCCTCATCCAAAGTGTTTCATTTAAAAATAAAAAACAAACCAGCATTATATAATCAACCAATAAAGTGAGGAGAGGCAGGTTTCCAGCTCCCGGACGCAGTGGCATCTTGGAGGGAAGATATGTTACCCCATAGATGAGTTCACCTTCAGGTATCTTGAGAAACCACGAAGAACACCCACTATCTAACCGTGCCAGGTGATGCGATGATCAAATTTTTGTTGTGGACGAAGTCCCTATGTACCCATTGTCCTTCTTCGGGGTATCTCCTTGAGAACACACTAGGTCTGATAAAAAGTCTTGACCTTTTAGTTTTACACTGCACGTTCATGGGGGAACATGGGTGGCTCAGTCGGTTAAGCATCCGGCTTCGGCTCAGGTCATGATCTCACGGTTCACGAGTTTGAGCCCTGCATTGGGTTCTACGCTGACGGCTCGAAGCCTGGAGCCTGCTTCGGATTCTGTGTCTCCCTCTCTTTCTGCTCCTCCCCCATTTGCGGTCTTTCTCTCTCTCTCTGTCTCTCTCAAAAATAAACTTAAAAAAATCTTTACAATGCATATTCATGGACCCCCCCCCCATCCCTTGGAACTGCAAATATTTACCTCTAGAATTAGCTGAGACATCTTTTCCAAGGTGCGTCCTCTTGTCTCCCAAGGAAATAGACATTTTCAACTATTCTCTCTTTTACTTTTCCATATAAATGTTTTCCTCCATCAAAATGCATGAGATTCTTGCCAAACTCTGTAGTCATGTTTATGCCACCTTACATGCATGTAACTCTGATAATGCATACCTAATATTAAATTTATGTGTTTTCTCCCTTCTGTATTTTGGGATGGAAGGGCCTTTTGTCGACCAAACTGTTTTAGTTCTCTGACAATGACAAGCTGTTAGCAGGGGAGTCGCTGTGTGTGAAAGCCATAGAAATGTCTGAAGAGAAAGGGGACATTGTACACCCAGGAACCAATTTAATACTTGATCTAGGGACCAAAAGCATCTATTGGTTGCTTACAGTTTCATTCAGTTGACCAACAAGCATTTTCCGAGCTCCTTCTGTGATCAGGCCCTACGCTAGGTGCTGAGGATACAAGTAAGACACGGTATGGGCCCTGGAAGTGTTCACAGTGTAGTGCAGGCATCCCCAGACCACCGGATCCCTACAGGTCTACTCCAGAAAACAGAGTCCAACTTCCATTCAAAGAAACTAACTTTTTACTGCAGCGAGGGTTGTGATGGGGACCGGCAGTGGGAACTTTGCAACCTCCTTGAGGTAGCCCATTCTCCCTACTTGGAACAGCTTAGACTGCTGGAAACTTCTTGCCTAGCTTAAGAAAGTTATGCCTATAGCTCTCCTCCATTAATCCCAGTTTGCCTTCTCCCACACCAAAGCACCACACACACACACACACACACACACACACACACACATACACACACAACTAGTTTAATTCTACTTTGACTTGAGAAACCTTCATGTTTTTGATAACAGGCAGCATAGCCTCTGAAACTCTAATTTCCCAAGCTAAAAAGTTTCCATTCTTTCAACTTCTTCTCATAGGATGTGATTCTAAGTCGCCCTGACGTTCCTTATTAAAGAAATCTCAGGTAGCACCAGACAGTGGTGTTATTTAGAGGGCCTGATGACAATTTACAAACCTAGTTTGATGGAGAAAAGGGGATGCATTAGACCCTCAGATAATAGGGTCCCAGTTTGCGGTCTTTGTGATCAAGTCTAAGCAGAATTAATAATTCATACCTTGCTAATGCACAGCAAATCATATAAGAGCCTCAGCTTTGGAAACCGAACACATGCACACATGCAGCTCGAAAGCATGAATAAAAGCAATCTACATACCCACCCCCAATCAATCAGGCCTCCTGATTACTAAAGAATTCCTCACTTATAAAAGAAATTTCTGTCCTTGCCAAGCTTCTGCACCCTTGGATTCAGCAGTCTCTCCCAAAACTTTTCACTCTACGTAAAGACTTCTAGTTCCAATGCATAAAGACTCAAAACCCACTGTCCCATGAATTTAGGGTGTGTACAAAGAATCATAGTGCTTCTCTAGTCCGACATGTTCGTAGATGGAGGAAAACAGCCCGAGAAAGGGAAATTGGTAAGTTACAGAGCCCTGACTAGAAGTCAAGTTTCGTTACTATTTTCTCTTTCCACCAAAATGCCTGTAAGTTAAAATGTTAAAGTCTGCAAGAAACATAATTCACTAATAGCGGTACCTTAGAAAGGATCCCTGGTGACCAGAGTTGTATTCTGTGAGTTTGTGTCTCCCCCACCCACCATCACCCCCACAGCTTTCCTATTTTCTAAGAAGTTATTTTTTTAATGTTTATTTATTCTGAAAGAGAGAAAGGGAGAATGTGAGCAAGGGAGGGGCAGAGAGAGAGAGAGAGAGACAGAGAGAGAGAGAGAGAGAGAGACAGAGAGACAGAGAGAGAGAATCCTAAGCAGGCTCCATGCTGTCAGTGCAGAGCTCGACGTGAGGCTCAAACCCACAAAACGCGAGATCATGACCCGAGCCGAAGTCCAGAGTCGGACACTTAACCGACTGAGCCACCCAGGTGCCCCTCCTATTTCCAGCTTTTAACTCGAGTCTCATACTCCCGATTGCTTTCTTTGTGCACCTTTTAATGACTTTAATGATTAGGATGATATTGATGGTCTACTCGGTCCAAGTTTTTGCTTGCTTTACAAACTGATTTCTTAAGTGTTATCAAGTTAAAATTCTAGAAGATTCAACTTCCAGCACTCTCTCTGCCTATCAGTCTATTGTGGTATCCTGCTCCTAGCAGCAATCAGGGCAGGAAGGTTTTCCATCAGGTTTTGGCAGACTAGAAGAAAACTCATAGCCTGAACAAGGGAGGGATGAGGTAGTCTGTCTAAATATGCTCTTCAGGATGGTGCCGGAAGCCCTGAGGCAAGCAAAATCACTGGGTTCGTCTTTGGAAGCCTCACATCAATTTAGCCTCAAATAAACCTTGACAACCAAGGAGGAGTATCAGGCAACCACACTGGCCATTTATATCTCCGGATAGTTGTGAAAAGGACCAAGAGAGTTTCCTAATCCAGACACGGACACGCTAAGTTGTAGCCTCCCGCTTGTAACCAATGAGTATTCACAAGGACAGGTGGGTAATGGAGGATGAACATTCCCTCCCAGCATTTTTAATTAACTGGATGTTGGATTTATTGGTCAGCTCAGTGGGAAATCAGAACCTACTACTTGGGGGCTATTTTTATAGCCTTCTGGAGTTGGGTTGCCTTACTACAGACACCTGGCACCATTCCTAGAGGTGGTTAGATCTGTATTTTCCCCTTTTAAACAGCAACCAGTGAGTAGATTTGAGCATTCCAGGCATCTGGCTAGTAATCCGATATAATAAAGGTGCCCCTTTCCCTTCCTCCTTGGGTAATACAGCACATACACCAGCAGTTTCTCCCTGCACATTCAGCAGCAGGTCAGAGGCAAAGGGAGTGTGGTTAAAACACAAAATAAGCTCTGTAAAACCTTGGAGGCAAGGGGCTGTATCCATCATCAATACGTTTATAAGCTATAAAACCCGAATAAGTAGTCTCTGAATAAACAACAGTTAATCTTATCAACTCTCAAGTCCTCGAATCAGAGTTTCAGTTCATTTCCTCTTTGTCTGCCTTCAGATGAAGCACTGTGTAAGAAAAAGGAGAGTCTTCTGCCATTGGAGATCTTTTTTACAGCATACGTTAACAATTTCTGCGCAGGTATCTGGGTGGCAAATTGTAACCCAATACCTATTTTGCAATAAAACTACCACAGCATTAAATTGACATAATAGAGACAGAAATTCTATTCAGTTGAGTTTGGGTCATGCAGGCACTCACTTTAATGTGGGAGATGAATTAAGCTCATCCTTGGGAAATCCAAGGGTAATGACCGAAACACAATGTGATTGAGCTAATTATCAACCAGGTGTGCTTTAAGGAGTTGATGGTTCAATTTATTACTGCTAAGTGCACAAGCCTGTTTTGGGGAGGAGTTTACGAGAGCAGGTCAGACACTGCAACTTCTCAGAGGGCAAAAGACAGCGTTTCTGCAAATCTGGCATTATGTCCGGCCAACCCAAATCCTGCCCAACCACCGAGGCCAGCTCGAGAACCTGGAAACTCTTCCTGACTGCCCAAAGCCCCGGGGAGCTGACCGTTCCCCTGGGCTCCACTAGCGGTTACTATCTATAAGCAATTGGCATGCACCGCCTTTTAACAAGAGTAAACTTTTCCTTTGTATACGTCTGGTCTTCTCTGCCAAGTAAACTGCTCAAAGGCACACACATAGGGTTTTTATATCCTTTGTGATGTCTGACCCTGTTAAGTATTTACAGATTGACGTCTGCTAGATAAAAAGTAACGTTTTAAATGCTTACGCATTGCTGCACGGATATTTCTTAACATTTGTTCATAAATGGGAGTTCTGTGTATGAAACATAAACCATTTAACGGCTCTGGTTATTATAATGAGCATCAGTCTCATACAGCGTGGGACACAGGGCTGGGTGTGCACTGACCTCACGATATCCCCAGCCAACATCAGCACATTACTGAATGGAGCCCTACTTCTCTGAGGCCACAGCCACCGTTTTACAGCCATCCCTTTTTCCTTCCTCCGCTGTCTCTTGCTGATCCGTCTACTCACACATCTCCTCTTTCTCCTCCTTGTTCCAGCACCTTGGGAGCCTGGCATGAACAGTCACTACCAACCAAATCCAGAGCGAGTCTCTTTCAGTTGTCAAGGTGTGTCTTCTTCAAACTGCTCGTCATCAGTCCACTTCAGTGACTTCTAATCCACTAGATGGTCAGATCCCAGAGAACAGGGACTAAGCGTGAACCATTACCTACATGAACACTACGTCCCACTCTCTGCCACCCAGAAGCCTAGTTCAAGAAATGTTCAACAGTTTGACTGCATGCTAGGATTCCAGGTTCCCCACCGGCCATCGGACATTCCATTTTCTAGGTGACTGTTAAAACAAGGGATTTGACTAGTGGTCTAGTGGTTATGAAGTTCCACTTAAACTAAAGCATGGAAGCAGGACACACACATGCCAATTGACCTATGGTAGCTGGTTCCAAGTACCCGAGCAGGCATCCTCCTAGCAGAGACTTCTTTGTTCTTCGGCACAGGGAAACTGCAGTATCTGAACGTTAAATGTTGAATTTGCATTGAGAAGATAACAATCAATCAAATATTTATTGATTGCCTGGCACACACAGGGCACCGCACATAAGATCTGTGAGGAAAAAAAATGGATGTGTGCTCAATAAAGAAACACAATCCAGTGGTGGTAGCAAGAAGGAGCAACTCTACATACTTTTTCTTAAGAGTCAGAGGCCATCCCGGGACGCCTGGGTGGCTCAGTCGGTGAAGTGTCCGATTTCGGCTCAGGTCATGATCTCGTGGTTTGTGGGTTCGAGCCCCATGTTGGGCTCTGTGCTGACAGCTCAGAGCCTGGAGCCTGCTTCGGATTCTGTCTCCCTCTCTCTCTGCCCCTCCCCCACTCACGCTCTGTCTCTCCATCTCTCTCAAAAATAAATAAATATTTTTAAAAAATTTTTAAAAAGAGTCAGAGGCCATCCAGATAGACTAGCTTCAGCGCCTGAGGAAACAGATGTACATACCTCACTCCTTGCACAACATCTGGGGGGTTCAGCAAAAGAAAGGTACAAGGTTTCACCTTCTTTGAACCTTTTTACCAACCTATATCTTCCTAGTTAACTGAAAATAAATTTCCTGCTCAAATGCTCCTCCAACAAAATGACAAGGGTTGGGGGGGGGGGGGCGGTGCGGGCAGGGACTGAGGTGAGGATATGAAATCTCACCTAGGACTGGTTTAAAGGTTCTCGAAGGAAACCACTTGCTGAAACCTTCTGTCACGGAGATCCCACTGTTCAGCTCCACTCCATACTCTCTTGGCTACTTGGTGGTGGCAGGGTCACCACCAGTGGGCAAAGCAGGCTTCCAAACAAGCTATGGCCAGAGCGACCGCCAACTACTAATACCAAAAGGCCCAGCAAGCAAACCCCAGGGGGAATCTGGGAACTTGTTCACGAAGTAGGATTATGTTTTGTATTTTCCATATCTCTTTCTTTGGAAGACTATGTTGTTAAATTGCTCATAAAGAGGATCATATAGGTTTTCCAGGAGTTTCGGCTTGAATCAAAGGAATGACTATATTTCTAGTTAATCCAATAACATACCACTATAAAAATCCACCCAAAAAAAAACCCATCTCTATGATAGACGTATTTAAAGGCATCTGCTGAAATGCTACCTTTTAATTCAGAAATTATAAGTCGAATAATTCTAAGTTTTTGAAAGAAGTTATAAAAAATGCTCAGAATGCATTAACGTAAGTGAATTAGTACACCAATTATTTATTTAATATTAAAGGGTTTCGTGTTTAATTTGGAAATATTCTCAATCACAAGCACCAATTTTTTTTTATTTCACCAAAACAATCCAAATAATTTGCTCATTTCACACACACACACACAATTTTTAATTTGTCTCTAGATATGTTTGAGTGAAGGTTATGTATCTGAAAAGGAAAACAAACAGTAATTGGTTTTTTTTTTTCCCAGAAAACAAATTTGAGGAGTATGTTTTTAAGCCACTACCCCTGGAATGTAAAAAATGTCTTTCCTCACTGGAAATATAACTGGAAACTAGGAAAGTCCTTTGTTCTACTCAGTTACAAATTTCCAGGCTGTGTGACCTGAGCAAGTGACATAGACTGTGAGTCTCAGGTGTGTTAGAACTAGCAAAGAATACTATTGAACTTTACTTGGGGTTGAGCCAGAAGACATATGAAGTCCTTCCCATTTCTAAAAATCATGTATGAAGATGCCATCTAAATGTAAGAACCTGTTTTTAAATATCTTGCATTAACCCAGTATTGGAGCACTACCTATTTCGTTAAGTAACAGAAACTACAGTGATATTTCAAATAAGCCTTTCTGATGAGGAAGAGAGTTACGAGGACATTTTAAGGGATGCCTGGGTGGTTCAGTCAGTTGAGCATCTGACTCTTGCTTTCAGCTCAGGTCACGGTCCCAGGATCGTGGGATCGAGCCCCACGTTTGGCTCCACGTTGGGCGTGGGGCCTGCTTGCGATTCTCTCTCCCTCTCTCTCTCTCTCCCTCTGTCCCTCTGTCCCTCTACCCTGCTCACATGCATACACTCTCTCTCCATTTAAAATTAAAAAAGGACATTCTAAGATACTCCATTGCTGTTACTTTTCTTTCTTTTTTTTTCTATTTTTCAAACACTTTCCATAATGCGAATATATTACTTTTGTTCTCAGAAAAAATAATGGTCTCCATCTTGGCATGTGGGTTTAGAGATTTAAGATGGTAGTAAAGGGCATTTTCTTTCCTTTTTTTTTTATTCATCATAAGAATTATAAATCTGCTCTCAGGTCCTCGCTTCCAAGATGACCAAGGAAAGAAAGAGTAACAGTCGTGCCACAAAGGGCCACGGCCACATGCAGCCTATGCACCAACTGTACCCACTGCGTGCCCAAAGACAAGGCCATTAGGAAGTTCGCTTTCTGGAACACAGGAGAGGCTGCCGCCTACAGGGACATTTCTGAAGCAAGTATCTTCGAGGCCTACGTACTTCCCAAGCTATATGTCCAACTACATTACTGCGTGAGCCGTGCCATTCACGGCAAACTAGTCCAGGATCACTCGCGTGAGGCACCGAAGGACCGAACACCCCCACCCCGATCTAGACCCGTGGGGGCGGCCCCACGACCTCCACCAAAGCCCGTGTAAGGAGCTAAGTCCTTAAGGGATGAAGAAAAACTGTTCTCTGGGGGAAAAAATAATAAAATGGAGATTATACTTAAAAAAAAAAGGATTATCAATCTGCAGTATAGAAAATTTAGGATATACGATATAAAGAAAATACCCATGATTCCACCACCCAAATATAATCTCCATTAATATTCTAGCAATTTCCTTATAGTATTTTCTATATGTATGCTATAGATCATCAACTGGGGTCAGATAGGTTGCTTTATGTTTTGCTATTTTACATATGTATGACTTTGTGAGCATTTTTCACTGTCATTAAAAATCTTCGAAAACACCATTTTAAGAGGATTTTTTTAATGTTTATTTATTCATTTTGAAAGAGAGGGAGAGCAGGGGAGGGACAGAGAGGGGAGAGAGAGGATGCCAAATAGGCCCACGGTGTCAGCAGAGCCCCCCACGCCCAGCTTAAACTCAACAAACCGTGAGATCATGACCTGAGCTGAAACCAAGTCGGCCACTTAACCGACTGAGCCACCCAGGTGCCCCTGAAAACACCACTGTTAATGGTTTTATCATACTGTGCTCTATACAACCATTCCCAACGGCTCACTATTGTCAACCGAACTTCCTTTTCGCGTACATCGTTTTGCAGCAAGTCGCTGGCTGAGAAGGAAAGGGCAACGCTGCGGGCAGCCAACCGGGGGCTGACTCTCATCATTCCCACCCCTTCCCTCCTTACTTGCCTTTCCAGCGCTCAGTCCTCCTCCCCTTCACGGTCCTCAATCTGGCTCTGGATTCTGATTAGCCTTGACCCTGACACACTGAGCACATGTGACCGAGGAGAGAGCCAGACACACACAGGACTACGGCTGGAAGGGCAGGGAAGGCACCAAGGACCTGGTCCTCGGGCTGCCTGCTCTCCGCCTGAAGACCTGAGTGGGCACCGGGCACCGGACAAGCAGCGACTGGCGTCCCTAGCCCGGCTTGGATGGCAGAGACAGCACGGGATCTCCATCCACATAGCCCCTGAGGACGTTAGCAGCAGCTGTGTCCACACTGAGGTACAGCTGAAGTGTTTTGATCCGGTGCTATAACCTTAAGATAACCACTAACATCCTCATCTATAGCCAGCTCATGTTTTCTGATATATCTGACATGATTTTAATTGGTATTTAATGAGAGCTTGGTACCAGTCCTTGCTCACTCCTAAGTTTTCTTTTTTCTTTGACATCCCAGAGCCCTGTGTTTCTTACATCATTTCTTCCTCTGGTCACAGACTGTGTGACAATAAAGTGTGTCCCTGGAGCACATGCGTCTTGTCAATAAAAGAGTTTTTCAATAAAATGTGGTCTCCTTTCCAGAGCATTGCAAACTAATTGGGAAATAAAAAAGGAAAATACCTGAAAGGCTAGAGAATAATAAAACTAAATGCCGAGACCATTGTCAGGCTGGCAGTATGTGCTCTGAGAGGTCAGAAATGACAAAGAGGCCAGTTTGAGATGGAGAGGACCAGGCAGGGCTTAGCTGTGAAAATGCATAGTCCTTGGTCCCCCCAGAGAGAGACAGGGAAGATGTTCCCAAGACTAAGAAAGTCACTGAGGGGGACATGTGCCAGCACCAATAATCACTCTAGCATATCTACCCCCACAGACTCAAATATTGGGGAGAAAGCAGGAGGCAGTTAAGGCAAAATATGCTGGCTAGGTCACTGGCTCAAGTCTAGCTAATCACGAGAGGCTTTAAGGACTGCATTACAGAGGTAAGACTCGGATACTTCAAAGAGAAACCTAAGCCCTTGATGAAGCAGCACTAAATAAGCAGCAATAAAAAAGAGAAACAAACAACACTGGGGCCCAGATTTGTATAAGAACAAAAATAAAGAAAAACAGCCTTTCCTGAAAGAAAGTTGACATCTAAGTGCAAACGGCCTCAAGGTTACCTTTCATTTGCTTTTGCCATTTGTACCTGACCTTATGCACACGGTAAAGAAAGGAAATTTACCACCCCGTCTTCACCCCATGGGGTACCATCTGCCCCTTTCAGAAGACATTCCCCCCCACCATCAAGCACCAATATTTTACATGTTTATCACCAGACACTTATTCTCCACACCATTTTGTTGTTGGTGTTGTTGGTGTTGTTTAAAAAAAAAAACATGGGTCGAAAAATCATGTAATCAAGAACCTCATTTCATAGAAAACTGGGAAAACTGGAAAGAGTACATCTTCTACTGAGATTTGCCAACATGTTTTGCACATTCTGGGGGAAAACATTCGTAAGAATTGTGTGTTCTCTTCCATAAATCACTCCAACAGAATTCTTTCTGTATTATTCTATCTCTATCTAAATGGAGATCGGAGACCCACTGGCTATCTCCCATTGAAATAACCTACAGGTTCCAATGGAGTTATCTGCAGGCAAATGATCAAGCTATTAACACTTGCCAGACCAGTGAGACTGTAAAGTTAACTGTGGATGAGGTGAACGGAGCTTTGAAGTCCACGGTTTTCTTTCAAGTTACTCAGATCCCCATATAAGAATACTCATCCCAGGGAGATCACACCTTCAGGTTATCAGACGAAAAACCTCTTGTCAGCACCAACCAGCCTAAGACATCTTAAAAGAAAATGCATATCAAACCCATTCTCGAAGCCTCTCTGCTCTTTGGCTTTGTAGAAATGCCAATCCAATGCTGTATGAATGTTTTCATTTAGAGGAGATTTGGGGTAAAAAAAAAAAAAAAAACCCAACAACAACAAAAAGGGACTTGACCAGTTCTGAAGTTCAGTGTGCTTCCCATCGAGATAGAAATAAGGTGATACAAGAAAAGATGAAGGAAAATATTTAAAATAAGAGGGAGGAAAACACGGGAGAGGGGAGACAAAAAGGACAAAAAATAGGTAAAGAACAGAAATTGCTGGTACTAAACTCACCTTTTTTTTCCTTCTTTTTAAAAATTTATTTTAGAGAGACAGACTGCATGCACACAAGCAGGGGAGTGGGGCAGAGGTAGAGAGAGAATCTTAAGCAGGCTCTCCACTCAGCGTGGAACCCGACGTGGGGCTTGATCCCACGACCCCGTGATCATGGCCTGAGCCCACATCAAGAGCCAGATGTTCAACCCACTGAGCCACCCAGGTGCCCCAAATTCACCTTCTTGATAGTATTGTCCCCCATTATCCTTAACATGCAATATACATGAAAACAGGAGAAAGTTAATTCCACAGAGACAGATACACATGTTAAGTAGAACTGACGTTGCAAAAAGCAAGATCGTATGTTAACATATGTAACAATTCCACTTTCTTCAAACTGAGATTGTCTTCAAACATTCTGAACATTCTCAGTGAAACCAGGTATGTTATTTACCCCTGAAGAGTGCTGATTTCCCTCAATATCACAAACAAAACAGACCCATCTAGTTTTCTGAGGTCAGCAGTGCCCTTTTATTAAGTGGAATTAAGAAAACAATAGTGACTCCAGGACCAAGAACGAAGTTTGCATCCAACGTGCCTTGTGAACTGGTACACGGCATGTAAAATTAAACAATAGATATTGGGAAAGCTACTAGTAATTTTGATAGAAGAAGAAAATTGAACTAGATTGAATATCTAGAGAGAGTCATGGGTTAGTGCAAATTACTTGTAATGGATGCATTTTTACAATATACAGAGGTCTGACAGCTTCAACTTTGATGCATCTGAGCAATATCTAAATATCTCTTAGAGCAGATTTTGATTTAACAAGATAATACCTGATATCCAGGTTCCTCCAGTATCCATCAAGCCACCCGATCTTACCCATTAGCAACCCATCTCTCATCTGTCCCTCGTCACCTCCAGGAGCCAGCCATTCAAGACTTTATTAAGTGCCTGCTACCTACAAGGCACTTTTTCATCTCCCTTTGCAAAGGGTACCTGGCGCTCCAGAATCCGGGATGCTGACCTTTTTTTTTTTTTTGTCTTTTGAAGAGTTGCATCACCTTTGATTTGTGAAGTTCATTAACGTAGCCTTGATCTAAAGTTGTTCGCGTGGTACAGTTACATCTATGTGTTTTGAATTAAAGTGACTTAAAATTAATTTAATTAAATTTAGAATGAAAATCAATTTTGCTCTCAAGATGTTTGGGTTTGTCTTTTCCTCACAATTTCAGAATGCCCTTGATAAAACTGGCGATACACAGGGGCTCTGAAGACTGTCTTCAATGTTAAAATGAGTTGTAAAGAAAAATTCAGAAAATGCAAAAAAGGAGACCAGATGCAAAACTAACTGATCTTCTTGCACTGAAAAATAGCCAATGTTGACGTCTTGGTATGAGACTTTCCAGGATTTTTTTACATACAGGTTTAGATGTATTTATTTCCGCTCAGTTACAGCATACCATATAGACACAGCTGTGTATCCTGTAGAAACTACCAACTATAATGGCTTTATAACATTCTCTTGAATGGACATATCACAGTTTATGTAACCATTCACTCCTCTATGATTAAATATTTTGTTGTTTCCAGTTTTTTGTTGTCAGAAAACACCTCTGTGCATAAGGCTTTCTCTTTCTGTGTTCGGGATGGCTTTCATAGATGAAAGTCCCAGAAGTGGAATTATTGGCCCTAACCGTGAATATTTTAAGGCCTTGGAGAATACATATTGCCAAAATGCAGCTCCAAAAGGTTGTACCAGAGATGTAGGAGAGGGTGTCCACTTGACTAAATCCTCACTGGTGATGGGTATCATTTTGTCATGTACTCTTGTCCTAACCTGCACATTAAAAAATGTTATCTCGTCACTTTCATTAGATACTGGTGCCTGAACTTTAACCCATTTTTTTAAATGCTCCTTTTGGAGAGAATGCTTTTTTCAGATTCCTGTTAAAGCAGACACGTACATCTAGTATCAGGTCCTAGCAGAGGCCAAAAGAAAATGAGAAGAGAAAAAAGACCCATTCTGAAGCTTTTAGGAACTTTTTAAGTTCCTTTTCTGTTCTTTTATTTCATGACTACAGATGCCAGGCACTACAGCTTTTCATCGGTTTTCCCCAAGGCCCTCGCATGTAGAAATTGTACTCACTAGTTGTCTAAACATTGCTAAGGACCCACCTGTATCACTCACACGGTACTAGGCCCCGCAGATGTCACTGTGAACACAGAGCCCCTGGCCTGATCTAACAAGGCCTGAGCCTAGGGAGGAAGACACAAGAGCTGTACAGACTATGAGAGCAGATAACAAGGGAACCTTAGCAAAGACTTGAAGGGTCTACACCAAGGCCTAGGAGTGCCTGGCTGGCTCAGTCAGTAGAGCATGCTACTCTTTTTAAAAAAAAAAAAATTTTTTAATGTTTATTTATTATTGAGAGACAGAGAGAGAGAGAGAGAGACAGAGCATGAGCATGAGCATGGGAGAGGCAGAGAGAGGAGGAGACACAGAATCCGAAGCAGGTTCCAGGCTCCGAGCTGTCAGCACAGAGCCCAACGCGGGGCTCGAACTCACGGACCGCGAGATCATGACCTGAGCCGAAGTCGGATGCTTCGACTGAGCCACCCAGGCGCCCCTAGAGCACGCTACTCTTAATCTCAGGGTCACGAGTTCAAGCTCCACATGGGGCAAGGAGCCTACTGAAAAAATAAATAAATCAAACAACCTGAGGCCTAAAGCAAAAGTTAATCTCCTCGGTTCTTTCCTTCAACCATTTCTCATGTGACATCATTTTCCCATCCATCCTGGTCACTATCTTCTGGATACACTCAACTTTGTCAACGTTCATAAAATGTGGCGACTACGCTTGAACATAATACTCCAGATGTGGTCTGATCAGCACACATGCTTCTAATACAGCCTAAAATTGTTTTGCTTTTTAAAAAAAAATAAGCTGCACCACATTGTTGGCTCATATTAAACTTGCGATCAACTAAATCCCCAAGAACTTTTTACATAAACTGCTGCCAAGTCACATCTCTCATATCCTGTGCACATGCCATTTTTTAAACCTAAATTCAAGACTTTACATCTATCACTGTTAAATTTCATCTTGTAGGTTTTGACCTAGAGTTCCTACAAGTTGAGGTCATTTTAAATCTGGATTCTGTCATCCTATATATTGAACGACGCCACCCAGCTCTATATTACCTGCAAAGTGGAAAGCCTGTCTTTGTGATCAATTATGATCAAGAATGTGCTCCTTAGGTCAGGGGCCAGGACCTGGACACCTTTGTTTTCCTTACAGTGCTAAGTACGGTGCCTTTTACATAGTAGATGCTCAGTAGCTGTTAAGTGAACGAATGCCCAGGCAGAGCCAAAGACAGTTCCGTGGCCCTTAACTAAAAACATCTTCCTCCAGGTTGACACTCAATCGGTTGCTCAAGCAGCTGTGAATTTGCCTAATTACTAGTTATGCAGTCAAATTTCACAATCTTATGCACAAGGATATTACAGAAGACTCTCAAATGTTTTGCTAAAAACCAGACATCCTGTATTTATATTTGACATTCTGGCACAGTTGTTCTGATGCAGCCATGACAGAAACAGAGGCTGTTTATCATTCACCTCCCAGACACTCTTTCCTCAATCCTTACCCAGCGTACAGGGGACTTTTGCTTTCTAGTTTCTTCACTATGAACATATGAAGATGTGTTCCTTTATTGCATTACATTCCTCACCTTTCAGAAGTAAATGTTTAAAAATAATTTTACATTAAAAACTGCATTGAGAGGGGCGCCTGGGTGGCGCAGTCAGTTGAGCGTCCGACTTCAGCCAGGTCACGATCTCGCGGTCCGTGAGTTCGAGCCCCGCGTCAGGCTCTGGGCTGATGGCTCAGAGCCTGGAGCCTGTTTCCGATTCTGTGTCTCCCTTTCTCTCTGCCCCTCCCCCGTTCATGCTCTGTCTCTCTCTGTCCCAAAAATAAATAAACATTGAAAAAAAAATTTAAAAAAAACTGCATTGAGAATGTGAAAATTCTATACATTTATAATCATAGAAAACAGATGCATTTTTAAGTTTGTTAGATTTTGAAAGAGAATAAACCCTGAAAGAGCCAACCAGTCCTATTCCCTCAAAACGTGATACTGGCGTTTCACCCTTTTGAAAATAGCAGACACATATTACTTTTCCATAGTACATTATATGGAACATTAATGAGACAGTGGATGGTCACTGAGTCAAAGATTCCCAGTGGAGCCTGTATCTGGGACGCTGGGACCATACTGCGATCCAAATATCCTTCCCTACTCCATTCCTGTCCCTTGAAAGTTTGCAATCAGAGATTTTAAGCAATACACTATTCAAGAAATGAAAGAGTTCTCAGAGAAAGAGCAGATAGTGTGCCCAGAATGATTAATGGCCTTTCAAAGATGAGCAAGTGTGGAGAACACATGATTGCTGGTGATGTGGGCGTTGCCTGCCAGATGGTGCCTGACCCCCCAGCCCATCCCCCCAGCCCATCCCTCAGCCCTTTGCTGAGCATCACCCCATGCATGACACCCATTCCATCCTTGACCCCCATTTCCACCTCAGCCCCAATCTCTACCCTCAAGGCGGAGGGATGAAGTGAAGCTGAGGGATGGGGTGAGGCTGTCTGTTTTGCACATTACTTGGTAACTTAAAAAAAAAGTCACTGAACGTTTTATTAGTCTGCTTTGGAGGCTGTTGCAAAAGCCCCGCCGCCCCCACCACTGTGTTAAAATGGTCTCACCATAAAGTTCCCAGCATCAAAAGAGGTGAACAAAGCAAAGCATGTCCAAATGCCATCTAACCACTTACGTGATAGCATGAAAAAAGTATCTAGGAATTAGAAGACTTGAGCAGGAGTTCCAACTTCTACTAAATGGCTGACCTTAAGAAATTCTATTTCTAATCTGAGCCCGTCTTCCTTGCAACTGGAAAGTTTAAATTACATGATCTTCATAGCTGCTTCTCCAAGTCTGACTCTCAGACTACCTGGTACTGTTGTTGAACTATACATTTGTAGTTATCTTGCCTTTAAGCACCTCTGGGTCAAGGACCATGTCTCACACTTCCACACAATCTGAGCACACAGTAGGTACTTACGACCATTTTTCAGTTGAATTGACTTCCCATGTGCTAGACTGGTTGTAATTAGGCTTCTATTCATTGACTTTACTCAGAGGAGCATAGGACATCACAGGTTACCTTGACTGCTGGTCAGACTCTAACCAGCATCAGGGCCAAACTCTTTGCTTATAGGGCATAAGAATTGCAGGGATGGCCCAAGAAAATACTGAGCCTTCCAGGGAATCTGATGCAGGTCGTCCGTGACCCACTATGACCAGATGGAGTGATGCTTCCAAGTGACCTCTTCAACCTCACCTCCTCCTCACTGCCCTTGACCTAACTGACGTGTGCTAATAAGTTAAAGGCGAAAAACACTCTCTATAGTAACAGTCCAAGAAAGAAAACAGTGGCCTGGTGAGATACTGCTAATAATTTATTTTATTTTTTTAATATTTTATATTTTAGAATAAAGTTTTTCCTAAAACAAAAGCATTTCAGTAATGTTTTTTTTTTTTTTCAAGTTAGATTCTACCCCCATCGAGCTTTTCTTTATGCTAACCACTGTAGGGAACAGGTCTTAAAAACTCAGAACTTTTTTGGGGGTGCCTGGGTGGCTCAGCCAGTTAAATGTCTGATTCTTGATTTTAGCTCAGGTCATGATCTCACGGTTCATGAGATCAAGCCCCTGCATCAGGCTCTGCACTGTCAGTGTGGAGCCTGCTTGAGATTCTCTTCTCCCTCTCTCTCTGCCCCTCCCCTGCTCTATCGCTTTCTCTCTCTCTCTCCCAAAATAAATAGAGTTAAAAAAAAAAACTCGAAACCTTTAAAACATTTTTTCATATTTATTTATGAGAGAGAGAGAGAGAGAGAGAGAGAGAGAAACAGATTGCGAACAGGGTAGGGGCAGAGAGAGGAAGAGGGAGACACAGAATCCGAAGCAGGCTCCAGGCTCTGAGCTGTCAGCACAGAGCCCGACGCGGGGCTCCAACCGTGAGATCATGACCTGAGCCAAAGCCGGACATACTGAGCCACCCAGACACCCCAAACCTTGGAACTTTTTAATCCTCATTTTGCCAATGTAAGAAATTCATTCTACAAATTTTCATTCAATCCCAAGTACATGGTAGGCACCGCGGGAGCTGCGGACAAAGTACACATTTTACACATCTGTTCAACCAGATATAGGTTAAAATCCTGGAAGACACATCAGCCTTTTATCTTCTTTTCATGACAGTGATTAAAAACCCAGTTCTTCCTGTTAAAAAAAAAAAAA
Organism: Prionailurus viverrinus; assembly: GCF_022837055.1. NCBI lineage: Eukaryota > Metazoa > Chordata > Mammalia > Carnivora > Felidae > Prionailurus > Prionailurus viverrinus. The sequence continues at coordinate 103,831,834 of NC_062579.1, forward strand.
AGGTACGTTCTCATTTCCTCATTAAGAAGATAATTCACTGAAGGCTAATCTGAATATGTTTATGCTGCCACCCTAGTGGAGTCCGATTGAAGAGTGGTGTCACTGCAATTCTGGGCTCCCATGCCTTACTAATAATTAGAAGAAATGGAAGAACTGAACAGATAACTGAAATTTCTCAATGGGTCTATCCTTTCTTTTAGCCTCACTTCACAAGAATGGCATACATCTGAACTCTTGTCCTTTTGTACTTCTCCCATTGAAAATGATGGGAGCCATGGCAGATTTCTGCCTTTCAAAAGTGAAATGGTCACCAAAAATGCTAGCTGAGTGAAAACAGCCCAAGTAAAGCATTTGGTTTGGCACGTGGAGAATCCTCAATGAGATGTTAGTGCCTGGTGGTCCTGTTACCGGCCTTCAAAAAGACGCAGAGTTTCTCAATTCTGATTCTTAAGTAGTATCAGGTTTAAAAGTTTTCACATCAGGCAAATCCGCCACACAGAAAAGAAAGCGGGCCCTCACCAATGGGCATTCGGGCCTTCCCTAAAAATCTGTGGAAGTGGTTTTCAAACTCGTTGTCTCAACACATTGGTATGTCCAGATCAGCTGTGAATATGTTTTGCGTCAGCTGTTACTAATATTGAACTACCAACATTTGTAAGTAATTTTCTCTCAAAACACACACACACACACACACACACACACACACACACACACAACAGTGAGTTGAAAGTTGCTCCTATACTATAGAAATACCATTGCTAAATCACTCACATTCCAATAGGCTTTCCAGTCCAGGAGTCAAGAAAGGGGCGGGATTGCCCTTGGTGCACTGGGAACTGCGCAGAAGCTTGGCGAGCCCCGCCTGTGGGAGGGACTCGCCTGGGAAGAGTGCACCCGGAGGAGTGACAAGCGCACAGCCAGGGATGCGAATTAAGCTCAACCCTGGGCAACCCACAGCACGCAGTGTGTGAAAGTTATCAGGCTTAGCTCTCATAATGGCTGGGAGTTGCTCGTCCGTACGATAGCTTGAACTTCAATTTTCAAGACACGAGTTTGTAATGAGTTGGGCTTGGGGGATTTTGAGGGGGTTGGTTTTATGGGGGAGGGAGGGCATTATTCCAAAGCAATTACGTGTCTGATTTTCAACTCTCTCAGGCTGCAAGCGATATAACAGAGAGTGGCAAAGTGACACTACGTTGAAGTGAGAAGGAGTTCGGTGTTTGCAGCCAGAGAAGGAAGGTATTCTCTTTTAGACCTACTGAGTTTTGGTTGATGGTAGGAGATCTGAGTGGAAAAAATACAACCGTATGTAACTTATCTGAGCTGGTTTCCCCGTGTAAAATGGGCTTAAGATTCTGCCTCGAAGAGTGTCGCGAGAATTGGAGATGACGTATATGAAGTACATGGCACGATGCCTGACTCTAAAAGACCATTTTAATTATCATTAGTCCATTAGAAACACAGGACTAAGGCATGGGCAAGAAATCGGAACCGGAGAGTTCATTACACTGAGGTTGCAGTTGAAGCCATGCAACTGAATGAAGAGAGGAGAGTGGTAAAGACATCCCTTCGGGGAACAGTCACATTTGGATGAAAGAGAAAGATGTGCCATGAAAAAAAGGAGAGAAGGAATTCTCAGGCCGGTAGGAGGGAAGTAGATATGTGTAGTGTCACAAGCCAAGGGAAGAAAAATATTCAAGGGCAAGGAGGAAAAATAAGCGCCAACGAATTCAGCAAAAAAAAAACAAAAAAAAAAAAGTCAGTCGCTGGTAATCTGCAGGGGAGCAATTTTAGTAAAGAGGCAGTGGCAGAAGCCAGATTACAAGGTGTTTCGGAATGAGTGGTAAAGAAATGGAGCCAGCAGATGTAAACCACTCACTTGAGAAGAGAAAGTCAATAATATCTCAGTCTGACAGCTGGACGTGGGCCAGACGTGCAAGAACAGACTTTAGCCGTAAAGACTTAAATGTGGGATTTTAATATGGAATTTGTGATGGCTGCAGGTATAGAGGGGCCTCCCAAGGGAAAAACACATTCCTCCTAAAACTAAATATGGCTTTCATAAACTCAACAAAGAGAGGCCAACCTAGGTTGTTTCTTAAATCTCCATGGCTTCAAGATAATGCCACTCAATTCTAGGGCTGCAGAGAGGGAAAAAACAGAATGAAAAATTTAAGAATGTACAAAGATCGGTGAAGAGCCTTCTCTATTTGGTGGCCTCCCTACGGAGCTTTTGTTCTCAAAATTCCCAGACTCTCCAAGAGTCTTAAAGGAGCGTAACCCAATCAAGCCTCCTCAGGTTAAAAGGGGGGGGGGGGAAAGCTTGCCTATTAACTCCAAACCAATCGCCTCCCCGCTTCCCTTGTATTACACAAAGTCCCTATTTTCAGTGAGTAAATAAATAACCCCCCAGAAGCAGAATAGTTTTCTGAAAAAGCTGGGAGGGTCCACAAAGCTGATTAGGGCTTGTTTATTTGAAAGTTTCAAATAAAAGGCATTTCAACTGGTCAGGAATGTTTGAGGACTATTAAAATGTGACAGGATTCACTAGGGTAAACATGTCCTGCCTCAGGCTTCTTGGAGCCTCTAATCCCTATAACAAGCAAGGTCCTAAATAAGAGAAGTAATAATACTAGCTACCATCATTGAGCAAGCGTGTACCATGTGCCCTTTACATGCATTGTCTCATTTAATCCTCACAAGAGCACTGGGAGGTTAGATATTATTAACCCCGGGGATACAGAGCTGCTGGGCTAACCCTGGCGCCAAAGGACCTCCCAGGTTTTGTTAGCATAAATGCCCTATACCTATACCCCGGCCATCAACTTGTATTTTCTTGTCCCAGCACTGCTCTTTGACTGCTTGGTTTTCAACCAGTTAAAAATACGTAAACTTCCCTACATTTTGTCCCCACTCTATATTATGTCACACACGCCTTGGAAATAGACGCCAGTTCAAATCCTGGCTCTGTCCTATCCAAGCTACATGGTCGTAGGCAAATGACTTCCTCCGAAGGGTAATAATGGTACCTTCCAGTGTTGTTGTAAAGACTGAGATACTAGTACAGGGCCTAACACACAGTAAATAATCAAAAACGTGACTTTTGAAAAATTTGAGCATTGAGTAATTGTTTGAGGTTTCCCTCACTAAAGATTATTTGTTTTATAGTAGATATATACATATATATATATTGCTGTAAAATCTTTGAAAATTTCAGAAAAAAATATATAAGGGAAATAAAAATGAGCTGTTAACCTACCATCCAAAAAAATCCCCAGATATTGAAGCATAGATGTATATTTTTTTTATCAAACTGAGAAAATACATAGATTCATACCCTGTTATTTATAAAATTTTAACATTATATGATGATCGTTTTTTCATATCATGAAATAATCTTTGAAAACATCATTGTTAATTGGCTTCATAATATTCTAGTCTACGGATGTAACACATTGATTTAACAGACACAACACTGATTAAACAGGAATAATTGCCTTTTAACCAAGGTCTTCAGTAGCTCAACCCAGAGGACTCTTATAATGAAAATTCAAGGGAAAAGAGACTTTCTGTTTCCCCTAAATTACACCTTGTGTTTGGCCATCATCCTTCTAGCTGCCTCTGTTGGGGGTTATTGGCTTTAGCGTTGCCTGTTGATGTCTTAGCAGAAACTGGAAATTAAGACTTTTGGGCCATGTCCTAAGAAACCATCAACTTGAAAAGAAGTATGTAACACTATATACATTTAACCATAGCTACCTAATAATGAAATGCACATAGGAACATTTTAACAAGCCACATTACCATGCATTTTATGACAGCAGAGGAGCATTCTTGAACCAGAGGACTGGTTCTCATTAAGATATCCAAGATGGATTGGTTAAATATATTATGCTACACCCAGACAATAGAACATTGCATAGCCACTAAAATAATGTTGACATGTATGTAATAACATGGGAAAGTGTTCACAAAATATTGTTAGGTTGTTTAAAAAGCAGGGCATAAATGGTTACGCATATGATAAGCCTTGTTTAAAGACTGGGGCACCTGGATGGCTCAGTCGGTTGGGCCTCCAACTCTTGATCTCGGCTCAGGTCATGACCTTGCAGTCACGGGATTGAGCTCTGTGTCTGGCTCTACGCCCCCGGGGTGGAGCCTGCTTAAGATTCTCTCTCTCTCTCTCTCTCTCTCTCTCTCTCTCTCTCTTTCTCTCTGCCCCTCCCCACCCCACTCTCTTTCCCTCTCTCTCTCTCAAAATAAATAAACATTTTTCAAAAAAGATATTCTCTCCCTCTACCCCTCTCCCCCGCTCCCACTCTCTCTCTCTCTCTCTCTCTAAAATAAAAAGTGGTGTGTGTGTGTGTGTGTGTGTGTGTGTGTATCTATATATAGTCTATTAAAAAGCCTACTAGCCAAGCTGTTAAGAGGGGTTGTCTCTGGGTCTTAGTATCATGAGTGAATTATTTTCTTCTCAACTTATCTTTATTTTTTTTAACTTTCTAAAGTTAATAGGTACTATGCCAATAAATTATTCTTAATTTAAAACAAAAAACAGCCAAAATAATTCATTCGCCTACCTTCTAAACCCCTCTTATGGTGTGGTACCACTCCCTATGTAATGTGGCTTATCAAGACTTCACTGCATCAACAATAATAAATACCTCTGATGAAGCCATAGAATACTGGGACTAGAGTCAAAGTTCTGAACTGGAACTTAAACTCTACCACTTCCTAGTGTCGTGCCCTCGGCAAATTACTCAATCTCTCTGAGCCACAGTCCTCGTCTCGAAAATAGGGAATAATATTACCTACCTCACAAGGTTGCTGTGAGTTTTAATGAGATAGTGCGCGTGCAAGTGCCTAGTCTATGCCCAGTGCACAGAAAGTCAGTTACACCTAGTTCTGACACCATTCTCAGCAAGATAGAAAGTGCGAAGCGACTCTCATTTGAATTATTCAATTGCTCCTCCGTATCTCTCTTTTCTTTCCAAGTGTCCTCCCGTGTTCAGACCGGAGTCTGAGAAAGAATACACAAATACGAGAGGCCAGTGAGCGTGGAAATTCCTGGGACAATGGGGGCAGGCAAGTACCTAAGTGGCACAGTCTTTGTATCAGGTACAAACTAGAGATGCTTTATCACAAGCTGACTCTAAATTAACACGGTGGAATGCCCCCCTGCCTACCCTGTAACCATGACTTAAACCGTAAAAGAAGAGAACCTCAAATTTAAATCTCCCAATTTATATGGTCCAGTGTTAATGCAGCCATAGTTGCCAGAGGTACACATCTGATTGAAGCTTGGGGATGGGGGCGGGGAGATGTATTTCCAAGTGTGATAAAGAGTCTTAAGGGAGGGTTAAAGGAAATCCTTGTTGAGTTCATAACAGAAGAAAAGGGCTATACGGCCAATGTTAGTTATGTTCTTGTTTGCTACATGATCTTATGAGAACAGATCTGTCCTCGACTGTGCTAATGAGCACCTAAAACTAAGGATCTGTCATGTGCATTTTATTACCACCATTGGTTTTTCCAAAAGTGGCGTCATATTTGTCCTGGAGACGAAAAGGGAAGGTAATTCCAAGGGCAAGTTGAACAATAATAATAATTAGTAATAATAATTTTAATAAAGCCTCCAACCCTTCCTCTTCCTTTTCCCCCACCCTCTCTCAAATACAGCCAGTTTATCATTCTGTAACTCACAATTTCCAAAAAATAAACTGAAGAGAGCTGGAGCTCCAAACTCCAAATATAACACACCAAAAAAGCCCGCCCTCTGACATACTTAAGGCAAGGGTTCTTTCAGCCTACACACTCAAAACTAAAAAAAAAGTAGGTGGAAAAGTGAGCTCTTCAGTCAAAGTTCTCACTTTTTAACGTCCACAATTTTATCGAACATTCAGAACTGCATCCGGCATTAGAAATTGTATACTTGGTACGTCTTTTTAAAAAAATCATATAAATCAAAAACTGCTAGAAGTCTCAAACCATCAGATAACATGATTGGTTTTATTCCTTTATGACTCTGCCTGAACAGAAGAGGAATGAATGGGCTTCAGAAATCTCTTATTTTCTCCAGCGGCTTTCTTGCAGAATAATATACTTTCATAATGAATGTAAGATTATAAATTGCCAAATTGATTTTGCACCAGTGGTAAAAAGTCATAAGTGACTAAGTGTCCTAAGGTGACCTAGTATGTTATAGAAAATGCGAAACCATAGTATACTGACAGTTTAATTGGTTTAGCAAGAGTTCATATCACTTGGCTGAAATGCATCATTGGCCTTTTTATCGTTACATCTTATTGCAGCTTTAAAAATAAAGTAGATGACAATCTTGTGAAATGTTTCCTTTACTGAATCAGGTTCCTGTCCTTGACTTTATTGCTATGCCTACCTTTCCAAAGCAATGTTTACAAACTGCTTCTGCCTTTTAATATATTTTGAATAGTGAAATTTATCTCCCAACTTGATCCTTTCGAGCCGGGAGACGGAAAAACACTAGTGTATGGTCCGGGTGAAGAACACCAAAACAGATGGAATCAAGGAGTTAAATACCAGAGTGGATGGCACCTTGACATTTATTGCTGTCTAGTGCAAACCAGAATATATAATTTGACTCTTTTACAGCATTAGGAGGGCAATTTAAATGCGCTAGGACTTGAACTATCAAAAGATGCTGTCTCCTGTCTCCAGATGTAATTACAAGACAGGACTATTAAAGCAATCTTATAAATACAAGAGGATCTGAGATGTGAAGGGCGACAGAAGCGGAAAGAACCACCAGCCCAGCGGTGGTAGCTTGTTTTCTGACAGAGCGCTCCCTGTGCAGAATGCGAGACCAGCTCGCTGGCCAGGACGCTCTCCTCCAGAACCACTGGTGTTGACTGACGTCCCTGAGCTCAACGGCCCCCCACTACAGTGAGCTAGGAGCAAAAATGACATTTCCACCCCCGAGAACATTCTAGGCCCTTTTGCCGCCACTGCACTACTGCGGGTTTTCAGATTTCAGTCATGAGTCCTGTTTTTTGGGAAGCTGCTCACTATGCAAGAGAACGCACAGTGGTAGGCAATGGTGTATCTTAGTCAACCTGGTCCGTGCCGAGTTGGGGTTCTCCAAACCCCAGTACGTAGGACTCCCTAAACGGCAGCTTTCACTTGTTTTCCCAATACCCTGTTTCAACAATATTTCTGTGTGTGTGTGTGTGTGTGTGTGTGTGTGTGTGTGTAAATATCAAAAGGAATCAAAATGTTGTCTGTTAAATTCACAATATTCCTGGAAATGCAAGAGAATCTCCAGTTACCTATCAATACAATATGTTCCTTAAAAAGATCACATCCCAAGTAGCTACCATGTTAAGGAATTCTATACAAAAATGGTAGAAGAATGAGGGAAGGGGTATCTGGGTGGCTCAGTCGGTTAAGCATCAGACTCTTGGTTTCGGCTCAGGTCACGATCTCTTGGTTCATGGGATCAAGCCCTGTGTCAGGCTCTGCGCTGACGGCATGAAGCCTGCTTGGAATTCTCTCTCTCTCTCTCTCTCTCTCTCTCTCTCTCTCTCTCAAAATAAATAAGTAAACTTAAAAAAAAAAAAAGAATGAGGGAAAAGGGAACTAAGCCTGGCTGTGATAAAACCACAGGTTGAAGCTGAGATTCTCAGCTGAGGGCCAGGATAGGGCAGGTGCATGGGGAAGAAGGCTACTTACTCTTAATAGTAAGACTCACTATCGATTACGACGCAGTGAGGTGGGCACCCACATGCCGCTCCTGGGGGTATAAATTGGCAAAACCTACTGGAGGGCGATGTGATACTAGGTATCAAGAACTTTTTAAAAGTTTTTATTTGGGGGGAGGGGGCGCCTGGATGACTCAGTAAGTTCAGCATCCGACTTCGGCTCAGGTCATGATCTCAGTTTGTGATTAAAAAAACCACTTTTTATTTTGAAACCATTTTAGATTGACAGAATTACAAAGCTAGTCTCACGAAGCTTCCCCTAGTATTCACATCTTACCTAACCACAGACTGTTTGTCAAAATTAAAATATTAACATTGGTACGATACAATTAACTCAACTACAGCCTTTATCTGTATTTCTCCAGGCTTTCCACTAATGCCTTTTATCTGTTGCAGGCTCTAAGTCAGGATGCCACATTGTACTTACTTGCTCACTTAATTTGAACAAGATACTTCAAACTTTTGCCTTGCCTGAGACTCATAAAATGCCCATTCATTCAATCAGGTTTTCTTTTAGCTTAAGCTATTTCTATATGAAAAGCCATGAAAATATAGAGAAGATGCCATTTTAGAATAAGTCAAAGTATTATCTTTTCCTGATTTTCACATGAATTTGCTTAGATGAGTATATTTCCCTCTCCTACGGTCCCCGGGTCCCTGTTCACTGGATCAGGAATCAGTCTTGCCAGAACAACTTCTAGGTACAAACAATTCACTTGACAAACAGTTCCTTAGCACAAATGCATGAAAACATCTTGGGCATCACGCACATGATTTCCAAGTGGTGCACAGAGGCTGAGTAACGACAAAAAGTCACTTAGCTAACAGGTGGCAGGGCAGTGATTCAAACCCTAGTCCCGGTGTGAGTCTACAGTCCGTGATCTTAAATAGCTCTATTCTTGTGCCTGCTTGAGATACCGTCAATGAATGATTGAGCCAAATCATTCCAATTCTAGCTCGTGAACCCTGAGCTAGAATTGGAATGATTTTGTATACAAAAAATGGTAAAAGAACGAGGGAAGGGATGCCTGGGTGGCTCACCCGATTACTCCAACCCTGAGTTGAGATCTGACCCAGCCCTGGTCCTAACTTGACCCCTATGGCTGTGTGCCTTCCCTCCCCTTTAACTAAACCTTGGCCTTATCTACCCTGATGTGTTGGATATACAGCAACCCGGCTGTGACCCCTTTGTAAGGGGTCACAGCCATGTTCTGTTAAAACCTCTTGGATATGCATGCCTCCCCTGGTTGGGGACTGCCCGGCCTCTTCCCTAACAATGAAGAGCCTCTGGTGTCCTCTGCTCCGTCAGCCAGTCTGGTGACCATCTGGCCACGAAGCAGTTCGAGACCTGCTCCTGGCCCTCTGCTGCCCTCTAGCAGTCACCGGCCACTCTGCCCCGTCTGGAACACATGACTAGCTCTGCCTTTGCGCCCAGTACACTACCAGTTGGCTTGGTAACCTGAGAGCCTGGAAAAGGGAAGTCTGGCTGCAACAGCCTAGATCCCCTGGGAGAGTGACATTTGGCAGCAAGTAACTCAAGGGAAATGACTTTCTCATCTTCCCTCTTCAATAAAAGGCTGGCGGGATAGGAGAAAGAAAGCCTCGTCCTGCTCCTTTTCTTCACACTGAGAATCTCTCAAGAGACGCCGCCCCCAAAATGGCACTGTGGGAGACACGGGGGAGTCTCAGACCAGTGTGTCCCAGCTTACAAAGGAGCTCTCCAGCTCAGAGTGAAGGACGGAGGAGGCAACGAGCCCTGGAGCCTCAGGGGAATGGATGTGTCAGTGACTTGGCCCAGTGGATACTTTCTAAACTCCTCCAGTCACTACAGGAGTGACCTCAGCAACTACCAGCTGCGCACAGGTGGCAGAAGCCTTTGATGACTGGCTTCCTCTTCCCTAGAGTCATTTAGCAGCAGGAGGGGGTGCAGGGTGGAGGGAGCAGCTGTTTATTCTCATGACACTTCCCACTGCTGAAGACAGCTCTTTGATTGATCCCCGCCTGGAAGATCTCGCTTGTTCTCTGGGGACAGAAACAGTTTGGGGATAGATGGGTTGTGCAATTTCCTCCATGACACACAATGGATCCTCAGAAGAAAAACGCAACTTTCCCCACTGCTGTCTGTTCCTCGGGGTGAAAGGGAGTGACCGAGAAAGGCACGGTGGCCCCCACCCTGCCCACCTTTTCCCCTGACCCTCCTAGAAACCGTTGCTAGAAGCCCACACGAGTTTATTAGTTTATTCGCTTGGCCCTCACTACAACACTATGAAATTCTTCTATCATTCATTTGAAAGATGGGGGAACGGGCACACGGGAGGTCTAGGAGCAGAAGTCTCCTGCCCACGGTCACATAGAGGGAGAGCCAGGATTTGAATTCAAAGGGCCATTGGGATTAAAAACAGACTTCAGAAAAGAAGCCTTACAATCCCTGTCCAAGCATCCCTCGCCAACACACACACACACACACACACGCACGCATGCACGCACGCACCCCATGCCAGGGATTGTTTATCTTTTCCAGCAAAGAGTAATTTAATCTCCTTTTAGGAAACAAAATCTGACCCGTTTAGTCAGAGAGAGGAGACAGGCTGAGAGTAGACAAGCAAGTGAAAGTAAAAATCAAACTTGCTGAAAACAGGAAGTAGAGAAAGCAGGCTGCGAGCTCTGATCAGAGATGTAGGACACGGGCCATCTCAGGCACCGCTCCCGGGTTGGTGTGATGCTCCAAAGCGAGGGTTGAAGAAACAATCATCTGAATCATGCCAAACTGAGAACTGAGGGCTGATGTGGGGTGGGAGGGAGGGAAGGGTGGGTGATGGCCATCGAGGACGGCACCTGTTGGGATGAGCACTGGGTGTCGTACGGAAACCCATTTGACAATAAATTTCATATATTAAAAAAGTAAATAAATCATGCCGTCTCTAGAACCCCACTTCATCCTGAATTAGGGGGGCAGGGCTTGTCTGATGACTGGGAAGACAGAGGAGAGGAACTATTGCCTTTTCCCCTCTAGCCTTCCCTGAATTCCAGCATCAGTCAAGGCTGGGACTCGAACACAGAAGAGGGAAAACTAAAAGAATCCATAGGAGGAGGGCGGTACACCCCAGCCAGCAGGTCAAAGGACTGGGGGACCACCCTGAACAGCACAGGAAGAACTGGAACTCAACAGCTGGTTGGGCCCACGCTTCCCAGCCCGAGGCTCAGCCTGCTGTTTATTTGCATTGCGAGAGCCTATCACCCTGGAGCTGGATCTTCCAAAGATGATAACATCAGCTCCCATTTAATTATGAAAGAGGAAGAATCAAAACAAGCAAATGACTCTAGGCCTCCCTTTACTGCCACAGGTAGAATTTCAGAGCTGACTGGCGCTGTCAAATGCCACGTTTGGGGAGGGGGGAATGGCAGAGGCCTGAGATGCTCTGCTTGGTCGCACTCCGTCCTGTAAATCGCCCAAGAACATTGTTTTTTACAAGAGGGAAATCACCTTGAAGTTCTGATGGTTCTAAATTTGGGGATCCCTGTCACATACCAGTGGGTTTTACATGGCATTTACATATGAAGACACTCTTAATGAAAAATGTATTCTACACCTTTTAGCATAACACAGGCTGAAAAATATTCCACCATGTGTGCTGGTACAGGGCTGCAATTGAAATTCCAGTCGCTTTTAGAAAATGCTCGACATCTTTGAAGCTATTTCCTACCAATGAGTTTATCTCACAATATATAGAACCCAACTGGCCACTTTAAATGACTCTAGAAGGCAATTGTATATCAAACTCCTCCATAATGGATTTTTAAAAATTGTTAAAGAAACTCATCAATCCTCAGTAATCATTTTAAAGTAAAAATGATTCACTCATAACTATAAGCTAGTGCGGCCCCTGCTCCCACTCCAGAAGCCATGACCATGAATAACTCCAATTCACCCCCAATTCTGGACGTGCTAATTACCTCCAGGGATGCTACACAGGCAGCTGAAAAGCCGGATGACCACAAGCAATTAGCCAATCAATTTGGCTTGAAATCGCCCCCAACACAATTGGCAGAAAGCCATACATGGAGTGTAAATGGTAGTCACCTATTTGAGAGGAAACAAAAGGTTTCAGCCTCCCACACTACATTAATAACCTGCCATGGTGCCCAAAATTACCACCATTCTAATCACATGTTGGGATTTAGGCCCTGCTCAAAAAGCAAATAGATTACTCATTGTCAAAAACACATTAGCCCATTAGCGCCCATTTCCACACTAAGAGCTCTCACCTAAGAAAACTGAAGGCAGGGTTTTGAGGGCATGGAAAGGAGGAGAAAGTCAGCCCAGCGTGGGGAAAGGAGACAAAAAGAAGGGTATTTGTGGAAACAGAGGCATGGGGGAGGTGGGGAGGGCAAGCAAAACCAGAGCCCTTCTGGCTCCCATATTTCTTAAAGGGGAAGAGAAAGGTGGCTGTCACAGATAATAATCCCACCGGTCTAACATCAATCCCAAGCAAGAGTTCAGAACACATCATCAAGCAGAAGATTTGTGAGCATTTCAAAAAAGAAGAAGCAATCACAAGAAGCTGGCGTAGCTTTATAAGAGCAAGTCATGCCAGACTAACCTCATTTCCTTTTATGATGGGAGTGTTGGGCCGAAAACCCAAAGAATGCAGTGGACCTGCTGCCTCTGGATTTCAAGAGGGCCTGGGACAAAGTGGGCAGCCATGTCCAAGCTAGGCTGCTATGAATGGGAAAGAATTCCACCAGCTGGTTCCTTCACTGCTGTAATGGCTGTCCCCACAGGCGCTAGTTAATAGATTCACGCCAATCTGAAAGGAAGTCTCCGATGGGGAACCTACATGATCTGTTCTGCTCAGCACGTCTATCAATGACGGCAATAATGGCGCAAGGGGTACACTGATCTAGTTTACAAAGTACACGAAGCTGGAAGGAACCGTTAACCCATTTTGAAACCCCAGTGATCTCCACGGTCTAGAATCTTGGTTCAAATTTAGTAAGATGTCATGTTCGTGTGAGACCAACGCCCCAAACGTGGGACGAAGGCTGGTGACAACCGTTTGGAGAACTTGGCCTGCCTTTAAGTTCAACATGCACCGACTCAATAGTGAGTGTCTTGGGTTGGCCGCCTCACTAAAAGTATAGCATGTATTGAGGAGGGCACCTGTTGGGATGAGCACTGGGTGTTACATGAAAACCAATTTGACTATATATATATACATATATATATATATTATATATATATGTATATATATATAATATATATATATAATATATATATATATATTTTAAAAATTTTTTTTACATTTTTTAAAATATAGGAAAAAAAAGAAACAAAAAGTATACCATGCAGACTACAGGCAGAGAGCACTACCCTGTGCTCTGCACTGGGCAATTCTGGGCACCAAGATCTAGGGGAATAATCACCAAGTCGAAGCTTATTCACAGGAGAGCCAACGGTAGGGTGAAAGAGTTACAAGGAGATTGACGTGAGTCCAACAAACATAAGAACTAGCAATTAAAGCTAACTAAAAATTAAATGAGCTGCCTCGTAAGGGGGTGGATTTTCTATCAGAAGTTGTTTCCACTCCAAGACCAAATGATTCCCTCGGAATACGTTGCACAGGGGAGTCACACAGAGGTAAGAGGGTTGCATTCGATGACCTGTAAAGCTCCCTGTCAACTCTGAGATACTGTGACATTATGCAACCACCTTCCTAATTTACAGAACTGAAAAAGGACAGAGAACTGAAGCCAAACCTCTGGGTAGTGAATTAACACATGAAAAGAAATGTTCTGAACCGAGAGCCCAGTGACTAGGGAAGTGGGAGACAATCCCACTCCTTTCTTTCTCCAAACTCCTCAGCTGTAGGGGTCTTGTTTGCACGGACATCTTGGGAGTTTAAATAAACTTCACTTGGGTGGCTGAGATGTTTGTAATGAGGACGGGGGTGAGGGGAGTCAATTGGTGATGTGTAAACAACTTATTTCCCTGCCTTCTGTGAAAACAGAATTTGATGTTTTTCTATAGAGAGAGTGATTTATCTGGACAGGACCAAAAAAACAAACAACGACCTAACCCACTTGAAAAGGATTATTTGTGAGATAATAATTGAAACTCAATCTAAACCAAAGCAGTTCTTCTACGAGCCCTTCATTAAGACATAAAAATAACACAGAGCATGCCCACAGACAGACTGGCCTACATTTTTGAGGAATAAGTGCCCAGCAGTGCCTGGCAGACAGTACTTGCTCACTAAATAGCAGTCAGAAACAGGACAAATCAAGCGTTTGAGGCATCTCACCACAAATGCCCTCCAAATTCGGGCCTGCACCAGGACAGCAGGATTTAGGTCTTCTGCTGGCTGCTGGGTCACTGAAGTGAACACCATTTCCTAGGCAGACTGCTCAGGGCCAGTCCCCTGGTGCAAGCAAGCAGGTGCCTCCCCAGTGAGCTATGGAACAACCGCTAGCTCTCTCTGCACGTTGGGAGGCAGCAGCGAGTGCCATACTGGCCCCTAGACCCTGGGCTCCAACTTCTAGGGGGTTCAGCTCCAGGCATAGCCTTTCAGGTACACGAAAAGGTGGAAATAAGGATATCCCTTGGGCATTCTGTGTAAGACGAAAGAAAACAAATAAAGAACACCCACTAAATGGTGTGCCCAGAGGGGTATGCATGGGTGGGAATATTATGCAGCTGTTTTTAAAAAAGGACCAAGTCGTGAAGCACGTGTTTTGAAAGATCCAAAGATATACAAGGTGAAAACATATGTTGGCAAACTAGTATGGGCCCATTTAGGTAGTGGGAAAAATTGTGTGTGTGAGTGAACAGCGAGCGTGGGCACATGTACACAAAGGCATGGGGCAAGTCTGGAAGGATCTGCACATCAAACTGCAATGTTTGCAGCTGGCGAAGTCAGGAAGACAGAGGGGGAGGGATAACTGCGGACTTTCTCTCCTGCTCCCCCCTCCTTCTTTATATATATATATATATATATATATATATATATACACACACACACATATATGTAAATATATGTATATACATATATATGTAAATACATATATACATATATATGTAAATATATATACATATATATGTGTGTATATATATATATATATATATATAATTTCTTTTGCATGTCTAAATACTGTATGCATTTTCCCAAATCAGAAAAACTACCTTTGCAGTTTGAAAAAATGATCAAATATGAAAAACGAAGAAATCCTCACTCTCTCCCCCGGGTTTGCTGAGAGGCCCTTGGTGAAGGAGTCCGACCAGGCCTCTTTCTCTTCCCTGCCCTACCCGGGGCGTTCCCAGTCTCTCTCTTGGGGTGGAGGGTTAGCGGGGGAGACTAGTTCTCAGGGCAGTGCAGAGCCCCTCATGAAGGGATAGTTTCTAAATACGCAATTTTCTCAGAAGGCCAAAACCCCGGCACAAGCAACAACCCTTGCGAAGCCTCGGGAGGAACAGCACAGGGCTCACCCATAAATTGACATAATGCACCTACCGAAATGCTTGACGTTGTCCGGGAAATACTTCTGATGGAGAAACCCTGGCACTTGAGGCAAACAGGAACTCAGTAAAATGAAGGTGCTGATTCACATGAGCCTCCAGGCAATAAAACCTTGATACACATGTCCTTTTCTATCAAATCCTCCCAGATACCATGTGCGCACGTGGCCACACTGGTTAGGGAAAGAAAATCAGGCAGCATTGAATAACAGGATTCGAGCACCAAAGCACCCCAGTAAATCACTCTGAGTTCCTCTTTGGTCAGTCACCAATTTCTACGTATAAAAAGAACACTTCGTGAAAGAAAGGTTAATGTACAAAAGCACCCCACGGACCACAATCTCCCTCATCAGAAGGAAGGTGGGCGCCAACTCACGGAACCAAGACAACTGGATTACCAGTTCAAAGGCCAGTTTCCCAACTGCCGCTTGCCAGCATGGGACTCCAGGCCAGTGGTTTCAGCAGGAAGGTGGATGTGCCCTCCAGGGCACATGTGACCACGTCTGAGGACATTTTTGGTTTTTCAGGACTCAGGGGAGGTAGAGGCCAGAGATGCCGCTAACCATTCTGCAATACACAGGACGGCCCCCCACAGTGAAGAATTATCTGGCCCCCAACGTCAACAACACCACAGCGGAAAAATTCTGCTTTAGGCAAGTCGCTTCACACTACTCGATCCTCAGTTTTCTTACCTGGAAAATAGGGACCATGTGTCTCATGGAAGTAAAAATGTTTTACAGTGTTTAGCTTTACGTAAATGTAGGATTATCTGATCCTGGGGTCATTTGCAGACCTCAAGTCTACCAAACATGCCCGAGAACTGCTCATTTTCAGCTTAAAATGTATTTAATTATATTAAATTTAAATTCATTGATATAAATCCGAATTATTTTTTTAAGTTTATTTTGAGAGAGAGAGAGCGTGCACACGGGAGCACACACGCACAGGAGAGGGGCAGAGAGGGAGGGAGAGAGAGAATCCCAAGCAGGCTCTGTGCCGTCCGTGCACAGCCCGAAGCCCGACTCACGGCTTGAACTCACGAGCCGTAAGATCATGACCTGAGCCAAAATCAAGAGTCAGATGCTTAACTGACCAAGCCACCCAGGCGCCCCCTCCCCACAAATTATTTTTTAAAGTAATTTAGGAAACAGTCAAAGAAAGAGGGTTCCCGGTGAAGGTAGTACTTGAGACAAAAGACACTATGGAATAAGAGGCTGAGACCAGCCTTTCAAGCAAGTGCATCTGGGCTTTGAATTCCAGCTCGGGCATGTGATAGCTTTGTGATCAGGGACAAACATGGTGTCTGTAAACACAAACTGAAGCACACCAGAGGTACAACGAAGAGGGGGACCTAATCCAGTGGAGAGGGTGATTAGGGAAGGTTTCCTGAAGAAGTGGACCGGAGTCACATCACAAAAACAGATGCACACCAGCGGAAGGGCATAAAACTGGAGCGAGGGAGACAGGAAGCAGTTAAAAAGGCCAGGCTAGGGGCGCCTGGGTGGCTCAGTCGGTTAAGCGTCCGACTCTTGATTTCAGCTCAGGTCATGCTCGAGGTTGGTGAGTTCAAGCCCCCACACTGGTCTCCTCACTGTCAGTGCGGAGCCTGCGTGGGGGCTCTCTCTCTCTCTCCTTCTCTCTCTGCCCCTCCCCTGCTTGCGCTCTCTCTCAAAAATAAATAAATAAACTAAAAAAAAAAGGGGGGGGGGCAGGCTAGAGCTGAGGGTTGAAACCAAAGCAGTGGTTTTAAGGACGGGAAGAGGTATAACCAGGACTTGGCCATGACTGGACGCGGGAGAAAGGAAATCTGGAAGGGGTGGGCAGACAGTTGCACCTGAACAAACGCTTACCCTCTCCTAGTTTCAGTCTTCCCTATCCATAAAATGGAGTAATACCACCTACTTAACAGGATTACTGTGAGAATTAAATCAATTTTATTCTAAAACCCTAGCATAGAGGCATATAGTGGACAATAAATGGAAACTCTCACTATTATTATTGTAATGCTGATTAACAATATAATTATAACAGCTCCGGAAAGGGTCCCCAGATAACAGCCAGCCCAAGAGGCTCATCATCGGGAGGAGACTTACCCAATGTTCTACTATCTGCTTAGCATGGGAGCCGTGAATAAGAACTTCTCTGCCTCCTGGGGTTTTTCTCCACTGTACCCTTCTAAGTGATTGATTGGAGGATGTTCTTCTCCCCGCTAGATTCAGGTGCGATGCCCATATAGCCCAGGGTCAGCAATGGATCCCAAAACATCTGATGAATCACTTCCTTCCATTCACTGTAAGAACTCTCCATACTTCTTAATCTGATAGTTTGACTTCCACCTCTCTTTATTAAAATGTAAAGCTCAGTGTACATAACCAAGCGAATCAACCTTGCCATTTCTGCACATGTTGGGATTTTAACGGTATCACTTCCCAAGAGGACCAAATGGCATACAGTAGCTTCATTACGATCAGCACAAACACAGCTGGGCTCCTGCACGGTGTAACTCCTCCGATGCTCTGCCAGGCTTAGCTCGGCTCCTGCCATTCCATTTCTTGAAAGGCCATTTTATTTTAAAAAAAAATTTTTTAACGTTTATTTATTTTTGAGACAGAGAGAGATAGAGCATGAACGGGGGAGGGTCAGAGAGAGAGGGAGACACAGAATCTGAAACAGGCTCCAGGCTCTGAGCAGTCAGCACGGAGCCCGACGCGGGGCTCGAACTCCCGGACCGCGAGATCGTGACCTGAGCCGAAGTCGGACGCTTAACCGACTGGGCCACCCAGGCGCCCCTTGAAAGGCCATTTTATTGCACTCCGTTGACAAACATACGAGCAAGGCTTCTAATTCTGCAGACTAAACCCCAGCCCCTCTTAAAAGCAACATACGTGAAGACAGAATCACCACGTTTGGGAAAGGAGATAGGAGGCAATATCCAAAACCATAGTTCTTCCCGCAAGCCAAGTAGGCATCTGGGTAGCAGCGGAGTCTGCCAGTGGTCAGTACCCAAGTGGATATTATGACATCTGGGCATCTTGACTTTAGCGCTGTTCAAATAGCTGACACTACTTATTTGAGCCCATTAAATAACCATAAATTTCAATCTTTCTGTTCAGATTAGGATTCTTCACAGAATCAGGTTAAAACTGAATGGAATTTTAGAGATTAGCTAGCTTTGTGGTTCTTAACTGTTTGGGGGGACATAGATCCTTTTACAAATCTGATTTAAGCCATGTGCTCTCCCTCCAGGAAAGAAGCCACAAATACCAAAAGTTAAAGCTGATGTGCTAGTCTACTCGCTTCTTTGGACAAAGAAAACTGTGCTTTGGCAAGGTTAATTGGCCCAAACTGCATGAAGAAATTAGTCCTATATTTTAAGATGTGAATTACACATAACAACCCTAATTGCTAATAGCCCCTTACCTAAGTGTGGGAATAGTACTGTCTGGCATAATATGCAATTTTACTTTTATTTTGTTTAAGATTTTATTTTTAAGTAATCTCTACACCCAACGTGGGGCTCGAACTCACAACCCCAAGATCAAGAGTCCCACGGTCTACCGACTGAGCCAGCCAGGAGCCCCTAATGTACGGTTTAATACACACATCTTCATATTCTCACAACTAACATACATTGGACATGTGGTAGCTCCATTATATAGATGAGAAACCTCCGATTTAGAGAAATTGCATGAAGTTCCACAAACATCCACTGAAAGTCTACTTCCTGTGTGTCTCCACCTACCAACACTGAACTAGGGGGTACAGATCAAGAGAGGAACTCAAACCAGAGCCGGGAGGACCTTTCAGTCCAGTGAAGGGGGCAGACATCCCCTTTGGCCCTCCACCCCCATCCAAAGCACATTATTTCTAGCTTGGTCAGTCCTAGGGCAGAGGAAGAGAGCACAGACTTGGGGGTAGGTGGGACCGAGCGGTATGGCAGGGAAACCTGGCCTAACCAGGTTCAGGAAAGGATTCTGAGGGGTTCAGATGGCTCACTGCAGGTCCCAGAGCTAGAACATAACCAAGCTGGAGCTAGAATCTACGTGTTCTGATTCCCAGGCCAGTGCCTCTCTGTGGGCTGAGCTTCCCAAGGGCCCTGCAGTTAGAAGAGGCTGGAAAATCACTCCTGGGAGCCCGGCTTCAGTCACGTCAGGAATAAAACCACCTAGAGCTCTTCAATTTTCAATAAATGCCACTCTCAGTTAGTACATGCTCAATACATGCAAATTTGCTTTAGCACATGAAAATTAATTAGCCATGACTCAACTTAAACATGAGATAATTCAGTATGAAACACTTCCTTCCTACTAGTGACCATATTACTCTACTCACATGTCCTCTCTCTGCGCTTCTCAATTTTCTCATCTTGCTTCCTTTGTGTTTTGCTTTGGCCCTAGGTATTTATCTCTTCTCTTTCCCGCTATGCTGGGAAGCAGGACCCCCGAATGGCTTGGTAGAAAAAAAAAAAAAAAAGGAAACAAAAGTGATTCTCGGAGACACCACACAACTCATTGTAAGTACAAAGAAAGGCACGCTTGAGCTACAGTTTCGCCGTCTGTCTTAAAGATGTGCGGAAACAGAAGAATAAGGGTACGGTGGGCATTGCTAATGGCTACGTGGACTGACGCAGAGAAGACTGTTCAGGAAAGCTATATTTTAAATGTTTTTCTGTTTGTCTTCGACTCTCACTGACCTCCCCGGTGCCAGCGGCCCGCTCCACCACGCCAGCCCATCCCCAAATAGGTCCTGAATATTGTTCATTTTTCAGTTGAATGCGATTTTAAGTTTGTGGAATCCTTTAATGTTCTTAAATAATTTATTTTGGGGGCTCCTGGGTGGCTCAGTCAGTTGAGCATCTGACTTTGGCTCAGGTCATCATCTCATGATTCGTGAGTTCGAGCCCCATGTAGGGCTCTGCACTGATAGCGTGGAGCCTGCTTCAGATTCTGTCTCTCTCTGCCCCTCCCCTGCTAGCATGCGCTCTCTCTTGCTCTCTCTCAAGATAAATAAACATTAAAAAACATTTTAAGGATTTTATTTTTACGTAATCTCTCCATCCCATGTGGGCTCAAACCCGTGACCCCGAGATCAAGATTACGTGCCCTACTGACTGAGCTGGCCAGGATCCTTTAATTTTTTAATGACCTCTGGAGGACAAAATTTTCTGGGTAATATGTCAGGGTATAATGTAAGCAAAGAAGAGTTTTGATGTGTAAAACTGACGTCCACGTAATTTTTCAGGATCTTACCTGTTACATCAAGTCAGACCTACCTTCCGAGAGCCTAAATAACAGTACTACGCTTAATGATAATAATAAAAAAACAACTTACATTTGTACGACAACTAAAGCATTATCTTATTTGGGTTTCATAACAAATTGAGATTTAGGCAAGACTAAGATTATCCCCATTTCACAGATGAAGGAAATGAGGCTCAGCCAGGTTAAATGGTTAGCTCAAGGTCACATAGCTTCCATATGACAGAAACGGGACAAGAAATCAAAGGGAAAAGTTTTCACACATGCTTAAACCCCTAGGATAAAAAATATCACAGCTTTCTCACCTTGACTTAAACGTGCTAACAACAGCTTGTGAAAAATGAAAAGCCTTGAAGGAAGGCAGAATAAAAATCTGAAAGACAATCGCTGATCTTTTATCTTCTAGACTTCAAGCCAAATCAAGTTCTTCAAAGAAAACCCAATAAAGCCCAGACATTTTCATCATAACAAAATAAATAATTCAGTCAGGCTTTAGAGGACTCCTGCATTATGATTGGCTATTTGATATATTTGTGACTTAGCCGCCACTAAACTGATTAAAGCTAACCTCATTGACGCAGTTATGTCGACAGAGACTTTGACACTGACAGTTATGAATGGAAAGTGTAAATAACGATAAATAACCTGGAGCTTCCACATTTATTCCTAATGGAGGATTTAGCACTTCCAAAAGTCAAACTCCTGATAGGCTGAAAATTACAGCCTTTGGTCTATCTGGCGCCAAAGAAACTGTTGACATTCATCACCTCTCCTCTCTTTAGGAAGACATCCACGGAGCCTTGGGTCCTTCCAGGCAGACAGGCGAGTTTGATTTAAAAAAAAAAAAAAAAAAACAAAACTCAGACGCTTTGGGCTGCAAGCAGCTATAGAAATTATCTGGCCTAACCTCACATTTTATATATGAGAAAACTAAAGCCCAGAAAAATGAAATTAATTGCGTAAGGTCACCCAGTGAGTCATGATGTAGTCAGAGCTACGGGCCACATCCTCTCACTCACAGTCCAATGCTCTGGTCACTAGACCACACAACGGGGAAAACCTCCACCCGGAACACACAGGCATCCTCTCTGTCTCTGTATCTCTGTCTCTTTCTCTCTCTTTCTCTTGCCCGCATCTCTCTCTCACGTGCACACACATTAATTCTGAATTATAGTGGACCGACAGAGATTCATTGAAGCCATATTCTCCGTGCTGAATTACTATTGGTCTCCACAGAAATGGATCTGAGGAGGACGCTCAAATATAAAATTATATGCAATTCTTCAAGTTCAAGTCCATCTTGTGATCACAAATTAACGTCCTGTTTGAAGGCACACCTGAAAATAACTAAAGGCAACATGCACACTCTCTGGTTTATCACTAGCACTGCTCTGATGTGTGCAGTGTGAGTTCATTTTTGTTGTAAAATCTACATGTGTGTGTTTGGATACATGCAGAGAACAAGCAGAAGGCCTATGTTGACATCTCTGAGTGTTAAGCCTCTGGGTGATGCTTATAGTCTTTTATATTTCCCAGTACTTACTAATTTCGCTTCCGAAATTAACACCTATTATTTGTGTAGTAAAGTGTCAGCAGGATAACAGATAAGGAATAATATTAGAAATGCTATAGGGGTGCCTGGATGGCTCAGTCGGTTAAGCGTCTGACGTCAGCTCAGGTCATGATCTCATGGTTCATGGGCTCAAGCCCCGTGTCGGGCTCTGTGCTGACAACTGGGAGCCTGGAGCCTGCTTCAGATTCTGTGTCTCCCCCTCTCTCTGCCCCTCCCCCATTCACTCAAGCGCGCACATGCTCTCTCTCTCTCCCTCAAAAATAAAAACTTTAAAAAAATAAATGTTATAATAAAATATTCAGACATATTAAACTCTTGGTATTTTTCAGGCTCCAAAATAACTTCACAACATGAACTCATGGTCAACTAAGCTTATAACATAAAACCTGTTCAATTAGAATTTCCCTCCTGGGAGACTGGAAACACTTTGAACCTGATAATCATCCCTTTCCATGTGTATATTTGGCCTGTAGAATAGGCAGGCCAATTTATTAAGTTACTGTGCCCAGATGGACTCTCATTCAAATTCTGGAACAGCTAGCTCAACAAATAGGATGTTTTCCTGGAACATCTTCACTAATTTGAACTGATGAAGGAAAGGATAATGCAAGTTAGTGAAGTGTGATTTACAACTACTTTCCGAGAATAACAAACAGCAGCTAGCATTTATTGAGCACTTGCTATGTACCAGGTGCCATTCTAAGTTAAGTTTTACATGGGTTGCATCATTTTGTTCTCACAATCATGTATGGTTAGGTAGGTCCTATTATTTATTGTCCCTGTTTTAGAGATGAGGAAATTGAGACTTAGAGAGGTTAAGTGGGCTCCTCTAGGTTATAAGATTCAAGCTCAATTCAATTTATTCCACAATCTTTTTTTTTTTTGAGAGAGAGAGACAGCGCACACATGCGTGAGCAGTGGTGGGGGCAAAGGAAGAAGGAGAGAGAGAATCTTAAGTAGTCTCCACACTCAGTGCTGAGCCTGACGCAGGGCTCAATCCCACAACCCTGGGATCATGACCTGAGCCAAAATCAAGAGCTGGACACTCAACCCACTGAGCCACCCAGGTGCCCCTGGAATCTATTCTCTTAAACATGACACTATCTTTTATTATTTTTCCATACCTGAACTAATTCAAACTTGCTGCTAATGAAGCGTTTCCAAGTAGAGGTTCTATCAGGCTTGCTTTAATAAGCAAAGCTCATTGTAATTAGCTAATTAATGGGCTTGCTCAAGTCCTTCAAGCAAGTTAAACATGGCTTCCTGCAAATCTTACATACACTATTAATTTGTTTATCAGATTCTTTCTTCATAAATGGGATGAAAGTAAACCTGAGTCCAAGTCAAATTATCACAATATTCAAATTAACACAGCCAGTGTTAATGAGAGTTCACTCTAGATCGTTAATTTTTACAAAATATTTACCCCCTGCCTTGAGTTCACTTCTGCCATTTCAGCATTTATTGCCTATATATCTAATGTACAAACATATGTTTGCACTATTACAGTTTTCCCATAAAGGGCTTCAAAATAAGAAGAAAAAGGCCAACTATGGTCCTGCTTAATTGTGAGACATTTCTAGCATAGTCTCTGAGGAACTGGGCTTTAATTATTTGTTAAAAGCCTAGTCTGATGCCAAGCAAATAAACAATAGAAGAAAATGCTCAAGTTGGCATACGTAATAAACACTTCTATCGAATGTTCTTAAACAGCGCTCTCTCTTGTTTTTTTTTCTTTTAAAGTAAGCTCTACTAGGGGCACCTGGGTGGTTCAATCGGGTAAGTGTCCAACATTGGCTCAGGTAATGATCTCGCAGTTCATGAGTTCAAGCCCCACCTCGGGCTCTGTGCAGACAGCTCAGAGCCTGGAGCCTGCTTCGGATTCTGTGTCTCCCTCTCTCTCTCTGCCCCTCCCCCAACTTGCACTACAGCTCTGTCTCTCTCAAAAATAAATAAAAACATTAAAAAAATATTTTAGTGGATGGAACTAGACGGTATTATGCTAAGTGAAATTAGTCAGAGAAAGACAAAAATATCATATGACTTCACTCATGTGAGGACTTTAAGACATAGAACAGATGAACATAAGGGAAAGGAAGCAAAAATAATATAAAAACAGGGAGGAGGACAAAGCATAAGAGACTCATAAATATGGAGAACAAACAGAGGGTCGCTGGAGGGGTTGTGGGAGGGGGGATGGGCTGAATGGGTAAGGGACATAAAGAATCTACTCCTGAAATCTTTGTTGCACTATAAGCTAACTAACTTGGATGTAAATTAAGTAAGTAAAAATATTTTTTTTAGTATTTTAAAAAGGCGCCTGGGTGGCACAGTTGGTTGATCATCCGACTCTTGGTTTCGGCTCAGGTCATGATCTCAAGTGAGTTTGAGCCCCATATAGGGCTCTGCCCTGATGGCGTGGAGCCTGCTTGGGATTCTGTCTCTCCTTCTCTCTTCCCCCACCCCTGCTTGTGTGCACTCTCTCTCTCTCCCCCTCTCTCTCTCTCAAAAATAAATAAATAAACTTTAAAAAAAAAGATTTAAAAAAAGCTTTTAAATAAAGTAAGCTCTACTACACCCAACACGGGGCTTGAACTCACGACCTTGAGATAAGAGTCTCACACTCTACCGACTGAGCCAGTCAGGCGCCCCAGGCCTCCCTCTTTCTTAAGCAAAGGTTGATGTTCCAAAATTTTGGTACTTGAATTAGTGATGGTCCACCCCACTCCCCAGAACAAATAATCATCATTAGACTGCTTTGGTTTATCCAGCCTCAATGTCCCGTGTACTTCATATAGCTAAAGTCCCTGACCAGTTACTGGCTCCTTATTTTGATTCATTCAGGTCACAGTCCAACCCTCCCATGCCTCCATTCCCACAATAGAGAAAATAACAATAGTGCCACCAACTTTCAACTTGGAAAATGCGTGGAAATCCAATCACTGCATGCAAAGTACATTGAAATCCCTTGAGGAAAATGGCAGTGTATACAAACCATAACTTATTATATCTTGAAAATATTGAATATTTCTACTACTATCTACCTACGTATAGGAGGGTATGGGTGTACACCAGGAATTAGAGTTTAAGGGTCCTGGTTCAGCGTTTACCCTAAATGGATTTCATCAGCAAGGAAGTCACAAACCCACATGTTCCTCTAATACTTTAGTGCCCACATGTTAACTAGGCCAAGAAAGAGAGGCCCTGTGTGGTATGGCTAACTACTTAGGGGAATAATTTCACCATACAACTATAGCAAATTTATTTTGGTTCCAGATATCACTTTCCCCATTAACTCGGGAGACCAAAGGAGCATAACCACTTTCCTTTCATCCCTGTCAAACTCAGCAAGTTTCTCAGGAAGCAAATACTATTTAAATCATTTTCATAATTCCAAAATGCCTGTAACACAAGTCCAGGGTCTAATTATGCCACTTAAATTTGTTGAAGATGTTTGGGTTTTTCTTTTTTTAATTTCAATAACAAAAGAGCCCAAGGGTTTAAAGCCCTAATAATCTAATAAACTTTGCTAAGTGAACATTGTAACAGATACGCCTGGATGGGATTTTGTAAATACCAGACAATTTCCCCTGATCTTTATCAGGTAAAAGAAGTCTAAATCTTTGGCAGGAAGAAATTAAATGTAGTGCAAAATAATAACATCTGGCCAGATTGTGTTTGTCAGAGCAGCAGCCCCTTTAGATGTCAGGCTGAAAAGTACCAAAATGAACTCTGAAGGGTGTGTGTGTGTGTGTGTGTGTGTGTGTGTGTGTGTGCGCGCGCGCGTGTGATTCTTTATGAGACAATAGGAAAGGTTGCCACACTGCCCCAGAATACTCAGGGTACAGTTAACCCATCCTAGTGTGTCCCTACAGAGAACTCTTTCACATCAGTGGAATTTGAAGCCTTCTGCCAAATAAAATTGGGGGCCCATTCTTGGGGTATTTTGTTTATTTCTCCATTACTGTACAGATTCCAACAGCACTTTCTATTTTTCAAACTCTCTATGATCATGATCATTTTTATGGGTTGTTAAGGCTTGTTTTTATCTTCTCACTCCAAGGAGGACAGCGTGGTTCAATGAAAAGAGCAATGACTTGGAAGTTAGAAACTTAATGCTGCCATGTCCTGGTTATGTGGCCTAAGGCAAATTGCTTAATGACTCTCAACTCCAGTTTCCGTATCTTGTGAAACAGAATCATATGTAGCAATATCATTACTGTTATCAAGAATAATCAAACCTAGCACATAGTAGACTTTCAGTAAACAAACCTTCCTTCTCCTTCATGGAAGTGACCCAGATGAGTTCAGATGCCTAACCTCACCAACTTTCCAGAGTCGCCTGACCCTCAAGAGGGCTTACATTTTGAGAGCGTACATTATCTTCCCCTCCCATCAAAACAAAAGCAAAACCCCTCCAGGTTACATTTGAAATAATATGTGCATCATTTAAGCATCTTCTCTTACTACAAGCCATCTCAACCATCTGGCGGAGATTGCCAGAAAGAACATACTTTGTTTTTCTACTAATGATTACTTTGATGCATGAGATACTTTGTTTTTCTTGCCTCTCTGATTTTGTTTTTTTTAATCTGGCATTTGCAGAGGGAGAATTATGGTCATCTTACAGTTAAAAAAAAAAAAAGGTTCTCCCAATAAACATCTCTTTCCACAATGTTTACCATAAAACTATGCTAAACCACTGATTTATCTGATAGACCAGTGTCTCTGTTTCAAATATTAATTGCTAGGAAGAGTGCTGTGTTTTTCCAGTCCCCAGGGTATAGGAGTGTGGACAGAAGGCTTTTGGGTTTTCATCCACCTGCTTCTCTGTTGGACAGGAACAGATACTTGGGCCTCACTGAATAGGCTTCATTAGCTACCCTTCAAGGGTGGGGGCATGTGGGAATAAACGCACATACTACATCAAAGACTAATTCCAGAGCCCATTTGCCCAGCTGGGAAGGTGGGATGGATGCCCAGAATCCATGCTCCGGGCAGAGACTGGTGGCAGGCAACATTTCACCACCCCCCAAGCACCTTTCCAACTACCAGGGCATAGATTCCAATGTACTTCTAGATCAAGACTACTTTCTATTACGTGACCAGAAAGGTCTTAGATCCAGGGGAAGGAAAAGCAGTGCTATTTTCGGTACAGTAAACATGAACTTATTCAGATTAATGGTCAGTGTCACGAGATAGCTGAATAACACCAATAATCCTTTAAACTTTCAAGGAATTTTCATATACATTACCTCTTTTGATCATTAAAAGCTCTGGCGGGTTGGCAGGTCAGGTGTTATCTTGCACATACAAAACCAAACTCAGATCCTTTAAATTACTTACCAATTTTCACCCAGCTAATGTCAGACCAGGAGATAGAACACATCTTTAATTCATGCCAAGGCTGTTACCAGTCAGTAAAGAATCAAAGAATATATTAAAAACCAAAGGAAGACATTGATAGATTTGACTGAAGGCACTTTTCAACCTCCATAAAAAATGGAAAATGGAAAATCAAATAAACAAATCAGCAAATGGAATTTCTAACATATAAAACGGGTTAGCATCCTGAATATACAAAGAGCTCATACAGATCAATGAGAAAAGGGCATCCCAAAAGGAAACAGTGAATTGCTAAATTTTTTCATGATAAAAGAATATTAATAAAATCACAAAATAAAAAGCACATATGACCATCGAATCTCCCCAGTAACCAAAGAGTACTATTTTTCACCGAAAGCGGGGTTACCGTAAAATGGCAAATTGGTCAGAAAAACAGACATTCATATATTGCTAGTGAGTGTGAAAACAGATACAACTTTATGGAAGTCACATAGGCAATAAACGTGAGAAACCTTAAAAACCATATAGCCTCTGACCCAGCAATTCCAGTGCCAGGAATTTATCCTGAGGAAATAATTAAGGATGTACATAAATATTCAGTTACATGAACATTATTTATCTCGCTACGGTCTGCTGAAAGGAAACTAAACAACAGAGGTTGGATTAATAACATATATGACAGTCACAAGACTAAGTACTATGTTGCCTCTAAATACTACATTTTGATTGCACTATAGAAATACATTATTGACATGGAAAGAAGGCTGTATCACATGCAAAAGCAATAGAATCCATTTTTGAAAAATACGCACACACACCTATATGTGTATAATACTGAGCCAAGATATGCAAGATTATATACCAAAATGTTAATGGCAGTTATCCTGTGGGAGCTAAAGTGTAGGTCATTTCATTTTCCACATTTTTGGGGTTTCTGCGTGTGTTTTTTTTTTTCATTTTCTCTGGTAAATGTGTAGAGTCGTCCAACTTCTTATCCGTGGGGATACATTTCGAGACCCCATGTGGATGCCTGAAACGTTGACAGGACTGAACGAACCCACTACAGACTTATGTTTTTTTCCTATACGTACATACCTATGATAAAGATTAATGTATAAATTAGGCACAGGAAGCGATGAACAACAATAACTAATAGCAAAACAGAATTATAACAATATACTGTAATAAAAGTTCTGTGAAGGTGGTCTCTCTCTCAAAACCCTTTATTGTCCTGTACTCACCCTTCTTCCTGGGATGAGGTGAGAAGATAAAATGCCTACATGGTTAAGATGAGGTGAGGTCAATTACGTAGGGCCTACTACAGTACTTATTTCTGTAGTAAAAACTTATATTTAAAAAAAAAGAATGTCCTGAAAGAAAATTTGCTCTGTTACTTTTAAGTGCTCACAGTAATCAGGAATGACACGTAAGAGCGTATCTGGAGAAGCTGACAGGTGTCACAATTCTCATGATTCTTGGTCAGCAGGTATAAATCCGTGGCACTGAGCCTTATTCATAGCGCTCTGTGAAGAGCCGGGGTCAGGCTGGAAGAAAAGACAACCAGGAGGCCGGGGAGTGGTAAGGCCATAAGCAGAAGCAGGCGCTCAGGTATACGTAAGACGTTCCATCTCAAAATGGGCAAGCATCAACCTATCAGCTTCACTTTTTAGATCTTATATCTGAGTAGATTTTAAAGCCTAAAGATAAATGCTGCAGGCAACAGGTTGTATGTTTTTCTATTTGGTCATCGTGGCACTTGTTGCAGAGGAAGTGGAAGAGTTTGGAAATCTGTTTCTATTAATTCTACTAATTTTAATTATGTGTGCGTGCGTGTGAGTGCACGGACGTGCGTGCGTATGTGTGTTTTCACACCTTTACCATCTAACATCTCACCCGGGGACACAGCAGTGAGATAGAATACACATAAGCCCTGCTCCAATCCAACGATGACATTCCAGTGAATCAGGTCCAGTACTAATGCCAAAGAACTTCAACCCAGGGAGGGAAGCATCATAAACACCCTGGTTTCCATTCATCATTTTTGTGCTCCTTCTTCTCCTAATGCAACCCAATGAAATCAGAGTCTACCATTGCTAGTTAGATCTCGAGGCTACGTTAACTCATTCAGACCACTAGGGGACCATTTAGAAACTGCATACTATTTAGTCTTACATACACACACACGGAGAGAAAAAGGAAGAAAACATAAAAATGTTACAAGCGGGTTTTCTTCTGAGTGATAGGATTAGGAGTGGGTATCCTAGATCATTTTTACATTGATTATAAATATATTGAAACATAGAAAGGCACTTTTTAAAAAGTATATGGGCCAGATATGTGATAGTCAATACTGCGAAGCAAAGATACTATATACTTCATCTAGGATTATGCTTACAAACGCGCAACAGGGAATAACGAAAACGAAGGCTACCACGCATGTGATTCCTACAGATTCCTCAGCATAGGGCTGAGCTCTTCACAGCCCTCATCGGATTCAACCCAGTTTACAATGAATGGCTCGGGGAGAAGTGCCTTGCTCTTGGTCACAAAGGGCGGCCATGGCAGAGCCGGGACTTAGACTCCACTCTGCCCGAAGCCAGAGCACATGTCTGGCACACCATGCCCCCTCTGCATGTGTCCTCAGCATTTGCCCTTTCAAGAGAGAAGGCTGAGATGCTATACGGCCAGCCAGGGAGGCCAGAAAGGCTGGCATCTAGTAGGCAATTAATAGTGTTCAAATTTTAATTTAATTTAGAAGATGTGCACTGATTTACCTGACTCCCTCACCTGCCCTTCTCTTTGATCAAGAGCCATGCCTGTCTGGGGAATTCATACAAGCAATATCCTCCAAGAACCTCTACCCTCTAGTTGGAATTAATCTTCTCCAACCTCACACTCCCCCTACAGAGGCAGGTCTCCTGTGAAGCTAATGAAGTCTAAGCTGCAGGGTCCCACACTTGCAAGCCTCCTCCGGCAGGAGCCGTGGGCATTTCATAGTTTTAATTTGGTCCTCTTTTCCTTACAGAGGGCCCCCAGATTGTATAAGCTTTGGACCCCACAAACCTGAATCCACCCTTACTCCCCCTAGAAAACTGCTAAGACATTTCTCACAGCATTGCCCTTAGGGCGCCTTGTACCCCGGTTACTCATGTATAAAAGTCTTGGTTTCTAGAATTTGAAGGTAAGCACGAAGTCGTTTTTATCTTTGAATCCCCCTCACACACACAGTGCCTGCCTCCAGACATGCTAGGTACTCGCCCAGCAAATGGTTTTTAATGAAATGCAACAGAATTCCCTTGCAAGAAAGAAAGCTAGAACTGGGGAGGTTGCCCATTGACCGGGAAACAAAATTCATAGAGATGATGTGTAACGTATGGTGATTAAGGGCCTAGGCCAGGGTTCAGTTCCTGTCTCTAAACCCAGGCTTCCTGGAGGTCAAATGAGGCTAATAACAGTATTCACCTCCGAGAGTTGTTGTGAGGTTTCAATGAGATGATACAGACAGAACACTTTGGAACGGGAGTCTTTCCGCTCATCTCACACTGACTTAGTGCGGGCTCAGAGAGGAGGTCTGATTCTCGGCCCAAGCCCTGGACTTTCTCCTCTCCATACGCATCCCGCTTGTCCTATCTACCCCTACCCAGATTCATTCAAACCCAGCCCAAATGACCCCAGAGCCCACCCTCTTAATCATTACAGTCCGTCGCTGGACCGGGAAGCAAAGGAGGAGTCCAAAGGCAGGAAACCCAGTCCTGCCTTTGCTGGTAGTCTAGGCGTGAGCTGATGGAACGGGAAACTCAAATCAGACACAGGGCCAGCAGGCATCAGTATACACTCAAGGAAACCACTGAGACCCAGAGAGGACAGAGGGGAAGGGGGTGGAGGGAAAAGATGTGAGGGAACATGAAGGAAGAAACAAGACCTTTTGACTGACTGCAAGACGGGATGGGGAAAAAGAAGGAGTGCCAGCCCCTTGAAGCCTCTCACAGACGACAGAAGGGAAGGTGTTTTTAATTTCTGTGTTACCACTTCCAGCTTAAAGGAAAATCGTTTCTACCTCCACTCTACTGACAGGAGAATTCAAATCTCTCAAACATATGCTTCATTACTCTGATATCAGGTACTGCAACTCAGTGAGACAGAAAGAGGAGGAGGAACATATGTTTTCAGAAGGTAAACAAATCCCAGCAGGGGAGGGGTGGGGAGTAATCACTTGAAGCAAAAGTGGTATTTTTCCTGGAAGCTTCTAGAGGGCAGGGACAATGTCCTCTAATTTGCTTTGCTGGGCCCACTAGTGAGAAGGTGGGCAGGAGCATGGCAGCTAGAGGGGGTGAGTTCAGAGCCCTATTGAATCAAGGGGAGGGGGGGGTAAAGAGTTAATCTGCATAATCTCCTCACCTCACGTTGGCCCTAGAACAGTCTCTGGCCGCACACTGAGTCATTTTCCTAAGCTCTTTTTATTAAACAGTTTTCAGCCTAATGACTGACTTTTCTAAATCAATAGAGGGCACAGTAAAGGTTTACAACTCCCCCAGCCTCTGGCTCCGTGAAAGCCACAGAATTTTGAAACTGAATAGAATCCAAAAGTTCTTAGTTTAAAACCAAAATGACTTTAAACGCCCAGTTTCCAATTGTTTTTCCAATAGCACTAATAAAGAATCACATCTTTTTTAAACTTTGTAACCAAAATATCTCTTTGAGTCAGTGCCATAAAAGGACACTAATTAAAGCCAGCATCTTCTGGGCTCTGATGAGAAATTCACCCTTTTATAATGGGATTACTAGAGCTTTGCCTTACAGATGAGTGGTTTGATTAATAATTTACATTTTTGAGGATCTATAACCTCACTCACGGTCATGGTTTGCGTTCCTAAAATTCTTCTATTCGGTTTAATGTTATTACAGTTAGCCCTGGCAAATGAATTACGTTCTGATTAGACATCAGTGTAATTATTCTCTCCCATAGGTCATTTTCAACCAAGAAAGGGTTGTGACAGAATGGCCGGTGGCCCGAGTCGGGGACTCGGTGGGGCTCGGCCCGGCACAGAGCGGGAGCACGAGCAGGAGAACTGTCAGCCTAGTCAAGGGGAAACATTGCGAAATGGAGAAAAATGGCTCGGTGCTCCCTTAAAACCCCCCACAACATTATAAAAACTAAATTAACAAATGATTGAATCTCAAAAACATGTTTATCAACATCCAAGCAATTATTTAGTCACATATTAACTGTGAAAGAAAAAAGCTTTGCTTGAATAATGTCCCTAAACAGTTATTTCAAGCAGAAGTGACTGGAGAAATTGCTCTGAGTTGATGGAAAAGGGTGTTCTAACCAAGGTCAATTTTATTTAGTGGGAGTGGGAGAGACAGGGATCTGACAGAAAGAAAAAAAAAGTGTAAGAACTGCCAGGAGCAGATGGAAATGGAAAACACGGGAGTAGAGAAACAGCAGCACAGAAACACTGTCGCCAACCCCCCCACCATGTGGAGACATCTTTTTCATCTCCCCTCTAGAAAGCGGGTACCAGAAAGTCCTCCAACACTGGGTGAAGATCCATGTGACATCTCTAAACTCTGACTCCCATTTTCCTTCTCTCTGCCATGATATCGTGGCGCAGACGGTGCAATTAAGAAGACGGCCTGGGAAAAGTACTTATGGCCTGAACACCACAAACCCTTCCTGATCCAGCCGCTTGTTTGTGTGTAAAATACAGCATATAGGGGCCAGAAGAGAAGGGGCTTCGGGAAGCTGACAAAAAGGACTGCTCCCGGCAGTTCTGCCGTTTCAAACAGCACAGCTTCACATCTAAGAATGCACAGAATAGACCCCTTTTTCAAAGGCTACTTTACCTAAGGGCTCCCTCACCTGTGCGCTAAAGCTGTAAGGTGGCCAAAATAGGTGAGTGACATCATGACCTCCAGCTTTATCTAGGCTAACGTCTGGAACGGTGATGCACCATTCATCTGCCATCACCTGGGATAGAGCAGTCCACTTAAGTGAGCTGGCGAGATAATAATGCATGTATACGCTGCTTTACGGTTTTCAAGGTACTTTCACATACATTGCGTCGCCCCTATGAGGTGAAGCAGGATTGTAATTATGATCCCCCATCTTGCAGGTAAGAAAACTGAGGCTAAGAGACTCGAAATAACCGCCTAAGGGCATAAAGCTTCCCAAAACAGAATTAGAATTAGAATTAGAATTAGAATTTAGATGTCTGGACTCCAAGCCCAGTGCTCCTTCCATTGCCTTTCAGCCCCTCGATATATTTTTTTAGCCACTTAAAATGGAAAATGTGGAGGGGAAAAAAAAACAGGGAAAATAATTTGATCTTTATTGATTCGCAACGGACATCAGTTGTCGGGCCTACTATAATACAGGGGCTACTGAGGCGGGTAGGATATACCCCTCTCCTGAATGCCCTCCGGACTGCCACGTTCAGTGAGCTCGTGAGCCTACTTTTATGTCTTCCACCCTTACTGTCACTCGTAACTTCTTCCTGCTCGTATGTACCTCCCTCTGGCAATCTTCTCTAACCCTTCCATTTAACTGCTTATCTACCACTGGCTAGAAAGCTAGAAAATCAAGCTTGTAAAGACCACGCATCAACAGTAGTGGGCACTGAACGGTGACCCGAGGAGCTTTCAGCTACCTAGACAGGAGATCCATGGTGTTTTAGGAACACACAGATGTTTTCTGCTTGACCACGATTTCTACCCTCTGGTGAAGCCCGTTCAAGTTGTGGGTTACACAACTTCCAGAAAAGCTGAAGAGTCTGGTCTCACTCAAAGACAGTGGCACCTTGGGGAAGACTGGAATCATCCAACATACAGAAAACACCCAGGCATATACCCCCAAGTACTTCCTGATAGCACGCACTGGAAGGTTATAAGGAAATCTGCCATGAAAACCAAACTCCAGGCTTGAAGGTGTAGCCGTGGTGGAGATAGGATGAAAAATTCAGAATTCTATCCTGGTGTTCTTCCCAAGGACCACAAATCCTACAACTTCTTGTTGTTGTTGTTTTAAGTTTTTTTATTTGTTTTGAGAGAGGGGGAGAGTCCAAGTGGGGCAGGAGCAGAAAGAGAGGAAGAAAGAGAATCCCAAGCAGGCTCTGTACTGCCAGCACAGAACCCGACGCGGGCCTTGATGCCACGAACCGTGAGATCGTGACCTGAGCCGATATCAAGAGTCAGACACTTAACGGACTGAGCCACCCTGGTGCCCCACCCCCCCCCCACAACTTCTTAATTTTGTTTCATGTCAAGCATACTAAGAACAAGTTTCCTCATCTGTAAAATGGAGATAATTACAGTAGGGACCCCAGAGGGCCGCAGGGAAAATTACATGAGAGGATTATGTCAAAGTAAGCATCATACAGTAGACACTTAATAAATTGCCACTATTATTATTATCGTCGTAATTATTATTATTAGGTAAGGGAGAACAAAAAGAGAAAAGAAAATCTTTTAGTGGAGTTTTTCAAAAAGAATTAATTAGGCAGAAACAAAAAACGATTCTGCTGCCCCATTTTACTAAGCACATCCAAGTAAATTAAATTTAGGAAACGAGGCAATGCAAAGATTGAAAATAAAGAACAACTTTTTTTTTTTAACGCTTCAATCATTATCAAAACAACATTAGCAAGAGAGCACTCCAACCACTGTAGCAAAGGGCCCCAGGCTCATTTATGAGGTCAAAGGCTTCTTGCAAACGAAGACATAAAATCCACATCAAGGCAGTAAGGATTGCTCGTGGAACTGTGCACATATTTGCACAAAGTGCTCAGAGCTTTAATACCCCCAATGTGGACTAGCGAAGGAATCCTAAAGAGATTGTGGATCTAGGCCAGTATCAAGATGAGTTTTCTTCAACTTCACATGGTGGAGAAAATAGCTTGCGTCAAATTTCATATGAGTGAAGTATTAGAGCAATGATCTGGTCTGCTGGAATCTTGGGGACAGAGTACATTTTAAGGAAAAAACAACTGTGCCCTCCCCTTTTAAATTAATTAGAATAGTAAGTAATTGTAAGGAAAAACAGGCCGTTCTCTTCTTCTTAGCAATCCATAATGCACCATCTTGCGGCAGTCCCTGATTTTAGTCTTGTGCTTCCCAATGTTTCTTATAGAAAGAATTTGGGGGTAATGTTTCTAGAAACATGGCATCATTGCCTTGAGGTCTGGCACCATGGTTTCTTTTTTATCATGGGGTTTATGTTCTCTAAATGTGAAGCAGGGAAAGAATAAGAGAAGAGAATGAAACAAGATAAAAAATTGAAATAACGTGTGTGTGTGCGCGTGTGTGTGTGTGTGTGTGTGTGTGTGTGTGTGTGTCAGAGACAGAGAAAGAATACAACTAGTAGGTGCTGCCCCCACTTTCCACTTTCCAGCCTCTGTTCACGTGACTAGTGTTCATCCTCCATGCTAAGCCAATCAAAATCGGGTCAGAACTTCCTTTCTTCCTAGTCTTGTGCTGCTCCAGTGCTAGAAAACACAATATGTAAAATGCAGGACTGGACGGATATAGGGAAGCTGACACCCAAGGCCCTCAGATGGACAGCCACTCCCGCCAGCTAATGGTTGTATGATAACATCTGTTGACCTGGTTATCCTGAGAATGAAACAAATCATACTCTGTTCTGAGAAGCACCTTGACACCCCAAAGAGGAAGATTCAGCTCTCTGTTTCAACCCAATTCTCATGTCCCATCACTTCTTATCACCCCACTTTCAGCCGGCAGATCAGCTCCAAAACCAATCTAAGAAGTACATGAATGGTACATGTATTTTTAAAATCTGTTTAAATTATTCATTCTTTCGCCAAATTGTTAGTCTCAACAAACTCTTCACAAGAGTCTGACTGCATAAATAAGTTAACAAATACCTCACGCTTATATACTGTACTTCATATAATCAACCCGACATCCCCTGAGGCTTTGACCCTAGAAACTATTATGAATGTATGCTTTATTAGCTAATTTGAATAATTTTCTTAGCTAATTCTAAAACCTTCCTTGTAATACACAAAATAAGCTATAATCAACCCACCTTACAATTCAGAGGTTAATCCTTATCCAGGCGCCATAAATCTAACACTTTGGAATGTCAAGTAGTCAGAAGTGTTATTTTTTAAAAATGTTTTAATGTTTATTCATTTTTGAGAGAGAGAGAGAGAGAGAGAGAGAGAGAGAGACAGCATGAGTACGAGAGGGGCAGAGAGAGAGGGAGACACAGGATCCGATGCAGGCTCCAGGCTCTGAGCTGTCAGCACAGAGCCCGAAGTGGGGCTCAAACTCATGGACCGCGAGATCATGACCTGAGCCGAAGTCGGACGCTTAACCGACTGAGCCACCCAGGCGCCCCAGAAGTGTAATTTTTCTATCTGACCCCGATTCCCTGTAGAGCAAGAAAAAGGCACTGATTCCATGTGCCTAAGGAAAGATAGAAGAAAGCTCTAATATCTGTGAGTAATTTCCCCTCCCAGGAGGCAGCATACTGAGGTGCTTAAAAGTATGTATGGACTGTAAGAGCCAGGTCGCCTAGGTTCAAAACCTGCTTTCACCACTTATTAGTTGTGTGTCCTTGGGCAAGTTACTTAACCATGATGTGCCTTGGGTTTTTACCCATTAGATGGGAATGCTGATAGTGATACTTACTTCATAGGGTTATTGTGAAGACTGAATGAGTTAATACACATAACGCACTTACAAGAGTGCCTCGAGTGTGCTGCTAAGTGCTTTAGTATCTCTATGACCACCGTTGTCACCGTCGTCCCTAGCTGGGTCTTTGAATCAATGGCAGTACTCTCCATCCTGCCGTGACAGTCCTACAAGTTAGCCAGGAGAAGTGGGATTCCTGACCTGTTCTGGCGATGCCACATCAGCTTCCTTTACAGCCACACGCGAGTGTAGCGAGAACTGAGACTCACAAAGAAAGAAAAGGTAACCATTCACACAAATGAGAAAACGTATGGCCTTCAAACCAAGCTCCCCCTCTCTATGAATGGCCCCAGTGGTCAGAAGGAGTTCAGGCATGTTCCACAAATATCTAAGCCACTCCTGGAGAAAACTGGTACTCAAGTAAACTTTTTTTGTTTTGTGTTTTAAACAAGTCTTAAGTGCTCTTAGAGAGAAGATCTCATTTACTCTTTCTGTGGAGACTTACAGCCTTTGCATACCGGTAAACAGAATGTCCTTGGACAATGATTTTTTTAGAATACCTGCCTTCCCAAAGAGTGAAACGCAGCTTCTCTAAAAACTGTGGTTTTCCTTAAACAGAATCTCTCACTGGGAGGTTCTTATATGGAGCATTAATGCTGGAATGGTGATTTACAAATTACACTTGGCATTTGAAAGCCCAGTGCCCAAAGAATGATGCCATTGAGCAGCCCATCTAAGACGATCCCCAGAACTCACCTTGGAAAACCGCAGCATTCTGAATAATTAAGAACTTGAGCTCCATACTTGCAGACTGAAGCAGCTGTTCGATGTTCAAGCGTGCCGTTAGTTGGTATTTTTCTTCCATCTTTCTTGAGCAGCATGTTGGGCCCTTGGGGAGACATACTTGCAGATCTGATCCTGAAACAAACAAGTTTTTCATGTTTCAGTAAGCAGAATGTCAGACATACACGCGCTCGCACACACACACACGCACACACGTGCGTGGCAAACAAGGCCAAAGAATGCGTTTTTTTTAAATACAGGAAAATCTTGATTTTTCAAAATTAGTGTTTATCGTAACTGATCCCTGCTTTCTCCTCATTATCCTTATGACTGAGTCTTTTTGAATAACCGTTAGAATTAATTGCCTAGGTTTGACTCATAAATTCTGCATAAACTAATTTACAGCACCAAGTATACGTCATTGAACACCGATATTTAATTTGTCCGTTAAAAGATTAATCTTCACCCCTACAATTTATTTTTCTTGATTATAATTTATGAATGAGAGCACAACCAAGAAGCAATTTTCAAAATTCCAGTTATGATTTCCTAATGAAATGTATGTCTGCCCACCCAATGTTGCTTTTGGGGATAAATGATTAAAACATCAATATCCTATCAAAGCTTTACTGTTGTTGTTTTAACTGAAGGTCCGGGGTAAGATTCAGAGACGAAATATCCAGAGGACGATATTCACATTGAGACAATCATCAAACTCCCCTACAACTACAACATTCTCGCTCTGTTCAAATGCTGACCTCTGAAATCCTGAGCTACTTCATTTATGATGAATGATGCTTTTTTATTTTTGCAGCTCCATAAAAATTTGCCAAATGAATCATCTCCTCGCTTATTCTAAAATGAGGGAATTGGAACCTCTTCTTAGTCCTCGTCCAACGTGATCTTTCGCAGCTTCCCTCACAGTTGACCAATATCTCCTCCTTGAAACGTTCTCCTCCTACATTGTTTTAGTGAACCCATCCACCCCCGCAGGCACCTACTGCTATGGCCACTCTTATCTGTCTTTTCCTGCCTCCTCTTCTTCTGCCTGTCACTTTAATGTCGCTGACCCTCCCCCTCTTTCTACGTCTCCCCCACGCATGATCTCATCTATACCCATGTGACTGCTGAACTCCCTAACCCAGCCCTCACCATTCTCCTGAGTTCCAAAACCCCACTGAACTTTGTGTATCCCATACACGCACACACACACACACACACACACACACACACACACAGTGAAGTTGTGGCAAGTACTACAGACAAAATAGAATTAAGCGAGGGAAAACAAACTGTGGTATATACATACAGTGGAATACTACCGAGCCATAAAAAGGAATAAAGTACGGATATGTGCTACCGCATGGGTGAACCCCAGCGACATTATGCCAAGTGATAGAAGCCACATCAAAAAATTACATACTCTATGCTTCCATTTATACAAAAGCCTACAAAATGCCAATTAATCTATAGTGACACAAAGCAGTTCAGTGGCTGTTGCGGAAGGGATAGAGGGCAGGGACAGGGCACGAGGGAGGAAATTTGGGGGAGTGATGGATACATTCATAATTCCGATTGCAGCGATTATCGCATGGCTACGTACATGTGTCGAAATTATGCCCTTAAGATGTGTGTGGTTTGTTGTATGTCAATTATACCTCAATAAAGCTGTTAATTTTTTTTCATGTTCAAAAACCAAAGTAAGGGAGCTAGGGAAGGTGGCAGATGCAGGGACAATTCTATTTATATAGGGTAGTTAGGGAAGGCTTCTTTCATAAGGTAACATTTGAGGAGACGTGAAGGAAACGAGGGAGGGTCCCCTGGTTTTATATCGTCCACCAATACTAGCAAATATTAGGGCTCGATGAATATTAAATCCAATCTCCTGCCTCTTCTGCAACTCCCACTGTACTGCAACTCTCCCTGCATGGAGTGTAACCGCCAAACGGTCCCAACTGCCACACTCTGAATTCACCACCATGTTGTACCCCGGCAGTAATCCCTAGGGGCTGCTCCCAGCCGATGACTGAGCACAACAAAGATGCTAAGCCCTGTGAGACACAGCACTCTGCTGACAGGGGTTTGGGCTCAAGGACTCCCCACTGACCTTGACAAAACTTGCTTCAAACTGCACTGCAGCTGGGGCACCTGGGTGCTTCAGTCGGTTAAGCGTCTGACTCTTGATTTCGGCTCAGGTCATGATCTCACGGTTCATGAGTTCGAGCCCCCACATCAGGCTCTGTGCTGACAGAGTGGAGCCTGCTTGGGATTCTGTCTCCCTCTCTCTCTCTGCCTCTCGCCTGCTTGCTCCCTACCCCTCTCTCTCAGAAATAAACAAACATTTGAAACAAATCTTAAAAAAAAAAAAAAACGGTACTGCAATCAAAGATTCTTCCCACTCTCCCTTCCTTCTTTCCCTCCTTCCTCAGCTGGGTCGGCCCCGCACCACAGTCCGAGGGCTCTTCCAGCATCCTTCAGCATCCTGCTCAATTTCCTTCACAAGCCTTTTCCCCAAGAAATCCCTTCTACATCTCCTGCCCTACTGGCATCTGCTTCTCAGAGGACTCAATCTAACTCATCTTCTATGTGCCGAGCACCGTGCTACATGGGAGAGGTACCGCTTTGAACAAGAGAGACATGGTCCTTACCCCAAAGAGCTTACTATCTAAAGGGATCAGCAGAGATATACACCTAATGCATAGGGACTGAGTGCAGTATAGCAACATAGTTAGCCAGGATGACCAAACATGTATATGGGACAGAGGGAAGCCTCCCTCAACATCCTGT
Source organism: Prionailurus viverrinus (assembly GCF_022837055.1). Lineage (NCBI taxonomy): Eukaryota > Metazoa > Chordata > Mammalia > Carnivora > Felidae > Prionailurus > Prionailurus viverrinus. The sequence continues at coordinate 103,872,487 of NC_062579.1, forward strand.
AAGGACCCTGGCAAAGTAAGGTTCCATAAGAAACATCCAATCTTAATGAAGTAAGGCTAGAACGCATACACAGAAACATTTAAGGCAGCTTTGCAACAACTGAGGTTTTAAAAAACGGAGTGGGGGGGGGTGGTATGCAGTAAGAGACAAGTTAGTCCTCAGTGACCAGAAAATTTATTTTTATTACATCGTATTTCCCTAGGAATTCCAGTTAATCATGACCTTAATGTATGTGTCCAAGTCTTATTTTCTTAATTTAGGAATGAAATTCATCAAGTTTTGCCTCACATGACATCACTGTTGGGAGTCCAGGGTATCGACTCCAAGCTCTCTCCTTCCCCTTCGTCAAGGGAGCTGCTGACAAAGGTAGTAAATGGAGAGCACACACAATACGTATCACCAAACCGAATCCCGCACTGCAATTTATAGCACTGGATGGAAAGGTGATATTTAATGCGTCAAAATACAATTTGGGGTCTGGAGACACAGAGTTCAGATTTATCTCCTATAAATGTCAACCTCATATACAAGCCTTAAGCTGATTTGAAATACGATCTAAGCTTAAAGGCTTTATGATTGTCTTCTGAAAAAGAAAACAGAGCTAGTTCTAGCTCACTGTATTCTTTCTACATGACGTTACAGAACATAAGGCTATTCTAGGAGTAGAAATTGATGCAGTTTACTGGACCACGAAGGGAAAGAGTCCCCTTCGGGAAGAGTGGCTAAACTAGATTTAAGCAAGGTTGGTTTGGGACACACGTATAGAAGGGAAAATCCTGTGTAGCAAGTATTTTCCATATACCAAGTTCCTGTCCACTTATCAGTGCTTTATTTGCTTCCTTGGTAAACTGATGCCTAAGTCATATGTGTTTAAAATATCTGATTTAGGGGCGCCCGGGTGGCGCAGTCGGTTAAGCGGCCGACTTCAGCCAGGTCACGATCTCGCGGTCCCGGAGTTCGAGCCCGGCGTCGGGCTCTGGGCTGACGGCTCGGAGCCTGGATCCTGTTTCCGATTCTGTGTCTCCCTCTCTCTCTGCCCCTCCCCCGTTCATGCTCTGTCTCTCTCTGTCCCAAAAATAAATTTAAAAACGTTGAAAAAAAAAAAAAGATTAAAATATCTGATTTGATGGTGCACCTGGGTGGCTCTGTCAGTTAAGCACCTGACTCTTGATTTCAGCTCAGGTCATGATCTCATGGTCATTGGGATCAAGCCCCCCGTCAAGGCTCCACACTGTCAGCACCTGTGATTCTCTTTCTCTCCCCACCCCCCCACCTCTCTGCTCCTCCCTTCTTCCCTCTCCCTCTCTCTCTCTCACAAAATAAATAAATAAACTTTAAAAAAAATAAAATATCTGGGGCACCTGGGTGGCTCAGTCAGTTGAGCGTCCAACTTCAGCTCAGGTCATGATCTCACGGCTCGTGAGTTCGAGCCCCGTGTTGGGCTCTGTGCCGACAGCTTGGAGCCTGCTTCGGATTCTGTGTCTCCCTCTCTCTCTGCCCCTAGCCCACTCGCACTCTGTCTCTGTCTCTCTCAAAAATAAATAAACATTAAAAAAATAAATAAATAAAAATAAAATATCTGTATTTGAATACATTCATAAAATTAAATGTCATACATAAACTCCTTTGTGTTTCTGAATTTCCACTGGTGATGACTTCCAGTTTTCAGGAGCAGCAGTGTTTATTTGGCAGGGCAGCTGTTAACACTGCTCCTACTTCCACCAGCTCTAGCTGGTTAGTGGGAATCATAAAATAACGAGGCTCAAATCTTTCCTCTGTGAAACGCTGTGAGCTGCTTAGATCTTAGAAGGTAACAAATTACCACTTGGTGTACCTACCGAAACCCAGGACCACCTCTCTGAATTACCACGACACCAGTTTTGTTTGCCTTTGCCATGTGATCATTCATAAAGTAACGCAGAGCTTGAATACTGTATCCCTTCCCTGGGTTGGTCAAGTCTTATCATTGTAAAAACTCCCACTACCTCAAGAATTAGCTGAGCAGAAAATCTTGAAAGGAATAAAACATCAAATGAGTATTTAGGGGAAAAACATGCCAGACATCATAAAGAAAGGTGTAGGTTGTATCCAGATATAAGACATGTACACATAGCAATATTTATCCTCCCTCCCAGTTATCATTGCCTGGTTAATCAATAAGCCAATACAACTGATCTGGGGGCTAAGCGTTAGCTACATATTTGGGGAAATAAGACACCTATAAACTAACACTAATTTGGGATTTGCAAACCAGGAAGGAGTGAAATATACGCCAAAGGGAAAAACATTCTAAGTAAATTTCATGTAACTCACAGGCCAGCTCAAAATAAGCTCTAGCACAAGAGAACATAAGGAACAAAGTGAGCCAGGAGAGCTAGACATGCCCACAAGAAATGACAATAATGAAATCTAACCATTTCAGTGCATGAACAGGTGCATGAAAGAAGCAAAACCGGAACATCAAAACTGAAAGTAGAGAAAGCACTGAAAGAGGAATCCTCATCAACAAAACAATTACTCTGGAAACCAAATCTCAAGTGGGCTGAATAAAAAGTAACCAAGGGCAAATAAGTAAGGAGGTACACCGTGGGTACATGGAGAACTGATAGGTACTTGAACAAATCAAAGCGGAAAGGCCAATTCAAGAAATAAGATGCAACGTACAGAAGGCACAGTAAGTAGCAAAGCATTCTCTAAGAATGTCTGCAACAACAGAAGGTTACAGGGAAATAACTCCTTTATTAGATGGAAAGGAAAAATAATTGTTGGCCATACTCATCAAAGAGGTGCTCACAATTTTTTATCTAAAAGTGGAATTTAGCAGGGAAATGGGAATAGAGACAAGCAATATAGCCTGGGATGGAGATAAGGAAAAGGCTTGGCAATTGACTATTCAAATGAGCTCGGAAGGTTGAAGTCTTCGGAGCTTTAATAACTTGCATTTCCAGGTGCTAAAAAAAAAAAAAAAATTAACTGAAGTCATTACAGGGCTGCTAGTTCCCACTTATTCTGGAGGATTAAAAAGTACCTTCATACTATAATCTCCTCTCCTAGATTTTTCATTCCTGAAGAGCAGAGAGTGACACCCATCTCCTTGGGATGCCCTGTCGATCCCATTCAGCCTTTGGCACATCGTGTTGAATTAATGAGGGTACAGATCAAGGACACAGGTAAAAACAACAACAACAACAACAACAACAACTCTGTGTCTCTCTGATCTACAACGAGAGTGGAGACAGATGACCCTGAAAATTTTACATCTCTGTGCTTAATGTTGCTCTTGGAAAAAATACTTTCAGATACCACAAAAATCAATTTCCAACTTGAAGATACACAAACACGTGTCTCACTTGAAGGAACTATGAAGTAATTCATTTCTAATTATTTTGAGGCAATGTCTTGCTTGCACACTGGGTCTGGTTCTGGATCCTACAACTGAAAGGGGATATTTGGGTTATGGTAGCTCTCCTCTGGAGGATGAGTCACATGTGTATCCAAGTTGGGCGCCCTTACTGCCTGCTTCTGCTCCCAGAGTCCATGATGCAGGTGGACCACAGAAGGCTCTTTCTTTCCTGATGTGTTCTCGTGTCCGGGATGTCTTCGGCTTGGCTACCCGTGGCCTTGCTTTCTTGACCTCCATCACTGGGGCCCAGTTCTTGCTCTTTTTTGGCTCCATTCAAGGAGGTGACATTTCAGACTGCCCCTGGTCTCCCTTGGCCACCTCCCCTGAACTGGGACTTCAGTCCCCCTTTGCCCTGCAGTCATAGGCTCACACACGCACTCAGAGACCCCATTCCAGGCCTGAGCCCTGTCCCTGATTGGAAGAGGACAGTGAACAGTGTGTATGAATCTGTCTAAATGTGTCTGTTCTATCAGCTTTTACTCCAAGTCAGTAAGTATTAATGGCCCGGGGGTGAGCATCGTGGTAGGCACTAGTGGACAGGAAAGAGCAGATGCCGTATGGCCCCTTGGTCGAGTTGCTTAAAATTTACTCCTAACCCCACCAGTTGCTAGCTGTACAGGAAGCAAGGGTGGGTTATTTAAATTCCACATGCCTCTTTGTCCCTATCTCTAAAATGGGATTACCAATAGCACTTACCTTACAGAGTTATTGCAAAGATTGAGTGAGATTGCGCAGGTAAAGCTCTTAGCCTCCTTGGCACAATATGTGTGAAGTAAAATTAAAATAAACAAATACAAAACTCACACTAAGAGACCAGATTTTCACACAAAAATAGCTAGACAACAGTAAAAGTTGGTACATGGTTAGGTGACAAAATGTGCAGTATTATTCTTCTGAAGTGATGGAAATGGTCTCTAATTTAATTGGGACAGCGGTTACGTGGTTATATGCATTTGCAAAAACGCATTAAATCCTTCACTCAAACCGGGTGTACTTTATTGTTTGTAAATTATCTCAATTAAGTTGATTTTTGAAATATGTGCTATTGACAACATTTGCTTGATAAGTGAATGCTCACCAGGGGCTCTAGGGGCCAAAGGAAATTTCCAGGAGAGGTGGGGTTTGAGCTAGATGGGAAGGATTTGGAGAGGCCAATGGGTAAAATGGGTTTGGCCCCAGCAGTGTAGTAGGGCAAGACTAATTTGCCTGAAGAGAAGCTGGAATCTGGGGCACAGCTAGATTATCAGGTCAGAATGTGAAGGACCTTGAATGCAGACAAAAGCCTGTGGGCTTGACCCCACAGACAATAAAGGACCACTATTGGTTCTCAAGCAAAAGCTTAAACAGGCGACGAGTGCTGCGTAGGAAGATGAGCCTTATGGCCTGAAGTTGGGAATGGACTAAATAACCCCTCAAGGTCACTTCCAGCCCGCCAATTCTCTAATTACCTGTGTTGTGTTCTACATGTTGGTTATTTTACTAGACTGCAATTTTACTAATGACTATAAACTGTCAAAAATCGCATTAGAAAACACATTAGAGAACAGACGTACTATTCACGTACACCTTGATCCTTATGCTTTCCTAAGAACAGATAAAACATATTCAAACAGCAACAGAAGAGGAGGAATCGTCAGGGCTCAGTAACGATGAAAATTGAAATCTTTTCCATATATACATATATATATGACGATTTGACACATTTCATTGCCAAGGTCTGCTTTATGAACGGCGGATTATTATTTTTTTTGCTAACAAAGGTACACTGTGCTAAAAATAGTGATGTAATATCATCATTAAAGTAATATTAAGCAGAAGAATGAATGATATCCCGGTTGCTTCCTGACTTGTAGGGAAAGTGAGAGATACCTATTAAAATTATCCAAAGGATTAAGTGCAGGTTACTCTACTAATGAACCAAAAAAACATATCAGACTCTTTCAAAAGGTATTTTTTTAAACAGAGGACAAGTCAATTTGCCATCCAAAAATATTAACTAATTTCCTTAGCATATAATAGTGACTTGCTATTAGAACGGTGCCTTTTCCCCTAATTAATCATTATCTAAATCAAATCTTACACGCTCATTAATTTCTCACTAATCAAGATAGGAATACAGATGAAAGAAATGACTGCATTTGAAACCAGTGGGGAAAGTGACGATTGCTGGTGGAAGAAATCATCTTAGGGAACCCAGCTGAAGGTTACCCTTCTGTTATTTTGCCTGAAAGAACATGACCTTGCAGAGGGCGCACCTGGGTATCGCGAGCTCAGACTTTAAATCAAAGATCGTGCCTGGGGCCACCACAGACCCTGCCTCTGTAAAAGGCAGGCCAAAATGTCGCTACCACACTGGCGTACTGGGAGTTTAAAGCAACCCTGGAGAGAAGCCACTCTCTAAGCCTGAGAATTAACGAATGAATTACCTTTATCTCTACTGCCAACCGTCAATTAACTGCATATTATTTCATGCCCGGTAAAGGTTGAATCCCTAGACGACTACGCTCTCCCACGAACAGGTTCTTTCTGGACCACATTCCCAACCAGCAGTCAACATGTGCTCTGGGAGTACAAATTTGCTGATTACACTCGGCCTGCCAAACTGGCGAACAATTTGTTCCTCCAGCATTTACTGAATGTCTACTTTGTGCCAGGGACTAGGCCCAACCCGAGGAGTACGATGATGAACAGGACACAGTCCCTGTCCAGGAAGTGGACTTCCAAACCAACTAGAAACCCCTAGGTCATTCTGGACCCCTCACTCCCCCTCAGCCCCTGTAGCCAAAGGCCGCTAAATCCCACCGGTTCCACTTTGTAAACGTCCCTCATTACTCCCCTCTTCCCACCTTTTCCTCGTCACCTCACCTCTCTTCACTTGGACAGCCAATAAGAGCCTCCACCACCGGCCTTCCCACCTCTACACCCGAGCCCCAGACAGATAACTGCTCAAGTACGTCTCTGATCACATCATTCTCCTTCTTAAAAACCCTTCAAGAAAATGGAGCAAGGGCACAGCAGTGTGAAAACGGGTTAAGTGAGCCGTGGAGGACGGCCGGGGCCGGATGAAAAGGAGTCAATTATACCTCAGCAAAGCTGGGGAAGAAAGTTAAAAAGATAAACACTTCTCACTCTAACTTGCATCATGGTTGCATTTGCCTGGCTTATCTCTGCCAGACTTAGGTTCCCGGATGGAAAGACTCCTGACAGAGTCTTCTTTGTATCTCATGGGGCCTGCTGAGGTTTGGGCCTGATGCGCTCCCCTTTGACTTGGAACCAAGGCCAGAACTTCAAGAGAGTTCAGTTTTAAATGTTTACTTATTTTTTGAGAGCGAGAGCGAGAGAGAGGGAGAGGCAGAGAGAAGAGGGGGACAGAGGATCCGAAGCAGACTCTGTACGGTCAGCAGAGAGCCCGACGCGGGGCTCGAACCCACAAGACGTGAGATCATGACCTGAGCCAAAGTAAGACGCTCAACCGACTGAGCCACCCAGGCGCTCCAAGAGAGTTCATTTTTAAAGGAACTAGATGAGATTAATTGATGTTACTAGAGCAACTTTTAGAAGAGCAGTATTCCAGGGGAAATGAATGAAGAGTCCTTAGAGCCCAAAATAAAGATCTCTCTCCCTCTCCCTCCCTCCCTCCCTCTCTCTCTCTCTCTCTCTCTCTCTCTCTCTCTCTCTCTCTCACACACACACACACACACACACACACACACACATTCTTTAGACACGGGGAAGAAAAAACCGAAATAAAATAAAATTGGGTTGCAGAACAATGCCAGTTGGGATAAAAAATCTTTTAGTAGTTTAGAATTTTGCCAGAGGGACTAAACTAAGGCAATTCTCCTGTCTCCCTGAGTCACTCCTTCACTAATTGTTATTCTACTCAGATAAGTAGCTGAGATCTCATCTTTCAGGAGATGTAGAATTTTTATTTTTCAGATACAATCTTCAAATATGCAGACCTGAAGTGTAGCTGAGAATTCCAACACCCTAGGCTCCATCTAAGCACTAAACCCTTTCCCCTGTGTATGAAATCACACAGGGGGTAGGGAGAGCCCTTCCCTACCAAAACTAAAATGTCCTTACCTGCTCTGCTACCAAATCAGCTGTGTGACTTAATCAAATACCTCCTCGAATCCAGGCCTGACCAGATGACCCCTAAGGTAATTTCAGATCTGAGAGTCTAAGTTCCCCAGCTATAGATCAAGCGATAAGCACTGAGCCCATTCTAGACTGGGCACTGGGAGGACACAAAAAAAAGCAAAGGACCTGCTTCTGCCCTTCTAGGAAGGTGTATCAACAGCACTCGGCTATACGTGAACATGGATGTGGGGCCAAGGCAGAGGCCAACAACTCAGCCTTACAGCACTTCACTCCGTGTAATAACCACATTCCCTTTATACATACTCCTTTGTCTCCAGACCCTAACTAATGGCAGAGAGCTTCCTGGTGGGATGGCACACAGTGGCAAAGGAAGACATGTGAAATCAGACAGACCACAGGGTGAACCTCACTTAACAGCCATGTGATCTTAGGCAAGTTACTTGATCTCTGAGCCTCAGCTCCCTTATCTATAAAATAGGGACAATAACACCTACTTCTCAACATGGCTGAGGATTAAATTAAACTTATTTCATGTGTCTCAAACCCATGGCTCCATTTCCAGCCTCCCTGTTTTGCTCATGCTATTTCTGTCCCTGGAGTGCTCTTCCCCTAGCTTCAGCTATTAAAACTTTCTCATCCATAAAGTATCTCTTTCATAATGTTGGTCTTCCCTGCCCCAGCTACCCTCCCCACCAAATAAACCCCAAGAGCCGTCAACTCGGAATTTTCAGCACGCTTTGTACCTCTAATACTGCATTTTTATAGCTATTGGTATACTTTTCTTATTCCTGCGATTAAATTGGAAGTTTCTGTAGGCAGGAACTATATCTTGGCCATCTTCCCTAACATGGCATAGTGCCAGGTATATAGGACATACTCCATAAATGCTTGTTGAAGGGAGCGCCTGGGTGGCTCAGCCGGTCGGGCATCCGATGTCGGCTCAGGTCATGATCTCACAGTGTGTGAGTTCGAGCCCCTCGTCGGGCTCTGTGCCGACAGCTCAGAGCCTGGAGCCTGTTTCGGATTCTGTGTCTCCCTCTCTCTCTGCCCCTCCCCTGTTCATGCTCTGTCTCTGTCTCAAGAATACAACAACATTAAAAAAAAATTTTTTAATAAAAAATAAATGCTTGTTGAAGGAATGAACAAATACTCAGCACGGAGCTCCTGCTTCCTGAACAGAGTAAGCTCCTCTCGTCTTGAAGCACCGAAGCATAAACTGGGTAGCAGTGTCAGAGACCCCACAGAAGGGACTCTTGCACTAGGTAGCAGACTCGACCTGGTGGCCTCTAACATACCTTTCGCTGTGTTTCCAAGAAGGCCATCCTCTAACTCGCTGATCTCTTTACACACCAAAGTCGTCACCTGCCATTAATGTTAGAACTGGTCCTTTCGTCATAAGCAAGTGTGACAGCGTTTCTTCAGGGAATGTCTCACCTGTGACAACCACGTATTTACCACTCTGCATGCAAGTTGTCCCTAAAACTCTGTATGCCCAATCCTAAAACAGCCGTCTTTTGCTTCCCAGCTATTTCTGGCTTCCAAAACTCCCTGCAGCTGACATTTCAACAAACCACAAAGACTAGGTGGAAAGCTAAAGCAGGTTGAAAGCATACCATCACCTACAAAAAGGTTCTTCAGGCGGGCAATGAGCAACAGTTGCCTTCCCATAGCTAAAGGGTTTAGAAACCATATATTCTTTAAGGGGAAACCAATTCAACAGGAGTCATGAGTCAAGACATAAATGCTAAGCTGAATAACGGGGTATCCTGGTGCACCTGGGCGACTCAGGTGGTCGAGCATCCGACTCTCAATTTCACTGCAGCTCATGATCTCATGGTTTGTGGGTTCAAGCCCCGCATCAGGATCTGCACTGACAACTGAGCCTGCTTGGGATCCTCTCTCTCTGCCCCTCCCCTGCTCACGCATGCCCCCACACGCTCGCTCGCACTCTCTCGCTCTCTCAAATCAGTAAAGTTAAAAACATGTGGTATCCTATTCCATTTCAGGGCTCTTCTTTTTTAAAAAAGATTTATTTGGGGGCCACTGGGTGGCTCGGTTGGTTAAGTGTCCGACTTCAGCTCAGGTCATGATCTCACGGTTTGTGAGTTCGAGCCCCACGTCAGGCTCGGCGCTCTCAGCTCAGAGACTGGGGCCTGCTTCGGATTCTGTGTCTCCCTCTCTTTCTGCCTCTCCCCCTGCTCGCACACAGGTGTGCTCGGAATGAATGAGTGACTTTATTTTTAAGCAATCTCTACAGCTAATGTGGGGCTCAAACTCACAACCCTGAGATCAAGGGTCAGAAGCTCCACCAACTGAGCCAGCCAGACACCCCCAGAACTCTTACTTCTGATCCAGGGTGACTTGGGTAAGCCATTTCACTCCTCTGGTCCTCAATTTAGCCATTTAGAAAACAAGTTAAACAGCAGTTCCTACCCACATCCCTCTCAGGAAACACACTGAATGTTTACAACCAACTTTCAGCTTCCCTGGAGTAAGTTCTCCTTAGAGTGGACATCTCTGACGTATTGGTGTGGTTAAAGAGGCCCAGAAAGCTCTCCTTCTGTAGTGGGGTGAATGGTGTCCCCCAAAATGATATGCCCATGTCCTAAGCCCTGGAACCTGTGAACATGACCTTATTTGGAAAAACGATCTTGCAGATGTAATTAAATTAACGATGTCCAGATGATGTCATCCTGGATTAATCAGGTAGGCCCTAAATCCGATGACAAGTGTCCTTACAAGAGACACACAGAGAGGGACACGGAGGAGAGAAGGCCGTGTGAAGACAGAGGCAGAGACTGGAGCAATGTAGCCCACAAGCCAAGGAAGGCCTGGAGCCACCAGAAGCTTGGAAGGAAGAGGCAAGGAAGGATCCTCCCGTAGAGCCTGTGGAGGGAACGTGGCCCTGCTGACACCTTGATTTTGAACTTCTGGCCTCCAGAACTGCAAGAGACTAAATTTCAGTTGTCTTAAGCCACCAAATTTGAGGCGATCCGTTATGGTAGCCCTAGGAAACTAATACCTGCCCCCCACCTTCTACCCCACCTACAAGTATCTGCCTGGCAGTATCTAAATGTTTCATCACGGGTGAGTTAGTACTCTGGTTAGGCAATTTCCTCAGGTGTTGTCTCTGAGTGCAGCACTCCTTGGGTAATCTCCTTATACCTCAAGGCTAAAGAGTTTACTTGGGATTTTCGTCCAGCACGGGAAGGAAGGGAACGGGGAGGCAACCCAAACCACGCGGGTAGGGGTGAGGGGAAATGTCCAAAAGGAAGGAAAGATGTTTTTAAAAGCTAAAAGAGGGGCACCTCGGTGGCTCGGTCCGTTGAGCATCCAACTCTTTATTTCAGCTCCGTCGTGATCCCAGGGTCACGGCATCAATCCCCACACTGGGCTCGCACTGAGCATGGAGCATGCTTAAGATTCTCTCTCTCTGCCCCTCTCCCCCACTCGTGCTTTATCTCTAAAAAGAGAGAGAGAGACCCAAACCAAATTTTATCTGGGGTCAGCCCTGAGAAAGTCATACAGACAGAGCCCAAATGTTACTTTAACAACAGCAGCCCCATATTGTAAGAAGAAAGAAGCCTTATAGAAGTGAAAAAAATCCTAATACCGCCTCAGTCCTTGGCCCGTATTTCAGAAAGTCTGTTTTCTTATGCTTAACAAACTAGGTGTATTTTGGATACATGAAGAAATGTTTTCAAGCTATTAGCAATTAGGTAGTCACAAACAGAGTCAGGCAACAAAGGAAGATGCCTATCGTTCTGGGCCTCCAGCCCAACCTTGAATATGGTAGGAGTCTCTCTCCACATTACACCTGTCCTAGTCTTCGGCACTTCTAGAGATGCTGCTTAACCAGCTCCCAAGCAAATCTCTCCGATGCCCAATTGCCCTTACTGTTAAGATGCTTCTCCCAGCTCTAATGGCTAACCTAAATTTCAGTTTCAAGCCATTGCACCTTGTAATTACATTCTCAGCCACTGTAAATAATCTGTGCCCTCTATTTTATCGTTCCCCTTTCCTGACGATAGGAACCTGTGGAAAAGGGAGTCGGTTGCCTTGTTAGCACAACATACACACGGCGCCTAAGCAAAATGCAACCAGAGGAAAATCAAACACTCGCTCTCGATCCCCGAGTGAGGAGCAACGTGATTGATCTTTTCCTTTTTCCTATCCTTCAGCCGATCTCAGCGTCTACACTGACATGCTCTAGTGCTGTGGCATTTATGCCATCTTGGGGAATAGCTGTGTAAATGCTCCGCTAATTTTATACATCTTCGACACACTGCTGTGTTACAACTTGAGTATCTGAAGGACTGGGAAGGACAGAGTTCCCTCCCCCTCCCCCCACCCGCACGTAATAGGAATCAAAATCCTCACTAATTGGCCCTCCTCCTGCACGTCACCGAAGTCTAGACTTGGTGGCAACCCCTTTCTGTGGAAGAGATTTAATGAAGGAGAAAGTGCATGGGAGGGTGTTGGCAAGCAAACCACTGCAGAACAGCTGTAAGAAGCCTGGAGACACGACGAGTTTGGGGGAAGCTGAGATAGAAAGCTAAAGGGTATGGTTCCTCTCGCTCTCTCTCACTCAACACACGTTGGCGAGTCCACCTTACCCTGAGCCAAGCGTTTCCCAAAATGGAGGAAAAGCTAACTTGTGAATGCGACACATAAAAGACGTTTATTTTTAATGTTTATTATTGAGGGGGAGAGAGCGAGAGACACAGAGCGTGGGCGGGGGGGGGGGTGCGGAGAGAGAGGGAGACACAGAATCTCAAGAGGGCTCCAGGCTCTGAGCTGTCAGCACAGGGCCCGATGCGGAGCTCGAACTCACACACCGTGAGAGGATGCCCTGAACCGAAGTCGGATGCTTAACTGACTGAGCCACCCAGGGGCCCCGGCACATAAAGGACTTTTCAGTGCGGCTCAGGAGTGACTTGTTTCCTCATTGCTTTCTTCGGTAGCCATGAAGAACAAAAATAAATTGCCCAAACAGGTGATTTGGGGATTTCTCTTCCATTCCCACGATTTCACTTGAAAAACCCCCAAACTGTTAATAGTCACTTCGTTCTTCTGTCAAGCAGGGGGTGATGCGGACACAGAGCTCCCCGGAGCCCAGCGTGGGCTCCAAGAGGGGGCGCTTCGAGGGCTCCACTTCACGCTAAACGAACCAAACCCGGAGCCGGGGTCTCCCTGTGGGCGCCAGTCTTGTATGACCCACCTTCAGAAAACCACCAGCTCTCGAGACCACAGCACTTTGGTTCAGGAACATCTGCCTCATTTAATTTAGTTTTTTTTTTTTTTTTTAGAAGTCCAATAAGAGAGCAATTGTGACACGGGAACCATGGGGCCGGTGAGGTCCCGCACCGTGCCGACCTTGCATGTCTGAGCAGTGCTGGGTTCAAGGCAGCTGACGCTGCAGTCAGCCGGGGCCCCGATGGAAACAGGTTGATGCAATCGCTGAGGCAGTTCAACCCATAGAAGATGACCTTCACTGAACAAGAAAATCAAACGCCCATGACCCCAGGCTGCTGAGCTGCCTCAGGACACGGAATTCCCACAGATTCACGCCACAGCTCCCCGTTCCCATGCCCTCCTTCCTCCCCTCAACAGATCTGGAGACCCCTCCGTGCGTGGTCCTCATCGGTCTACACGTCTGGCGCCCCCACCATGACTAAATTATTTGACTTTGGATCCCCAGCATCCCACACATACTGAGTTCTCAAAACTCATTTGGGGAGTCATTCCCCAAGATGCTGAGCCCTTCACAAGAGTAGTGATTGGAAACACGGCCCTGGGACCAGACTGAGTTTAATTCGTGTCAGAAAATATTTGACCTCTGCCAAGTCGCTAAACCTCTCCAAGCCTCAGTTTCCTCGTCTGTAAAATGGGGGAGATAATGATACCCACCTGGTAGTGCTGTGGCGAGGATTAAATGGGATGTTGCCCATAAAGGCTTAGCACAGCGCCCGGCTCAATAAATGTTAACGATTATTAGCACCGCCCCCACCACAGGTGCTCAATAAAAACTTGCTGAATTGAAGTCACACCAGTGGGAATGACTAGCAGATGTGAAGGCAGCCTGGGCTATTTTTGTTTTTTTTAGCTTTTTCCCACCTCACTCCGCCCCAGATGACCTGTGAGATTTTTTTTTTTTTTTTTTTTTGATCAAAAGGATCGAATAGGAGATAGTTAGGCTCCACTTTTGCTGATCTTCAGTTTTTCATTCAGGGCAGAAAACCAAGCCTGGCAAAGTCAGGCAGATGATTTTCTGAGAAATATGACAAGGCTATTAAAAACTCTAAATGAAAGTTGTGTAATGAGCATGAATCTGAATACATTTAAATTCCCTCTAGATCCAGTCATTCCAGCGACACCCATATATACGTGTGCGTGTGTGTGTGTGTGTGTGTGTGTGTGCGCGCGCGCGCGAGCGCTTTGGCAAACGTGAGGAGACCAAGGCCCTAAAAGATAGCAGGATTTCTTCAAGGGTGGGGGTGGGGAGGGGACGCACAATTGTCATGAAAATTAACCCCTGAAAATGCACAGGATTTTATTACCAAATGGATGCCTGAGGAGATTACTAGATTTTTAGGGTCTTTACTATCAAGAGAGCAACCTGCATGCCTGAAATAATTAAGAAGAGACTCAATTATCTAGTAAACTGAAATTTCAAACCACCCTGCTTACCTAAATGAGAAAAGCTGCTTAGACTAAAGCGTCATTACTTCTATTTAGACAAGCCTTAGCAAAGATATACAAGGAGCTCAAGAATGGGACCCCACATTCTTCCCTAAGCCACAACAATGCCTGTTTATGTAAATAGGATTTTCAATAACAGGACGGAATCTGAAAAAAAATGTTTTCATTATTGTCTCTGACAAAATGCAAATGCAGAAGATGAAAGTCAAGGGGCTTTCACTATAATGGGCACTGAATACCCTAAAATATTTATTCTCTGTGAGTCTGAGCCTGGATTCCAAGTGGTTCTCAGAAACAGGCAAGGACTCTTTCTCCTTAAAACGTCTGACTACGATATGAGAAGGCACAAAGCTGTCTCTGACTCCCGTGGCAAGTTGAGTGCATACTTATTCAAAAACTCGGTTTAAAGAGAAATAAAAGTAGTAGTAAATAGCTATTTACGTTTATTTGGCAGCCCCTTCCAAACTCCGGGCCAAAATATAAATACCCTTGCCTCCATCATCACCATCTGACAATCAAAACACCCCCACATGACCGTAATAACCTCCAGGCGCAAACTAAAAGCTCATTAAAGCCTATATGAAGGCTATTTATAGAAGAACTAAACAAAGAAGGAACGAACTATTAGCAAAATTAATTAGAGTGTTCATACTTTTGACAACTATGACTATTTGGTTGAACTCAAGTGTCCAGCTCCTTCACTGACAGGCATTGATAACTACAGCGATACCACATATCCAGAGTTTTAAACTGAGCCTATAGTTTTTTGGTTTAAGAACTGAGGTTTTGACCTATACTCTGTATATCAGCCTTCCTGTTGCTGTTTAGGCAGCTGATAAGAGGCAGAAATCCTTCTTGCTCATTAGGTGATTAGCTGCTGTGAAGCAAAGGGCTGGGGCTGGGGGGGGGGGGGGGGGGGTGTTCAGTGGCCCAGAGGAATGTGCCGGACTCCACATATAAAGCCAGCCCCGATTTGGGGTTAAGAATTTAACCTTAAAAGGCTGACAAGTCATAAATTTGCCTGAGGTTCATATATATGTGTGACTTTCACAGTTTATATTTCCTAGCCAGGACTCAAAGTCAAAACATGCCCCTGATTAATGAATGGTACTAATTGTTATTCCTGACTTGAGAACATTAGTCTTTATCCAAAATATTTTCTTTAAAAACACACAATCTCATACCTAAAACTCTCTGGCTTAGGGGAGTTTGGATAACCAGTTAGAAAAAAATAGGAAGAGGAGTCTAATGTTATCTGTTCCTTGGTGCTACCATTTTGATAGTCAAGATGGACTCGCACGCTTCCATTTCATTGTGTCTATCAAGCAAAGTGCAAAGGAATGTCCTCCAAATCCAAACATGTGAGATAAAGCAACCATCTGTGACCCTACACAAAAACTGAGCAGGGGCGGGGGCAGGGATGGGGGTGGGAGCGCTGAGGTATCCTCAAGCACATTTTGTCTAACTTATCTTGTTAAATATTTATACATAGGTGTATAACCTAACAGCCTTGGCCAAGCCCGGAAGAGATAATAGATACAGGCCAAACAAAAGATTCCCATAAGTGTTAAGACAAAGCCAAAATTCCAAGGAATAGTCCAATCGGAATACGCTCTTTAACCTGAAGTCAAACTTGAAACTAGGACCATAAAATCCTGCAAGTGGCACCGTGCCCTGAAACGTGATAACTTCATCAGCGAAAAGCAAGCTACATTTGGTTAGCCTACGAGCTACGTGTCAATTCCACCCCACATTAGCAGTGTTTCAAAGGGGCTCCCTGATCTTTGGAAAAGGAAAGGCAGTTCAGTGGAAGAAAAGAGATTTCTAAGAACAAAGATGCAATTTGCATTCATTGAGAATTATGACAAAGTGAGAGAGAATGTAAACTACATAGCAATGATCTGAGATACTCCAGTCAGTTATATTTAGCCTTGTGCTATCTGTACAACACACACACACACACACACACACACAACTCTTTTAAATACTCAGAGTTCTTAGAAAGTGGAATGTAAATTCATCGGTGCATATTTTAGAGCTCTGTCTTTCCAAACTAAGGAATCAAATTTCGAAATATCCCGAGAGAAGTCACCAGGTACCCAAACCAAATATGCGGACAGAAATGGAAAGGCTGTTTTCTCTCCAGAATCACTGAGGGCAAGCAGATGTGGAGGAGGCAGAGGAACGTGCGGGAAGAGAGAGAGGAGAAAAGGAAATCAGGAGCTATAGGAAAAGGAAATACAACTTAAAAGTAAAATAGGAAAATATAAAACATTCCACTCATCCAATTTTTTTAGAGAACAAGAAACACAAAACCATTCAATAAATATAACAAACCATAAAACACCTTCTGTTCTAAATTATAACCAGTTGAGAGAGTGTGTGAGGGTAGAAGGGAGGAAGACGAAAAGGGAAGATGTGGGGAGCAGTCCGGCAGATGATGAAGGGGGGGCGCTCAGTAGCTCTGGAGCTATTCTGAGCCCCAGAAGGGCAGCGATGGGTGTGCGCAGAACATCCACTGTTCCTCTTAGCTACGGGTGTCTCGGTAACTTGGGCTACTTCTTAACACTACTCCATGAAATAAATGGTGATGGGCTTTTGGGGACTTTCACCCAGAACTGTCGGTTGGCAATACATCTCATTGCCACTAGGACCTAGCTTGAAAATAAAACTGGATATCCCTGCGGGGTGGAGGAACACTGCATGATTGCATAAGTGCTGGTTTCAACTCCTTCAAGCTTTGTGAACGAGGCAACCTTACTCTCTCAAAGAACAAAGAAAGGCAATCTGACAGCTTTTGAAGGCCAAAAGAACCTTCAGGCAACGTTATTAAATTGACCCACAGCACTGAAGTTTCAAAGGCAAGAAATGACTTAGGTTTTAGAAATTAACACTTGTATAAAACCTTCAGAATTCCGTGGGGGAAAATAAACCTTTATTTCAGAAGCAAACTTTGAAGTTTGAAAACAAAGCAGAAAATCAGTTTCTGAAAACAGAAGGGACTATTTGAAACACTGGGCACAGTTCTTCCATGGCTCTCTGAATCGCTTCAAAAGTTCCAGTCTGGCTGCTGGGCATGGCCAGAGAAGGTACAGCCCAGAAAGCCAGTAAAAAAGAAAGTGGGAGACCATCAGGTCCCTAGGGTAAGAGCATCATGGTCTCCGAAGATATTTGCCTCTGGCCACATTAAATTAAGCCAAGGAGTAGACAAGAGGTCCTAACCATCTGGGAGAGCAAAGATTGTTTTCCAAAGCAGTCACAAAGTTATCAGCTGCTGAGCAGAGATCATGCAGGCTCAATCCAGCCCCTTCATTCTACCCCTCCTCCCTCCTTCTCCCCCCACTGTGTCTCTCTCTCTCTCTCTCTCTCTCTCTCTCTCTCTCTCTCTCTTCCCCCCCCCCAACTCTCTCTTTCTCTCCTTCCTCTTCCTCCCTCCCCACATAAATTTCTTGTGTTTAGGGTCTCGGAGGCCACATGGATGAATGAATGGGGAAGCCAGCACAAATGCAAGAAATCAAAAGAACATTGATCTATTATGTGCAAAACCCTCCCTTAACTCCTGCAAGGTTCTTGCCCTGAAGGAGCTTACACTTGCGAGCAGCCCTTCTCCAGCTTTAACGTGCATCCAGATCACCTGGGGATCTTGTTTAAAAATACAGATGTGGTTCAGCAGGTCTGGGATGGGGCCTGAGGTTCTGCATTTCTTACAAGCTCTCAGATGATGCCGATGCCGCTGGTGCATGGGCCACACTTTAAGGAGGAAGCCTCTAGTAGGAAGCCCAGTATATAAATAATTAGAAGAGCCAGCGAGACCCAAGGCCATAGGAGAAGTACAGTGATGCCAGGGTTCAAAGGGAAGTAGTCATAGGGAATCCTGATGTGATTCATGCAGGAGGTGGATCGCACTGCCGCCTTGAAAAGCGGGTAGGACTAGATGACTGCATCAATAAAAGGCAGACAGTCAGGTGGCCCATAAGCAAAGGCTTGGGAGCAGACAACTACAGGGTCCTTTCAGATAGGAGCCTGATGTGCTTAGAGGGCACACGTGCCAAGGAGGTAAGAGCAACGGACAGGCACGACGGAGGCAGACTTGCAGACTTGCAAGACTTAGTCATTTCATTTGGGTGAGAGATGTGTACAGAGAGGAGTCCAAGACGATTTCATGGCTTCAGGCCCGGGTACCAGAGTTGCTATCACCAGAAATGCAGAATGTTGGAGAGAGGCAGGTTTGCGCAGACAGGAAAAGAAAATGATGGACTAGTTTTTGGCTCTGTTGAAAGTGAAGCATTGGCAGGACTTCTGGATGGAGATGCTCGGCGGGCGACTAGGAAATTCTGAACTGGACAGCAAGAAAGAGGTCAGGCTGGAAAGAGATATGGGAGTCATTCGAACAGCGAAGATAATGAAGTCATGGGAATGGGTGTGGGAATGAGCAGAGAGAGAACAGAAGGGGCAAAGGACAAAGGCTGCTGGAGCACTTGCGTCTCAGAAGGGGTGGGAGGAAGAAGGCAAACAAGCAGAGAGAGAATCAGCTCTGGAGTAGGAGAGGAGCCCAGAGCAAAAAATGTCACAAAGTCAAAGGAGTGTGGGAAGTTAAGTCGAATGCTTTATATCCAGACCATATTCCTTCCCCTTCGGAACCCAGTGGGCATACTAGAAAGACCATGCGGGGGCGCCTGGGTGGCTCAGTCGGTTAGGCGGCCGACTTCGGCTCAGGTCATGATCTCACGGTCCGTGAGTTCGAGCCCCGCGTCGGGCTCCGTGCTGACAGCTCGGAGCCTGGAGCCTGTTTCAGATTCTGTGTCTCCCTCTCTCTCTGACCCTCCCCCGTTCACGCTCTGTCTCTCCCTGTCTCAAAAATAAATAAACGTTAAAAAAAAATTAAAACAAAAAAAAAAGAAAGACCATGCGCTATCAAGTGAGACAAATCCAGATGCAAATCGTGGCTCCGCCGCTTACACAACCTTGGGGAAAGGAAACCTTTCTGGGCCTCAGTTTCTTCACCCGTAAAATGGAGATGATGCCACCTATCTTTCAGGTTTGCTGTGTGGATTAAATGAGATTAAACATAAAGCACCTGGCACATAGCAGGCACTCAGTAAATGGTAGTTTCCATGCTCTTCCCTTGGGGCCTTTCCAAACTATTCCATCAACCTGAAAGTGGCCTCCAAACATCAACTGGAGGGGCGCCTGGGTGGCTGTGTCCGTTAAGCGTCCAACTTCGGCCCAGGTTATGATCTCTCAGTTCCTGAGTGCAAGCCCCATGTCGGGCTCTAAGCTGACAGCTCGGAGCCTAGACCCTACTTCGGATTCCATGTCTCTCCCTCTCTTTGCCCCTCCACGACTCGCGCTCTCTCTCAAAAGAAACATTAAAAAATTTTTTTTTTAAATTAGCGAGAGATCAAGGACTTTCAAGCTTACGTTGAATGAAAGTAGAAACCCCAATGAAGGCAATCTCTTAACCAAAAGGGAAATTAAAGAGACTATTCATGCCAGAGAAACAGAACATTAGACCACCCTCTCTCCCCGCAACCAAAGAAACATTACATCTCCATAGACACTTAAGACAAGATCAGCCCAATTACACAAGTATGCCTAGTATTTGCTTGGAACATGTTTCAGAGACCAGCCAGCAGGGCCCAGTCTGCCGTGGAATAGAGACCAGAGCTCCAAAAGCTACACACGGCTACAGCTTTCATTCTCCAGAGTGAGACGCTGCTCCCCAGCTAGTGGGGGTAGGGGGGTAGTGTGCAGAGGGGTCTCTACGTCAGAAGCAAGCAGGTCAGCGGAATTCAGAAGCTAGGGACACTTCATTAGTGGTTGCATTGTCTGTACATAAGATATGTGAATGCAAAGCTTTCACAACACAAATGGTTGTGAAAGACCACCCACTGCTAAGAGTAACAATTAACAACTTGCAAACAGTTTAAAGATCACACCAAATTACTAATTACTGCTATCAAAAATAATAGAAGTCCAATCCCTTGATCCAAATATACTTCTCTACATCCCCCCCACCCTCGTGTGTGTGTGTGCGTGTGTGTGTGTGTGTGTGTTTGCGCACGCACGTGCATTTGGTAGTGCATTATCTTATTTACAAAATCTTGGACCATGACAACATATACTCATACTTTCTCTTAATCAAGAGAATTCTTGAAGTCTTTGGCAGTTGTTTTTTTTTTTTTTAATCACCAGATGTTGGCAAAACGCATTTTAAGATGTGTCACATGCAAAAGCCTGGAAAACATCATCCACACCCATGACTTCCAACTTAAGCCTATATGCTGATGAGTCCCAACTATGCTTCTCCTGAACTCTAGAAGAGTATACATACTATTTCCTAGTGATCTCATCTATTCCCAGAGTTTCAATTACCATCTATATTCTGTTAATGTCCAAGTATGTATCCCCAGCCCTGATTTCTCTCTCTTCTATGATCCAAAACACAGGCTCAACTGTCTAGCAGACATTTCTGCCTCAATGATCAAAGAACCCCTCAAACTCAGCCCCTTCAAAATCAAACTCATTACTTCACCCCTTAAAAATATGTTTTTCCTGGGGCGCCTGGCTGGCTCAGTTGGTAGAGCATGTGACGTTTGACCTCAAGGTCGTCTGTTCAAGCCCCCACACTGGGGGTAGAGTTTAGTTTAAAAATATTTTAAAAAGTATATTCTTCCTGTATTTCACTCATTTATTTAACAAATATTTCCTGACCACCTATTATGTGCCATACCCCACCACCCAGAAAAACTAGAAGTTCTCTAGACTTACCTGGTCCACTTCCTCTAGTCTCTCAACTTTATCTTTTACTCCCTTATTTACTGCCCTCCTTCTCCACCTGTATTACTAAAACTCCTTGTCACCACTCACTCTCCGGTCATTTTCCATATGTTTTCTCTTCTTAAAATGTTTTCATGGCTCCTCATCATGCTTGGACACGGCCCGAGGAAACTCCTCAGCATTTCCTGCCTACTTTTCCAGTTCATCTTTCCTCTCCTTTCCCCACAGCTGTTCGCCAAGCAATCCAAAATATTCCAGCCCAGCAAATGTGTCATTTTGTCTCTTTGTGCCTCTGCGTATACCTTACATGACAGCCAACTTAAGGGCAGCGGGGCACCCCTCCTCCATAGCTCAACAGCCCCCCAGATCCGTCCATGGTGCCCAGCTCCATGACAGCTCTCATGGCACTGCCTTGACATCTCTGGTTTTCCTTATCCGGCCCCCCCCCCCCCCCCCCCCCGCGCTAGGCAGTGATTTTATCTCACGCCATCAGTACCTGGCTTAGAATCAGTGCTCAGTGAATGTTGGCTGAAGGAGAAAATGAATGAAAAACTTTTAAATATTTATGCAGCGATAGCATATAAGGTTCATTATTAGCAGGTTCCTTTGCTGAGAATTTCCATCTGTTTTCCAAAACAACTCAATGTGGTCCCCAATACAATCAGTCCATGAAAGCTAACTTGGAAACTGCCTCTTGGGTCACATTCTCATTTCTATGGAGCTCAACATGCTATGCAGCCAGTGCTAGAAGTCATTCTCCAAAATGAGCCAAATTCACGGTATGGGTTGACCACCACTGCTTTAAATGACGATCACATCTCTGTACTTAGGATAATGATGGAACTTAATAAATGAGCTCTATGATATCAGTGACAATTTGCTCTGCAACAATTTGGGGCCAATCCAACTGAAAATGGTTTACTCGAGCTCTGAAAAGCTGTACCCCTTATCTCTTCCCAGGGTAAGCGAGGCTTATTCTCTAGGTTATTAAGGACGGACAGATGTAGGGATATTGTATGTTGGTATGTATGAGTGTACAAACGTGAGTGTGTATGTGTGTGTGTTGGAACCAAACAGCTTAGCGGAACTCAAAATCTGCGGACACTTTATGAGTGACTGCATTGTCTGTACATAAGATATATGAAAGCAAGGCTTTCACGACACAAATGTAAGGTATGGTTGTAAAAGACCACCCACTATTGGGGCGACTGGGTGGCTCAGTCAGTTAAGCATCCGACTTCAGCTCAGGTCATGGTCTCGCAGTTTGTGAGTTTGAGCCCCGCATCGTGCTCTGTGCTGACCGCTCAGAGCCTGGAGCTTGCTTCAGATTCTGTGTCTCCCTCTCTCTCTGCTGTCCCCAGCTCACATTCTGCCTCTCTCTTTCTCCCTCCCTCTCTCTCTCTCTCTCTCTCTCTCTCAAATAAATAAGCATTAAAAAAAATTTTTTTCAAAGACCTCTCACTACCAACAGTAATAATTAACAACTTTCAAACAGTTTAAATAACACATGATTATAAATTGTTGCTATCAAAATAGAAATATAGAATATTTGTACATATATAATCTATGAATACACACATACGTATAAATATATAAATAAAAATACATATAAAACATATCCAAACACCACACTTATTTTTTTAAGTAGGCTCTATACCCAATGTGGGGCTTGAACTCACGATCCCAAGATCAAGAGTCACATGCTCCACCGACTGAGCCAGCCAGGTTCCCCCCCAGGACCACATTTAGATAAATCTGTAGGTAAAATTTTCCATTTGTCACTCCCCCCCCCCCCAGACTTCAATCTTGAAAGAGGGGCAACAAGGCTCCCAGGGCCACAGAGAACAAATAAAATGGCTTCCCCTCCACCACCCCATCCGCAGTCCCTACCGCAGATCAACTTAGCCAATGATGCATCCAGAGACCCAGTCGTTCTCTAGGTGCCTGCCATCCTAGGATCTCATTCAACAGCGGTCAAGTCCTGCAGACTGTGTCTCTAGGCGTTTATTCTCACATTCATTCCAATCTTTATTAACAACTCTGTACAAGGCCCTCTACTCACCACTCTAGAGGACATCACGATGAATCAAATATAGCTCCCACATTCAACGACTGTAGGGTCTGGCAGATGCTATGAATAAGCTATGTACTTCACCAAACCAAGACGTGCACAAAGAGTATTTCTGTGACCCAGATGCAATTGGGGCATATCTCCACACTTTCTCTGCACATGCAAATTTCCAAAGTCAAATGTTTTCTACTCCTTTCAAGTCTGTTATGTGTCAGTGAACTGTCTGATACATGCCAGGGTAAGGGATTTGAACGTCCTCCCTGAATCTGTAGCTCTAACCCTTCCTCTCTTCCCCACGTTTCCCTCAGCTTCGATCATCCAAACCAAAACTGGACAGAGAGCAATGAGGAATCCCAGGATGCTGCTATATAATACAAGTACCAGAATGAAGAGTTTAGGGGAGAGGGAGCAGAACCATAATTAAGGAGGAAAGGATACAAAGGCAATTCGGATATTATTTTCAAAAGAACACCCTCCCTTTCTTTTTTACCCTCTTTCCTAGTTGGGCGTCTAGCTGAAAGAATTCCCAGTGGGTCATCCCTAGCCAACTAGTTGAGTTTTCTCAGCTGACTTTAAAAGTCTGCTCTAACGCATACAGAAATTAAGAGAACTCTCATGAGGCCCTTTATCCTACTCCAATAAAATCTCCATGGCTGAATATCCACTTTGGATTATGTCCTTCTAAATGTACACTTGTGAAACTCGATGTTCTACGTAAGGAACACCAAAGAGCAAAGAAAAACTTACATACATCCCTTGTATGTTTCTGTTAAGTGCCACCAAGCTGCATTATTTTTGGAACCTAAATACCAGATTTGTAAAGGAAATGTATGCATTTATGTAGACGTAGATGTATTTATCTATAAACTACTTAGAATAGCCTTGTAGACAAGCACAGAATACTTACCTCTCGTAAGATTTGGCTAGTCTACTTCTTTCAGGGAATTAGAGTGCAGCCACGTGAATTAAAACAGTTCTTTGACACTTACCTATAGACAACAAATGGATTTTTGACCTGGAAAATACTTTTTTAGAAACCTTAATATATTAGTAAAAGTGAATCAACTACTTAAATATTGGCTTCAAGGAAATTTTCTTTGTAATACATTTCTACCTCCATTCATTCATTTAGTCTACAAATATTTATTGAGCACCTACGATTTGTACTATGCTCTGTGCTACATTCTGCAGATACAGATATGAAGATTCCAGCCCAGTAAGGCAGACGTAGATGAAAATGAACACATGCCTGAAAGATGCCATACTCACAATTTCTAATTTTGCAGGCATACACTTATTTCCAAAAGACAGACTCAGGAAGACCAATTAAAATTGTAGTCTAAGATTCTGCCTCATTCTGGATTTATAAGAAATAAACACATATTTCATTGTGAAAATCCTGAAAAACACAGGATATTCTCAAAAGCATCACTTCTTCTAAAATGTTTTATTTTTCATTATTATTATTCATTTTATTTTATTTGAGAGAGAGAGCACGCACATGCGCACACATGTGTGGGGGGAGGGGCAGAGAGAAGGGGAGGGAGAGAGAGAGAGAGAGAGAGAACCTCAAGCAGGCTCCATGCATAGCGTGGAGCCTGATGCAGGGTCAATCCCCCCGACCCTGAGACCATGACCTGAGATGAAAGCAAGAGTCAGACACTAAACCGACTGAGCCACCCAGGCGGCCCTCAGAACCATCATTTCTGAGAAATGTACATCATTCAACTTTCAGGTGGATAGATAGGATACAATGAGTGGGGGTTTCTTTTATAATGGCTTTAACTTCCCTGTCCCTTCTTCTTGCCACTCTCACTTGTATTTTATCTCCCTTCCTATCAATTATTTATCAATATAAGCCTATTAAGTATACTTCAAAGAGCTTAGGAGATTTACTAATCTAGCATATAAATACAATTTCAGCTATTGGAAGTAATTAACTGTTTGGAACACTGGCAATGCATTTTGGTCCTAACACTCACTCTTTTTTTACTCATGAGGAAAAATACAAACTCTCCAATAAGGCTTTATCCAGCTACACACAAAGAGAGGCAGAAGTGAAAATGCCTTTCTTGGTAATCGATCTGGATTCATTTTTGTTTAAAAATGGCAGACACGTATTTCTAATAATTGGCACCCACGTAATTGATCTTCAGTCGGCCCAACTGGAAGTATGGAACTAAATCTTCTTTACTTTGTATTCAACAAGGTGTTCAAGCGAGACGGTAATGTTCCAGTGAGGGTTTTCCCCTCAAATGCAGCATTTCAAAACGCACATTTTCTCTGTCGGTATGCCCACCTTCACCTTGCTTTCTGAATCGCATTCTCCCTGACATTCTATCTCAGAAGGTAAATTCCCATTACCTTATGCTGTCTCCAAAGCCAGTCTGGGGCCCGTGATTTGGATTCTATTCTCCGATGCTCATTTCTTAATGGAGTGCTGGAGATCCTGTTTCAAGCCAGACAATTTGCTAAATATGGGCAGATGAGTGGGGGGGGAGGGTTCTGCCCACACTTGCCATTAGACCCTAGATTACCCAAAACATCAAACCCATTTGCAAGCTTGGCTAGGGCTGAATAGATGTTGGCTCCTACTACGGTCTCTTGAATGGAGCCTGAGCACAAATTCTGATCCCAGGTTACAGAAACGTGTGGGGTACTTCAACAGGTCTGTGCATGTGTTACAGCTCAACTCCCAAATACGGTAACGTCAACGTTAACGAGAAAGGTCTAGCTGACATGAAATCAAAGAGAGTTTGATTTAAGAGATGTCCTACAATTTATGTGCTATAATAATTGTTGATCTGTAATGATACTAAACCAGTCACAACAATGTTGCTAATTTCAATCTGTTCTTTGGGTACTCGACATTAATAAGCCCTGCTTGATGGTATGCGTTGCCAGCTAACTAAGGAAAGACCGAATCTTTCTCCAGTCAAAATATATGTAGCCTGAAAAGTTTGTCCACATACCCCAATAATGTGCCAGAAGAAACTGGACTTAGGCTTTGAAAATAAGTAAGATGACACAGAGCTTAGGAAAGTATTTGAGAGTTCATAGAGAATACATAATGATCTAGAAATTCTATTATCGTCAATAATTTACTAACTGCCCTATGGTGCTCTCGGTATTGTGCTCAACACTGCATCAAATGCAGTGCTTTCCCTTTAAGAAGCTTCTAATCTAAAACATACAAATAACCATATGCAGAAAAAAGCGAGAGATCAGAGTAAAGGAAGCATTCACAAAAATGTACAAATTCAGCGTGCCAGAACTTTTCAGTTGAGCAATATGATCCCTAGTGAAATTCTTTCCAAATGATGTATCGGGTGCACAAGTTATAAGTGATTATCTTCAATTTTCTTAGAAATGAGTAATAAGATACCTCTTAAGACCCATGCTTTTGTACATGCATCAAACACTAAAGTTGGCATGGTCATTGATAGCTGCCATTTAAGGAGAAAAAAATATTTTCTGTCTTGTCTCATAGCAGACAAATCCAGGCCTCTTTCTTCCCAGGTTGGTAATAAGCAGCCTTTTTCTAGGCTACAGTGAACACCAAACATTGCGACTCTGAAGATGAAAGTAGCAGAATGCTCAAAAATATTGCATCAAAATATTGGATGCAATCTACCAGCCCACAGGAAAAAAAAAAATTGCAAAACTGACACCATCTGTGTCATCTAGCATCCATCAGAATTATCTCATGCACACATCTCCTAATGCTTACAAACACGGAATTTGCTCCAAGAATTAAGAAAACTTTGTAAGATGGCGGCCCTATTAAGAGCCTTCGCCCTATCTCCCACTTCATCTCTTCAGTTCTTTTCCCTTGCCCAGGCTGGCTATTGTGACCATTTCAGCCAATTTCCTGGAGGTATTTTCTAGCCCTTTTCACCCTGTTTAATCCTACAAGTTTCCTGAGAAGCCTGTTTACGCGTATGCTCCCCCACTAGAATGCGAGCGGCCTTGACAAAAGGGACTGTGTCTTGCTCCCCTCGGCACCTCCAGCACCTCGTGCAGGGCCTGCCAAGGGGCGCCACTCTCACACTTGTTGCAGCCCAAGTCATCAGCTATCTCGTCAATCGGATCCACGCTTCCCTCCACGCACAGCTCGGGACCGACCATCAGGGCGCGTGGAAGAAATACACTGACCACATTCAAAAGGACTCTCCCAACTGTTCCCAGTTAGCATACAATAATACGACTTTTTCCAAGTTTTAACGAATCACCTGCTGGCCCAAATGTCTGGTGCGGTCTCGGAAGAGAGAAAACCCTCCCAACACTTCACTTCTTCTTCTCCCTCTCGACGCTAGGACCACTAACTGCTTCAAACGAATGGGGGGACGCCACCCAGATACGGTTGCTAGTTCTCACACTTTAAAACAACAACAACCAATAGCACACTCTCTCTTTGTTTCGAGAATGCTGATCTTGATTTTTATGTCGTTTCATCTATTTTGAGAAACGCCAAGTCCATCCTGGCTCTTCAGGGTTGCCTTTTACCCATACCGGAGTTTGGCCTTCTGGATTGGTTCCCGCACTTTCCAAGGCCCTCTAAGGCAAGATCCCTCAATCTTTGGGGAGTTGCAACACTACCACGGTTTGTTTGATTTTCTCATTCCGATCCGTCCCCTTCACCACCACCCCCCACAAAAGTGGTGTATGGCATTCATAAAGTGAATTACACTTGATTTTTGTTTAGAGGAATTTTTTTTTCAGACTTCTGTAACATTCCCTTGAGACAATTGGAAACATCATTGTCTGATTACTAGCTCACGTTCCTTGCCTAAAATTGTATCCATTCTTGATTGCGCCTGTGGGTAGGTTAAGCAAAACAAAATAAACATCTAGACTTATGAGCTCATCGGCTTTTTTCTGAATTTTTCTAAATTAAATAAGGGCAAAAGAGCTACACTGGAAGTCAGTTATATGGATTTTTCTGCCAAATGCTAACTCTGTGTGCCTGGTTTCCATCTGTGGTGCTTTCCAAGTTACAAATCCTTAAAAAAGAGAGTGGGGTATGAAAAGATCTATGGATTTGGGGGACATGCTATTTAGAATTGCTATCCCGTGCCTTTGAACGCTCTAAAAGAAATGGGAACATGAGATTGTAAGGCTTTAGATCAGCTTTGTGGAAGTCTGGTGTAGCCCCCTTCAACACCAGTGATTTATTGTTTAGGCTGGCTGATTTCAAACGCCATTTAGTCTCATCCATATTAGCATAAGAAATGTACCTTATCCACTCTAACCCAATTCTGCTAATGGCCGAAGTTAGCAGTCAATCCCAAATGCTCCCCCTAAGTGACACAGGACATTCTCCAGGATTTCTCCTTACTGTGACCAAATCTCATTTTATGTGGGACAAAGAAAGCTTTAATGCAGTTAATACAGTGGAGCGGGAAAACTGAACACGGCTTAAAATATAGATGGAAAAAAAAAAAGTCAAGCGGTCATCTTGATGGTTCGTAACTATCAAATAATTTGCAGCTCTCTTTCAATTTCCAACCACTGAATGACAGCAGCAAATTACACATTTATTCACTTTGAAATTATGCACTTGCCATTGTATTTAGTCTGCCATTATCGTCTCTTCTCTGAAATACTGATGAGCTCTTTCCACACATGGACATTAGGATTTTCACCATGTTTTCCACTCTACAGTGACCACATTTGCCCAAGTGAAATCCAGGACACATGGTTTTCGTGCCAAGACAGAGTACTGGCAATCTGCACTGCCCCCAGAAAATCCAGGATACATGGTAGCGGCATGGGTATCACCGTATTTGAAGTTTGGCCTTACTCCAGCCGGAGTCAAAGCAGTGCCGGCCACGTAGAGCTCACCACTGCACGTGTTTGTTAAATACAAGTGAAGCAGGGAAGCTGGGTTTCTACGAAGACCCTTGGAAAGTGATTTTTTTTTTTTCCTACAGAGTTCGGGAAATACTGGAGGAAAAGGAAAAATCCCCATTAGGAGTTCCTGTTCTCTGCAGCATGGCCATCCCTAGGCAGGGAGCAAGGGAGCTCAGAGGGAGGAGGCCCAGGCCAAATCTCTTACACACAGTGTGTGGGCCGTCCCAGTACTTGTATACAGATGCTGTGAAGAGGCAGGCAGCCAGAGAGCTGGGGAGGAGGAGGGAGGGCCAGCACCAGCCAGCACGAGTGTGCGTACAGGGAGGGGGTTGCTCACTGAGTATCAGCGTGTTCCCTCTGGTCTTTTTCTTCTTTTGAGCACAACCTTTACTCCCTGGCTTCAAATCAGCCAAATGTGGCCCCAACCCCAACCCTGGACCCATTCATCTTGTGGGGACTCATCCTGTGAGGACCAATTTTTACATTATCAACAAAAGCGTGTTCTCTGGCCTTAGCAATCTAATTACCACGGCACTTCGAGGGGAGAGACATTCGCCTGTTGTTTCAGCCCTGTGGAACCGATTCGTAGGTTGCCCCTTACGGCTCCTGCACACGCCCACGCGGTACGTTATTAACACCTAACAGTGGAAGAGGCAGTTCTCCCCTCCCATAAAGCGAAATCCTGCCAAGCAATATTTAACGTACGCGCAAATGCATTTCAGTCGCCAAAAGGGGTGACCAATTACCTTTGCAACCAAACAGCAGGCTCGCTTGGCTCTTTTCATCCACCTAAAGAAAAGGCTGAGGGCTGAGGGCGCGCTGGCTGCCTAGGTAACCTCCCGCTCGCGAACGCTCGCTGCTAGCGCCCACAGGGCGCGCATCGCATTCACAACTTGGTCCGACCATCGGACCCGCCTCTCTGACTTGTTGAGAGCCACGAGCCAAGTTTTGACGAGGGCTGCTTCCCGATCCCTCCGAAGCGCGGGGCGCGCGCCCCGCCGGATGCACGGGTCGGGAAAGAGACCCCGGAGGCCACAGACGTCGCAGGGTTTGCGACTGCCACCGGCCGTTTGCTGCGGAGCGCACCTCCGATAAATTAACCTGTTTGAAACCAACTCTTCTTGCCCGCATTGTCAGTGTAGCAACTTGTCCTAATTGGATTCTAAAGCAGGCTTTTAGGAGTCCAACCGCGGGACAGTCAATCACGCGAGGCCATTAATATTCATCTGTTGACAGCGGCAGCCCTGAGCTAGGGTTAAAATACGCCCTTACAACACGATCTGATTGTGCAGAACAAAAGGCAGGCGTTCGGAAACTTTCCTCCACCTAAAATCATCTCCCCTTCAGGGTCCAGCCTGTCAAGAAGGCAGATGAATTTGAGAAGGGGAGGAGTTAAATCATCTTTGGACTCCTGCTCCCCGGCCAGCAGCACCGTTTCCGAAGCGATTTTGCCAACCTAGATAAGGGACGCTGTTTTGAAGGAAAAGGATCGGTCCTCCTCATCGCGGGGACCCACCTACTCAAAAGTTTCCCCCAGCGTGTCTCTACCTGCCACTGCGGATTCGGAGATCTGTCCTCAACTTTGCCTGCACTTGGGCCCGCGAGCCCCGGGAACCCAGGCTGCGGAAAGGAGGGCGTGGGGGCAGGTTGGGGAGGGAAAGGCCGGAGCCGCGGTCCGGCTGAGGCTGAAATGCTGGCACGTTCGTGCGAGCGAGGGTGGCAAACGCCCGAGGCACCGGCTCGGCTGTGGGGCGGCAGTTCGCCGAGGCCCAGGGAAGCAGCTCCCCCCTTCCCGCCCTCCCCCCAAAAATGGGCGCTCGCGGGAAGGCCATCCCCGCGGTTCCTCCCACCCGCACCTTCCCCGACAGCAGAGCGAGTCGGGGGGATGCAGACACGATCCCTACTCACCCTTCCGCCCTCCCCCGGTAGACCTGGCCGGGCCGCGGGCGCAGCGACCGCTCCCGAGTGCCCAGCGGCGGGGCGTACGACCGCCGGCCCGCGGGGCCGGCGCGCTCGGGGTACGGCCGCCACTCGCCCCCCACCCCCACCCCCCACCCCGGCTCACCGCCGGGCGCGGGGCACGCGCGCGGGGACTCCTCCTCACCTGGCACGGGGGTTTCGGGCACCCACTTGAGTCCGGGCTGCAGTCTCTGGAAGAAGGAGCGGACCTGGTGACAGGTGGCGTCCGGCGGCGGCGGCGGGGGCTGCGCCTGTCCGGGGCAGTCCAAGCCGAGCAGCATCGCCACCACCAAGCACGCGGTGCGCACGGTCCCCGCCATCCTGCTTCGCGGGCAGCGAGGAGAGCGCGGGAGAGTGGCAGCGGGAGCGAGAGCAGTCCCGAAACCCGGCGAGGCTGGCAGCGGCCCTGAGGAGCGGGAGACGTGCCGCTACCCAGCCGCGGCAAAAGTTTCCTCGCAGCTACCTGGGCGCGGGGCGAGGGCGGGAACGGCTCGGCGGCTCGGGCGGGGCGGGGCCGGCGGGCGGGGCGGGGCGACGGGGGACCGGGCGGGGCGGGGCGAGGCCAAGCGCGCGGCCAGGGGGCGGCGGCCGCCGAGCGGTGGCGAGCCCGCGGGTGCGGGGCGCGGGGCCGCGGGGCCCGCGGGGGCGCGGCGGCGCGGGGACCGGGCGAGGGCGGCGGGGAGGAGGGCGCCGAGCGCGTGCGGTGGCTCCTGGCGGCCCAGCCCAGCTGCCCGCTCGCCGCCGCTCTACCCAGGGCGCTCTGGCATAACTACTGCAGAGGGGCTGCGGGCTCCGGCGCGCTGATTGGCTTCCCAGCAGCCGTCCCCTCTGACTGGCTCTGGGAGAAGTTCCCCAGCCTCACTCCTCCTTCCCGCCGCTCATTGGCCTACAGCCGGCAGGGCTTTTCCCTTTAGGATTTTTGCAACCTCTCCATCCTTCTTCGTGGTGCGCGGGGCTCCCTGGCCTCGGGGCCCCTCTCCGCTTCGCCACAGGCCTCCTGCCAGCCCTGTCCAGCTCGTCTCTGGCCACCGGAGCCACCCGAGGTCTTCCCCTTCCGTGCAAAATCCACCACCTCTTCCTGCTCTCCGAGGGGCTTCCCTTGCACCGTTTTCCCAACGCGGCAACCCCGGCCGGGTTCGCAAACCCAACCCACGAATAGTTACATTCTGGGGCAGCTGGGGACCGCCGGTGCGGCGGGGGGGGGGGGGGGGGTCACAGCCTGCCTCTTCTCTGACTCCCGCACCTAAAAAGTCTCAAAGCCCATGGGATGTGCTAGGTTTGATTCCAAAGAGCCACGCAAAATCAGAGAAAGCACCTGATCCCAGAATGTGAAAAGAACCTGTCTCCTGCAAGATAGCCCCAGGTGACGCTTCGTGAAGCAAAGCACAACTGGCGACAACAAAATAACCTGGAGCTTAACGCCAGCCTAACTCATTACAAAATCATTGGACACAGCAAATTCACTGAGCCAGAGCTAGCCTGTTTCGCAGAAGGAGTAGAAGGCTGTTGTCTCCTAGACCCAAATCCCCACCTCTCCTGCTTAAATTTCACCATCAGAACCAGTTCTTTGAAAATGAAATACCTCTCCAAGGAGGAATGCATTTAGTCATTACCTATGTGTTCCTAGGCAAGGATCTTTAACTCCCCTCTTATTTTCTGTGACTCCCACGCACACACCTTAGCATAGTGCCTTGCACATAGTAGGAACTCAATAAGTATTTGTATAATGGCATGACTTAACACCCCAGTGTGAATTAGTTTATCATCTGATTGTGTTGCTTCTGATGGAGGTAAAAGTAGGTTTTGCTAAGGAAAGAAAAGGGAGAGCCTCCACGCCAGGAGTTTTCCAGGGAATGCCAGGCCAGGGGCGTGTGCCAGAACTTGCGGACGGAGAAAAGAGGCAAAGGAGGGAAGCCTGGTGAGGAGTTGACTCATTTGTTCATTCATTCATTCAATAACAAATATTTGAACTCCTACTACCCTACTACACGCCAGATACGTGGGACGCAAACAGACAATGGGGATCCAAAGATTAACCCATGGTACCTAACTTCAAAGACCTACAAGTTAATGGGGAAAACGACCAAGTAGAAAATGTTAACGCAGCACATGGTCGGAGATAAGACGGAGGCAAAAGGCCACGGGTTCTAAGGGGTAAGCGGGGAGGTCAGAGAAAGCTTCCCAGGAGAGATGGTTCCCTAAACTTAGATGGAAAAGGCCAGCTGAGGTCAGAAAAGAAGATGGCAAGGAGGGTGCCAAGGGAAAAGAAGAAGCGTGAACAGAGCCTGAGCCAGGAGAGCCTGGCATGGCCCCCGTTGGAGAAGTGCAAGTGGGAAGCACAAGTAATGTTTCACGCTAGGTAGGCAGGCGGTCAGGGGAGCTCAACCAGCCAAGGTGAGCAAGGGCCAGATTATGCGGTCTTGAAGCCAGGCCAAGGAGCCTGGGGAACCACGTAAGGGAATGTTAAGCAGAGGGGTGACATGATCATGTTTGCCTTAGGAAAAGATCTCTCCAGCGACATCGTGGATTGTGGAGAATGGCTTGGAGAAGGAAGAGGATTGGAAGCAAGTGAAAACGCTGTGAAAACAATCCAGTCGAGAAATGATAAAGGCTCAGGGCAGAGGAGATCTGGAAGGCAAAAAACTAGCAGCTGTATTTGGGCGTAGAATGAAAAAGGCATAGTGACCTGGGGGCTGTGGGGGTTGGGAGAGAAGGAGTCAAGGACGGAGGGCTCATTCATTCTTTTTTCAACAAACATTTGAGTGCCGCCTATGTATCTGGCATTCTTCTCCTACTTCATAATTTTGCCTGAGGCTAGGCCTGCGCCTGCATTGAACATTTGACAAATGACATATCCACTTTAAAAGAAACACCAATTAAGAGTCATAATTTGGCTGGTGAGTTTGATATGTTCCACCTGTGGAGCCCTGCGACCAAAGGGCAGATTGGAAGGCAAGCATTGATTGAATTTCATGACCTCGCAGAGGAAGACATGACCTCCCATAAATTCATGATCTTCCAGAGCTCATGCAACTAACTACAAAGGCAACAGTTGTTTCCAACTACTGGGTATTGAGTACCTTGAAATGAGGGACTGTAACCTATTTTTAATACAAACGTTTATATGTAATACACTTTGTCTGAACCAGGCCAGTGCTTCCCAGAGTGAAGTGTGTGAAGCTGTGGTGATATGTGGGCCGGTGAAGTTTTTGGTTTGTCTTTTAACCGATCTTTATTTTAGTATGGATTAGAGAAATGTAGTGCCCCTAACCCATGATTTCATTAGGACAAAGCTGGGTAGACGGCGCCGTCACAAGCTGCTTTCAGTACAAACGTGAGCTGGCTTGAAGGAAAACATGGAATGGTGTTGGGAGTATGACAACAGGGCAAAACTTGGGGGTTGGTATGTGAATGACCAGGATTTGGGCTAGGTCCCGGGCAGACTGGCCCGGAGATTTGGAGGGCTACGTCTTTGGCCTTAGAGCGTCTGCTCCCTGTCCAAGCAGCTTCTTCAAGTCTTGAAGCCAACCTAAGGTAGGAGTTAATAAAATGTGCCAGGCTTCATCAGTGGTTCTATTTTCATAAGGGCCTCTCCAAGTCTTTCTAGCCTGGCGGCCCACAAGCGATGACTCTGGCAGTGGAACTTCAAGCACTGGAACAGACCCCGAGGAATAATAGGCTTCTGCTCGGGAACACTTGTGGGAACACCACTGGCAGATGTCAATTCAGTCAACTCTGCCCATCCAGTGACGTGGAGTTTTACTGACGAACATCCAGTTCCGTTACCAAAGTATAAGATCTGTTCCGGTATATACTCTGTATTGCCCAGATGAGTAACTAGGAGTTAGATCGGGTTTTCCCTTTTCTCTTTTACATAAACAGCCGTCTTACCTTGCGAGGCTCCCTTCCTCGGTTAGAAGTCAGGCCGATGACTCATGCTTACTCTTCAGCTGGAAGAAACAAAGAGAAACAATCAGTCGAGAAACACAAAAGGATGTGCTGAGTGAGCCAGCGTTCACTTTCTACAGTTCATGGTTCTGTGCTTTCGGGTCCCGCTGGAAGCATTCAGATGACACCTCTGGGCCCCATTTTCCTCTTTGGACCTCAGAAGAACTTTTCTTCACCTCTCGTTCCTAGTCTCCAGTTTGAAAGAATTCGAGAATTCCCAGCTGTAGCCAGCAGCTATTATCTTGCTGTAGCTGGGAGGAGAGTCTAGTTCCGTGGCTCCAGAAGCAGCATAAATCAAGGTTTCTGGGAGAGAGCTAAGAAAGGGTGTTCAACAGCTGCCGCCACGGGAGAGGCTCCTACACAGCCGAGCACACGGCCACACACGCACACACACACACACACACACACACACACACACACATGGTTTGTCTTGGGCCCGGTTCCCTCTGGCCCACAGATGATGCCCTCCTCTCCCCACCCCCCTCAGGTGCACAGTATCTTCTCCCCTTGGTCCTGCGCTCAAAATCTGCTTTCAGAGAAGAAACTTTCAAACCCATCCGCCTACAGCATATCTGGTTGATAGGATATAACGGGGCTGCCCACCCAGGGGTACGGGTATTTTGACAGGGATCAAAGCTTTAAGCCAAAGGAACAGAGCTCTCCAAACTGTGGAATTCTAGGCATTCGCCAGTGGGAAGGGAGTGTTTAAACTGAGGGGCAATGAGGCCTTTTTTGGTGCACCTGAAATCACATCATGTAGACAGTTGCTTATATGTTGGACGGCTGCTACTCACGGTCAACACCTCCCTAGCCACACCTCTGTGCTCCGTGGCACACAGCCACTTTGTCTCCCCTTCTCTTGCAGTGTATGACTCCTTTGTGGGGCGGAGAGGAGGGAGGCGCCAGGCACACTGATCCCAATTCTCCCAAGTGTATAAGCTATGATCAGAGAATGAATTATGGTCCTTTGGGAAAGAGTGTTCATTCATTCATCCCAGCCAGCAGGCCAGTGCAATGTAAATGGTAACTTTGTAAGTTGAAAGAC
This sequence comes from Prionailurus viverrinus, assembly GCF_022837055.1. NCBI lineage: Eukaryota > Metazoa > Chordata > Mammalia > Carnivora > Felidae > Prionailurus > Prionailurus viverrinus. Next base: position 103,908,352 of record NC_062579.1, read on the forward strand.
GTAAAGCCATTTTGAAAATTGCATAATAATCCCAGGCAGAGTTTGGCTCCGCGCGTATGGAAAATTAATAGGGCCGGCTGAGATGGCTTGCATTATGAGTTGTGGATGGATGGCCTCTCCTCAGACCAGGGACTACGCTTTGCCCTCACTAAATCCACAAAATATACTGAGGTTCTTGTAAGTTAGAGTCCAAGATTTGGGGATGGGGGTGGGGGGGAAACTATTGAAATTTTTATTTGTGGCATCATGTTGATTGCTACCAGTAAAAAATTATTTTGTTCTGTCTTGGTTTGTATAAAGGATATTGATCTAGATTCCTAACATATTTCTTCATATCCCGAGTCCATTGATTTTTTTTGATTGGGCAGATATACTGTATCTCTCTATATCTAACATTTCGTCTGTTGCGTAGGATATTTGGTTTTCTAAAAAATGTCGTAGTTTGGTGGTTGAGAATATGGTAGTATTAAATCTAAAGGCTGGCGATGCCCGAGGCATGGTTTTATGTGCCACATGGCAATTCACACGTACTTTGTTTTGCTTTGAATTATTGTGGCCAAAAAAACACAGTGGTTCAGGTAATGTAATATATTTACCATGATGTATGGTGTGGAGAACCTATAAGTAATTTTACTATGGTATTTTTCTGGCTCTTTAGGGTCTGGAGCCTCGGTCTCCAGTAGGTTAACAAAGGATCTGCAGCAGCTGACCTCTCAAGTTATTTGCTTCCATCGTGGTCCTTTCCCATCCTCAGACCTCCGTGAATTCCTAGCAATTTGGAGGGAAGAAAATTGACAGCCGCCACCACAGATGGCAACTCATGCTTTCTCAGCCACCTCTCCCATCCCACTTCCCAAACCCCATCCACAGTCCCAAGTCTCAGGGAATTTCAAAAGTAGCAACTCTCAAGAAGAGACCATCTCCACTCCACCCCTGACTCTATAGTTACCCTAAAGGCTGTCCGTCCTTGAGGAACTGTGTTCTTGAGAAGCATTGTGGTCGGGGTCTACACCCAAAGGAAGGGGAGAGTGGTACCGAACCTTTCCATACGCTACCACTCAAGCCCAGCGTCTGCCATATTTGCTGTACCAACACCTGGAGAGGCCACTACACTTGCCATATTGTATAGCAAACGGATGTTTCCCACCATTATGCCCACCATGACTTGTAGGCTTTAGATGAGCATGGGTTCTTATTACGTTTCTATTTCCTCCAGGAAAGTGCTACTCAAAGTGCGGTCCGCGTACCTGTGCTGGTCCCTGCACTGTTTGCTACCAATCTGTGACAAGCTTAAGTACAAAAAGGGAGAGCAAGCATTTAGAAAATGTTATAGCATTTTGATATTGCAGCCACATGGAACCACCTGATGAATTGGCCCCAGTGTTGAGTCTCATAACTGTTTAAAAACAGTCTTGCATCTTGGTTTTATTTTTCAGGTTTTCTCGGCATTCATTTTTATTGTATTTTCCCAAAGTATTTGTACATGTCGGATGGAAAATAAACATAATATAAAATAAATGAATTCTTTTTTTTAATTTTTCTTAACGTTCATTTATTTTTGAGACAGAGAGAGACAGAGTATGAACGGGGGAGGGGCAGAGAGAGAGGGAGACACAGAATCCGAAGCAGGCTCCAGGCTCTGAGCTGTCAGCACAGAGCCCGATGCGGGGCTCGAACTCATGGATCGCGAGATCATGACCTGAGCCGAAGTCGGACGTTTAACCGACTGAGCCACCCAGGCACCCCATAAGATAAATGAATTCTTTACTACAGTTTGAGAAGCATTGCCCTAGTATGTGCACGGTGCCATAATACTCACTTAGTACATATTCTCCAAATAAAGCCCTGTGATGCTTTTCTTTACAAAAATAAATTTCCACATTCCACATTATAGAGAGCTCCTATTAAAATCACAACACAGGGGGTCCTGGGTGACTCAGTCAGTTAAGCGTCTGACTTCGGCTCAGGTCATGATCTCTCGGTTAGTGGGTTCAAGCCCCGCATCGGGCTCTGTGCTGACAGCTCAGAGCCTGGAGTCTGCTTTGGATTCTGTGTCTCCCTCTCTCTCTGCCTCTCGCCGGTTCACACTCTGTCTCTCTCCAAAGAATAAATAAATAAATAAATAAATACATAAATAAATAAATAAATAAACATTTTTTAAAAATCCCAACACATACAAACTTTCCAGTAACACAGAACCCATTTGAAGACAAATTTCTAACTAAAAGATTTCTCCTACAAAAATTTCCCCATAGAAGGAAGCATTCTTCTTCTTTGGCCCACCCTTATTCAACAATATTCAGAAGAGAGTAAATATGATTTTCATGAGGCTTTGCATCTCAGTAGATCTTGGTGTAAATTACAAAACAGAAGTTGAACTCCATAGCTTTTGTGTTTTATTTTACCAATCATTTCCCGCCTACCCCTTCCCCGATTTTATGTCAGGTTTTCTGTTGTAAGTGAAGGAGATGCTAGCCTGTGTACCAAAGCCTATCTTCTTAGAGCAAGATGGTAAGATCCAGAGGGAAGTCCCGCTCCCCTGGAATGCCTTCATCTCATTCATCCTGTACAGCATGTCAGAAGCATGGCAAGCCCCCCCTGCCATAAATAAATTGAATGTCATTACGCAGAAGATTTAAGCTCTGTTGGATGTCTCCAGTCCTCCTCAAACTCCTGTTAAACTTATGGTTAATACCATATGGTTTGTTAGCAGCTTTTTGTCTGCTATTGTTCCGAAGTTGTTTCACGTGGGAGTTTCCTGTCTTCCCAAATGGACCGGAAAAATTGCAACAACGTAGGACTAGCAGTCAAAAGAGCTGGCTTCTAATTCTTGTTCTGCCACTCTGAACATTGGGACCCCGGATCAGTAATTTACCCTCTCTGAGCCACACAGCCTCCTCAACTTGAAATTGAGGAAGGCGGTCCGGACGCTCTCTAAGGTTCCTTCTAGCTCTGACAGTCTGCGTTTCTGTGACTGTGAACTCCTTGAAGGAAGGAATCTTAGACTTCTGTGCCCCGATCTTAGAACAGTGCTGTGTACAACGTTTAGAATCTAATTTTTCTCCTAACGAGCAGCCAGGAATGCTTGTTGTAAGCAATATTTACAAGGGTGGAGATATAAACAGGCATACTTCTATCGTCTTTTCTTTATCTCCAGAAGTCTCAGAGATTTTTAGAATTAAGTCGTTAAAATCTTTAAATAACTGAGGCTTTGATGTTGACTCTTTAAGATTGTAAAGCACTAAACGGTAAGAGACTATGTTTATCTAAATCTTGCTGCGTGGGGGTCTACCAAGTCACTAGATTGCCTGGAAATGACGGTAGTCAGCTTCTGGAGGGCATATTACTGGTTTTTCCCTGTGTCAATCCTTTCTGTGGAAATCTCTCTGAAATGTATTGCATATTTCCCTGCCTTATCCAACAAAGTACAAGAGACCTAATCTGATCTGTTCTTGCTGCTCTGTTTTATCATGTTTACTTTTCATACCGTGTTGTGAATGTACAGAAATGGCGAAACATCGGGCTGAATCTGTACTGGGCCTGTGACACATCATGAAACTCGCTTTCTTAAAAACAACCGCAACAAAAATGCCCTGTCAAGATCTGTCCCTTCCCCTTTAATGTACTATACAGAATGTATCAATCCAGGCCCTCCTGCATTAATGTGCTTTCTACAAATTGTGATTCGGGAACGTAAGACCCTTCCTAGGCTGTCCCCTTGCTTTCGGTATCGGTAACCAGTAACTTCAGCCATCCAGTCAGGTTCAACCCACCCTTTAGTTTACTTGCTTTAACTTCTGTCGCAACACCGTGTTCACAAGGGTCCCCGCGGTGTGATGGAATGAATGTAGGTCCTGGAGTCACATCGTCCTGAGTCCAAACTCCAGCTTTGTTAACTTACTAGCTGGGTGACCTTAGGCCAGCTGCCCTACCTGGCTGAGCCTTCACTTACAAAATAAGGTTTAAAAATTTAACCTTGGCTGACGAATTAATGGGTAGATAAATTCATGTGATAATACAAATATTCTTTCGGCTTCTCTGCATGCTAGGAGAAACATAACCTTGCAGGGTCTTTGAGAGGATTAGATAATATAGGTGAAGCATCTGGCACATTGTAGGTATTCACATTATCCTACGAACGTTAAGACTATTTCTTGTAAAGGCCCTCAAAGCCAGGTTTTCTGTTTGGCTTTTGTTTTTAATACACATTACCTTATTTTTTATGACCCGCATGTATTTAACAGTCGCTATGTTCCAAGCATTGTTGATACAGCGATTAGGGGGGAAAGTCTTGCCCTCACGGTCCTTATCCAGGTCTCTCTTTCACCACTAGAGTCACCGGGCATGACTGAGGTCTTGCATTTCTAGTTGTGAGGTCATCGCCAGGTTTGCCACAACGCCAGCTTTGGGGGGTGCCAGATTATCAAGATTTTGCAGGATTTGAAAGTTTGAGGGGGACCTATGCTCTCAGAGGGTCTCCTTTAACTACCCAGTGTTGGCTCCGGCTCAACCCTCCTGCAGCCTCCCTTAAAACAGGTCCATGTGGAGGGTATGAGAGCCTAGCAGTGCTCAGTGATGGCCAGGCTCCAGCAAGTCAACTGCCACAGGCCCAGGAATTCTCAGACACCGATTTGCCTTTCCATTTCCCAGGGCTTAACCTCTGTCGTTCGGCCTCCCCAATTACAATTACATTTCCAGACCCTTTTTTTTTTTTTTTTTTTTTTGGCCTTACCCTCAATTCCCAGCCTTAGTAATGGCTCGTATTTCCTGGATGTAACTACAGGAGCTCAAATTCACTCCTGAAAAAAAGCTTTCAAACTTGAGCTTGCAGCCAGATCTACCCCGGTTTTAAACTTCACAGTCATATTCACAACTACTCATACCATTTCTAATTTACTGCTGTACAGAAATATCAAGCTGTATTTACTTTTCTTTTTTTCTGCCAGATACTAGGCAACGAATTGACTCTTCTTCAGAGGAAAAAGGCCAATGATTTCTTGACGACTAGAAACAGTGCCAGGCTCTCGGCTGATAGTCTATATGGAGAGGGAAAACATTTATCCCACATATGGAAGGGAAAGTTCCTCTTCCCCGGTGCAATTGCTCCTATGGCAAAAAGGTCATTTAATCACATGCCAGCCGCTAGACACGATGATAATATAAAGCAGGATTCTGTGTGCTTCTGAACCATCTGGGGTTTATCAAATGCCCCTACACCACTCAAGGATGGGAAACCCTGAGACAGTTAACGAGAAAAACCAAAGAATGAAGAATGGATTTGCCTCTCGTCCCTTTGTCTACACTCTCAACAGATACGGTTTAGTTCTTGACTCTGAGATGAGCAGATCAACAGAGCATCTCTCTCTGAGCAGTTGTGTTCACACCTGAAGCAGCCATGATTCTGAAATCCAGGGAGATCTTTCTCACTTCCATTTCGCTGCAAACAGAACTTGCACTATTAGTGATGTTCCCTTAACACATTCACAGTGTCACGGATATTAACAGAATTTTAAGCCTGCCAAGTTTCCTGGCCCCTGTACCAATCTTATTATGGACTCTTCAAACTGAGGCAATATATCCACTTGTACCATTTTTTGTCCTTAGAATTTGATCTTTCAGGATGTTTCAATCCAAGAATTAAAGTAATGGTGACACGTAGTGCAATTTGGGGGCTGGACAACACACCCCTGGATCCGAGAAGGAAGCTTCCAGTTTCCAGGACTGCCCCATCATCCCAGTTAAGTTCCAGTTGTCTCCTTTCCAAATCTCTTACGTTTGTTTAAGACTTCATGCTTTTCACAAAGGGCTACCCCCCCACACCTTATCCGGGTTGTTCTTCCCCACAGCCCATGAGGCAGACCAGACATGCAAGTACGATTGCCCCCGTAACACTGGTGAGAAAAACCCTGAGGTTCAAAGACATAAAGTGATGATCCCAAGATCACACAGCAGGTCAGCCACGGAGACAGGACCTTAACCCAAGTCATATTCGTCCATTTCTAAAAAATAAAAAAAAAATAATCCCAACAAGCCATGTGGCAGTGGTTTAAAACCTACATGTCATAGGCAAAAACTTTTGAATGTTATCCAGATGTCTTTGAAAGGCTCAGGGGAATAAATACTCACCTTCAAGAGCCAGGCATGAAAAATGGCATGTTATGAAAAACATGCCAATTTAGGATTTGCTAGATGAGAGAGAAAAGTCGGGGACGACACAGACAGAGCCGGGTTTCAGAACATTCCTTGTGCTCTTTGCTTTACTACAAACAATGACCTATGCACCAGACAGAAAAGGTACAACGTTGGCAGTAGAAAAGTGAGTTTGTGTCATCATTCACTCGGAATTGGCGGGGCGGGGGGGGGGGGGGGGGGGGGGGGGGGGGGAGGCAGTGGAAGACGCCTTGGAAATCACCCTGCAGTTCGATTTGAAATGTTTGGAGAACCTTTTCCTCCTCGTGCGTGACAAACCTGAAGTGGTTCAGGGAAAGTCTGTCTCTGATCTACTTTCGTCCTGTTATGAAGGTCAATGAAGAAATCAAAATGGGAAGTCCGAATAAAGTAGCCTTTGAATTGAAAGCATCTGAATCGCACTTCCTCAGGCCAGGGGAATTTGACAGCTAATTATGGAGACCATCGATGATTCGAAACTCAGAATTTCTGGAGATGTAGTGGTAACGCCCGGGCCGGGAGAACCGCTTACATTCATTACAGGAAATTCACAGCTTCCCTGAGGAAAAGTGGTTCCAAGGGTCAGAGTCAGGCCTCGTGCCTGGAATTAGGGGGTACGGGTCTGAGCGAAGCCCTACTTTTTCCTGCCGTGCCTTCACAGACTGAGAAGAGCACAGAGTCCCTCAAAGGAGAGCTCCCCACAGGAAGGAAAAGTTAGCCTCAGAGGCATTTCAACCTATGGAGCTGACTTGCCAGAATCCCTCCACAGGCCACCCAGGCAGTGAAGAAATTCGTGGAGAGAAAGAAAGAAAGACCCACAGCCGTGAGCAGAGCCAGCTGGGAGGGATGTTATTACTTTATTTCTGTTTTCTTAGCTATGTGTGCGTGCGTGCGTGTGTGTGCGCGCGCGTGCATGTGCGTGCGTGTGTGTCGAGGGCTGACTGCAGAAAACGTCTGAATCCACGGCACTCGGGATGGAAACTTTTGTTGATATAATTTCTCCTAACTTTCCTACACCTTCCTTCCCTTCCACTCCATTTCCCCAGTGGCTATCAAGAGCTGTATATATCTGACCACAAAACAGCCAGTCAGTTCAAGTCAAAACTGCAGCCAGCCATCTGGATTGACTCAAACTCTGTCTACACACACCAATTGGCTTGGGGGTAAAAAAATGTAATTCAGTGCAACAACTGGTTATTTTTAAAACAACGAGTTGAATTCAGACAACCATCCAATTAGTTGATTTCAAAATGCCTGTTTGGCGACATGAAAAGGGTTTTTTTTTTTTTTCCAGAGGGCCTCGTGTGTGCATAAACAACCTGAATGCTATTAAACTGACGAGCTATTTTAGAATCAAGTAGATAAGGCCAAAGCGGCTGGACTCTGTTTATAAAGGGAAAACCTGTTAGAGTAACAGTCCATCAAGCACTGCAGAGGGTGATGCCTTCTGCTGCAGAGATGAAATCTCTCACGTGACCCTTCTTTCTAGCGGCAAGCACCTCATTCCTATTTTTTTTTTTTCGAGAAACCTCCTGTGTACCTGCTTCCTGGATGTGCCGTGCGGGCCAGAAGGCCACAGATTGAAACAGAGACTCCAAGCAAATGTGCTCGTGTTGGCTTCTTCCACATAACGTTTCCTAACACACACCCAAGATGTTAACTCGATTCTCTCTCGCGCTTTCGACGAGTTTCGGCCCTGGCTACGGACCGCAGGGAGGCCTCCTTGGAGCCATCTGACCCGATCGGGAATGAGTTGGGTCAGTTGAAACGGCACAGCTACATCTCCCGGAGCTTTTCACCCCCTGAAATGTGAAAGTTCTTTTCCTGTGTTACATTGCTAAGAAATGATTTAAGAACAAAAAGGAGTGGGGGGGGGGTGGGTGGAAGGTCTCCTCCTGAAGAGAATTTTATTTGCACTCCCCATGCTTTGTCATAAAGGGCAATGAACCGTGTTAATCATATAAGAAGTTTTAGAGAAGCTCTCTTTTTCACATTAGGCTTAAAACATCACCCCTGAGGTGGTGCTGATGGCTCCCTTAGAAAAGATTTCTTTGACATCTAAGACACAAAGGACTTCAGCAAACGCTCAGAGTTAAGTGAGTGGTGCCTAAGTGCCGACTCTCCATCCCCAGTGACAAGCATTTACTAAGCGAAACTTTTGTTGCCGCAAATGTCTTGCTTGGGTGTGTCTTAATCCCTGACGTTGTGGAGGTTTTGTTTTAGTGCGTGTATGTGTGTGTGTTTTAAACATTTATTTTGTCAGGAAGGATCCTCACAATGGAAGCATTCATGGCCATCTCTGTGGCTGAGTCTTTAGGTTTAAGACTGGCTAAGCTGCCCCAGGTAGAAGTGTTTGCACAGCTACAAAATAAGTATAGAATCCCAGCCCCCAACTTGGAAGGGGCCCCATTAAGCCAGTCCTTGCCTTGAGGCATCTAACCCAGAGGAATAGCCACCCTTTCTTTTAAGATCTCCGAGGACAAAAACACCACACGTGATGTTTTCTTTTATTCGAAAAAATGTGAACCGTAAAACATATTTACAGGGGAAGAACATTATAATCCATAGTTAAATGATTTCCTTGCTGAAACATTTGCTCTCCCAAGTTTTAAAAAAATCAAAAAAAATGACAAAACTTCCTTTCCCCTTGGGGGAAAAAAATCCTTTCGATGGAAGCATGTCTCCCCTTTTTGAGGATCCGCAGGAGATATTTCTCTCAGGAAATTCTCCCAGAAACCGTTATGTGCCTCCTAAGAAAGCAGCTTTGCTTTTATCTTGCGGATCCTCTGAATCAAGACAAGTTTCCTTTTTTCCTTTGGCTGTTAGAAAGCTCCCAGCCAAAGTTGCAATCAATGAACAGGACCCAATCCCAGTTCTTCACCCGGTCTCCTTCCCTTATTTTCTCTCCGCCCAAACTTCTTCACTCAGTCGTGTTTTTTGTTGCTGCTTCTGGGCTTTGGGGTTGGTTTGTTTTGATGTCTGTAAGCAGTTTACTGACACTATTAAGAGCAGCAGCAAATTCCGACCTCTGGATCCCAGCCCTCCCCCTCCCTAGTTTAACGTCCCTGAGCCTCAGTTGTGAGCGTTAAGTGAGAAAATACCTGCATAGTACCAAGGTGACAGTAAGTGATTTGGCGATTCAATATTATAAATGTTATATACAAGTATAGAAATGTAAATGCCTTAAATCGTTTTGGGAGCAAGCAAGAAAAAAAAAAATACTTACTCCCCCCCAGTCAAATACCCCTTTTCTCCTTCTTTCTTTTGTATGATTTGTCTTTCAAGTGAAATCATTTGTTGCTGTTTTCACACTGCACCGTAACTTCTTCTACTACATCACAGGACAGAGCTTCTCAGACTTGCTTGAGAATCAGCAGAAGCACTTAGTACAAATACAGATTCCTACTCTTTAGACCCCTAAAAATATTTATAAATGAGCATTCTGAGATCAGATGTTTCCAGGACTGAAGATACCGGATTTGATCATTGGCTTTTTCTTTTCTTTATGTTTTATTGATTTTTCAGAGAGCGAGAGGGCGACAGAGTGAGAGCGGGGTAGGGGCAGAGAGAGAGGGAGACACAAAATCTGAAGCAGGCTCCAGGCTCTGAGCTGTCAGCACAGAGCAGGAGGCGGGGCTCGAACCTAACCTGAGCCCAAGTTGGACCCTTAACCCACTGAGCCACCCAGGTGCCCCCTCATTGGCTTTTTCTACAATACACACGATGTTGTCTATACTTTTCTTTAAGAATCTAATCACAAACCTCCAAACTTGCCTTCTTGTTTTTAAGTCTGTTTATTTTGAAAGAGAGAGAGAGAGAGGAGAGAGAGAGAGCGAGATCACACGGGGGAGGGGCAAAGAGAGAGGGAGAGAGAGAATTCCAAGCAGGCTCTGCTCTGTCAGCACAGGGCCTGACCTGAGGCTTGAACCCACGAACAGTGAGATCGTGATCTGAGCCAAAACCAAGAGCCGGACACTCAACCAACTGAGCCACCCAGGCGCCCCTCCAACTTGCTTTCTATGTAATGAGCAGCCCTCTGACATTTGCACTTTGTTCTCTTGTTTCTCCTTTGGTGGTTTTTTTCTACTACTTTTTATTCTTTTGCTTCCGGTCTTGCTGCTGCACTGAGGCTCTGTCCAGTTCCTGCTGCACACCTCACCCCCAGCACTCGTCTGGGTAAGTAAGGGATCCCAGAGCTAAAGTTTGCAGCCGCTCGGTATCTTTTTGTGAGCGAAAGCATATCGACATTAACCAACAGTTACTCAGTAACCGTTCCAACCCCTTCTTGAGGAGAAAAACATCTGCAGCCTTTTTTATTTTATTGGCCCGCTTGCTGCCTCCACAACACTGTGAAGAAACAGCCCCACCCTCCACACTGCCCTTCATCCTGCTGGGGAAGCTATACAGAGTGGAGAGACCCAAAAGTCCAAAAAAAAAAAAAAAAAAAAGATTTTATCCGCCTTCCTCTGTTTTCCATGGATAAATGCCAAATCCCTCATACTTAAACTTTCCCCCCCCCCTTCCTTTATTTTGCCTCCCGGTTTTCCTTTGAATGAATGAATAAATTGTCCACCCCTCCAAATTTCCTCAATAACCTACCTCTGTAGCTCATTCGAGTGTTTAATCACCGTGGCAATAAAAAAGGGAGAGAGAAAGAAAGAAAGAAAGAAAGGGAAAAGAAAGGAAGGAAAGAAAGAAGGGAGGGAGGAAGGAAGGAAGGAAGGGAGGAAGGAAAGGAGGAAGGGAGGGAGGGAGGAAGGAGGGAGGGAAGTCGGCCTACAAAAAAGCTAAAATCTCTCCTGCTCTATCGGGAGATTGGTTCGGCTGTCTCCCTTCGTTACATGCATGTTGCTAGGATAGTACGAGTATTTTCAAGATGAATTCTCTGCAGCACTTCATTTGCGTTAGTAAACGCTGCCTAAGGAGAGAAAGGATAGGCTTCCAGAACATGCATTCTCATTAAAACTAAAGTTTATGGACTACCTACTCAGTGCAGGGCACTGTGTTAACCCCAGAGAAATAAAGAAGGGCTTGCCTCCAGGCACACATGCACGCACGCACGCACGCACGCGTACACCCGTGTGTGTGACATCCAGAGAAGGGCGCAGACTAGAAGGATTCCTGAAATTCCAGGGAGGGTGCAATTCTCCCCCAAGGGCCCGGGTACTCACAAAAGGTAAGACTCCAAGCCCCGAAGAAAGGGTAGCAGAGAGCCTGGGGGAATTAATGTGGACAAAGACCAGGAAACAGGAATGAAAATAGTTTCAACTATTTGAGGGGGAAACAATTAGGAGACCGTTTGCCCAGAGCAGACAGTTTGTGTAGACTGGAAGGCAAGTGAAAGATAATAATGGAGCGGTAGACCTTAGTCTGCTTAGAGAGGGCCTTGAATGCTAGGCTAATTAGTGTAGCCTTATCCTATAAGCAGTAAGGAGCGCCACCCTCACAGATAAAAGAAAATAGGAGACCACTGGGGCTCCTGGGGACCTTCAAGGAAAGAAGCGGGGACATCGATTCCAAGAACGTTGTAAAAATGTCTCGAGTTTTTATCACTGTTCTCCATAGTCGTGACTTTGTTATTCACTTGCGGCATCAATGCCATTTGGGTTGACAACAAGAAGAGGAGAGCTAGGGAAATTAACCCTGCCCCCAAAGCCAGATGGAGGCGAAAAGGACCCTACAAAACGGAAGTGGCAGTAGTTTCCAAAGTAGGAAGATAGACAAGGAAAATGTCTGCGGCTCACTGAAGAGAGAAGAAATGTGGCCGATCTGGAGTCAGCAGGGAACCGCAAAATGCCTGTGAGGGCTTAACCGTGAGGAACCCTACACATTTCCCTGACAGCTCAACTTTTCCAGCAGTATCTGTCATGCTACTTTAGAGGAGGGGACTGTAAGGAGCATTGTTAAATGAATGCACCATTTTGTGAACCCCAGAGAGCCCTAAGAATATTCTGTAAACATAATTGACCCTTGAACAGCACAGGGGGTTAGGGGTGATGGAACCCTGTGCGGTAGAAAATCCACATATAACTTTTGACTTCCCAAACGTTTAACTACTGCGGACCAGAAGCCTTACTGATAACGTAAACAGTTGGTTAAAACATATTTTGTATGCTCTCTGTATTATATACTGTATTACAAGAAAGCAAAGAAACAAATGTTATTAACGAAATCATAAGATGGGGCGCCTGGCTGGCTCAGTCAGTGGAGCCTATGACTCTTGAGCTCAGCGTTGTGAGTTCAAATCCCACATTGGGTGTAGAGATTACTTTCCAAAAAATCATGTGGAAGAGGGGTACCTGGGTGGCTCAGTTGGTTAAACCTCCAACTCTTGATTTTGGCTCAGGTCATGATCTCACGGTTTCTGAGATTGAGCCCCACGTTGGACTCTCTGCTGACAGTGGGGAGTCTGCTTGGGATTCTCGCTCCTCCTCTGTCTTTGCCCCTCACCAGCTCCCTCTCTCTTTCCCTCCCTTTCTCTCAAAAATAAATAAACTTTTAAAAATCATAGGGAAGAGAAACTACATTTACAGTACTGTGATGTATTTATTTTTTAAATCTCTTTTGAAGTTTATTTATTTTGAGAGCGTGAGAGAGAGCGAGTGGGGAAGGGGCAGAGAGAGAGAGAGAGGGAAAGAGAGAGAATCCCAAGCAGGCTCTGCACTGACAGCACAAAGCCCAATGCGGGGCTTGAGGCCACAAACCATGAGATCATGACCTGAGCCGAAATCAAGAGGTTGACGCTTAACTGACTGAGCCCCCCAGGTGCCCCCTGTGCTGTATTTTTTGAAAAAAATTCATACATGAGTAGACCCATGCTTCCCAAACCCATGTTGTTCAAGAATCTACCTGGTTCAACTAACTAGGATTGACTACCAGGTAACACGTAGGTTGATTTCTCGTGTGTCCTATTTTGAAGGCACTGCTTGGGCAATAGTGGTTCCCGACCTCCTCACTCCTGTTTGAGGCAAAAGTGAAAAGACAACAACAACAAAATTCTTTTCAGCCAAGAGTTGACTGTCCTGCTAAGATAAGAGTTGCTCGGCTCTCCCCCTAATTGAGCATGGCTTCAGTATTATAAACGGGTGGCTGTCTGTCCAGGACTACTTGGAAAAGGCTTCTGTCTCCATGGATCTTCATTTCTAGCTGAGCTGCTCTCTCTGAGTCCTAAACTCACCCCATGTCTCCTTTTGTAAGTAGGAGATTGCCAATGTTTGCTGATAGGGCACAAAGGGATTGAGAAAGACCATGTTGCCTCCTTTCATCCACTCTGCCCCTTAGCCAAGTAGACAGGAAACACTGCTTTCTTCACTTTCTTATAATCTTCACTGCTCATGATCACTGTCATGAGCATTTTATAGCTGCTACATACTAGATACTCAATAGTATTTGCTGAACAGGTGAATGAATGAATACCAGGTACTGTCCTAGGTTCTGGGCACTTACCAGTCAAGAAGACAACAGACAGAAATCCCCACTTTTATGGAGATTACATTATAGTGACAGAAAGGAAGCACCCATAAAGTTCTAAGTTATATCAGACCCAGCACCGAGGACACGAGAACTACTCAACAGATGTGCGGTGAAAAGAGAGACTCAAGTGTAACAATGCACCTAATTTATGTTTCTCCTCCCCATCGGTCTCATTAAAAAACATTTAGTATCCTCAAAAAACTAAAACTAGAATTACCATATGATCCAGCAATTCCATTCCTAGGTATATGCCCAGCATTGAAGGCAGAAACTTGAACAGATATTTGTACGCCAATGTTCACAACAGCATTTTTCACAGTAGCCGAAAGTTGGAAACAACCCAGGTGTCCGTGGATGGATGAATGGACGAACAAAATGTGGTATACGCAGGCAAATGGAGTATTATTCAGTCTTTAAAAGGACAGAAATTCTGACACACGCCACGACATGGACAAAGCTTGAAGACGCCACGCTAAGTGAAATAAGCTGGCCACCAAAAGACTAATACAGTAGGGTTCCACTTAAACGAGCTGTCTAGGGTAGTGAAATTCATACAGATGGAAAGGAGAAGGGCCGGTTGTGGTTGCCTGGGACGAGGGAGGAATGGAGTTACTATATAATGGGCACAGAGTTTCAGCTTTGTGAGATGAAAAAGTCCTAGAGGTCTGTTGCACGGCAACGTGACTATGCCTAACACGAATGACCTACACACTTCAAAATGGTTATGAAGGTAAATTTCACGATATGTGTATTTTACCCCAATTAAAAAATTGTCTTAAACGCTTATTAAACACTCTTCTGTGAGAATTGTGCAAAGATGAACAAACACAAACACTTTGCTGGAGTTTACATTGTGACACAGACCCTTCATGATGTGGCCGGGCGTGTCAAGGCCATACGGACAAGAGAACACAAACATTCGACCCAGATATGGAGAGGCAGCTGGGTATTTACATTACCTAACAGAGCAAAGGTGAGTGCGTTTGGGGATGGAAGGAGGGTGGGCTGAACCATTTCTCAAAAGTATGCCAACGCCATTGCCTGTCATACGTCGCAAACCTATAGTCCTTTCTTTCGAATCTTGAAGCATTAGGATCTTCCACAATTCCTTACAAGTAGGCAAATATCCCAGGAAGGGACAAGAACGGTTTTGAGCTAGCAGTTTGCTTCCTGTTTTATATTACAGGGCTCCAGGACGAGAGGGGAAGTAGTGGGGGAGGCAAGGTGATGGGTGGGCAACCAAAGTCAACTTCCCATTTTCACACCCAAGTGCACGAGACTGGGGACGCAAAAGATACTGATGTGACAAGTCCACAGGCAGACAGGTTTACAGGGGCGGTTCCCCCCTCAAGTAATCAAGAGCAAAGGAAACCCATTTTCACACATTGGCCCTGACCAGCCTCCGGAGGTAGTGACCTCCATTCCTGACGCCAGAGCTACTCCAGCGGAGGCTGCGGTGGGGATGCGGGTGTTTCTCCAGCTCCATATTCTATGGGTCTCGTAACACAGACAGCTGGGTGAACCTCCTTGGCCCCGCCAGGACAGCCATGCCTCAGTCTCTCAGGCACCACCAACTGTGTGTAGGAGATTCTAGAGAGAGATCTCTGCACTTGCCATGAAGAAAGAGTCTGCTGGGCAGGATCCTTTAAACCACATCACAAATGCGTTTTCATCTCCTTAAAGGAACAAATTGTTTTTAAGGACTTCAGCACATTGTTTATGAGTCAATGGAACTGGCTAATAACAAATGGGTCTTATCTATTCACGAAAGCAAGTCTCTGAGGATCTCTCTTGGGAACCACTGTGAGTAGTTAGTTTGAGTTATTGTACACATAGACTTCAGCTAATAAAAGGGTATGTTTTAAAACATTCCAGAATTCCAACCTGTCACTAATTCAGATTGGTCTGCCTGCCCCCACCCCCATTAGTCCAAATAGATGAGATTTTGCTGAGGCAGATTTTTCAAGTCATTTGCAAATGGTAAAGAAAAAGAGGGGATCTCTCTCTCTCTCTCTCTCTCTCTCTCTCTCTCCCCCTCTTAATTTGAGACACACTGTTTGACATCTCACTATTAGGATCATAGGTGACAATTTCTCCCAACTTGTTATTTACCTTGGTTCCTCCCGTTACCAAGTTGCATTATAACCAGAATGGGCCCTGGCTTTCTTGCCTAGTGCCAAACAGCTTTGTTTTTCCTAGACTGACTCTCTTTCAGCTCCATGAAAGTCATTATTAAGCTAATGCCAAATTAAATTACATTTCATTCGTTTGTAAATGGACAGGACACACGCTCCTCAATGCGATAACTTGGTATTGTAGAAGATGCTCTGGCCAATCACTCTCTTCAAAACACCCCTTCGGCTTGTAATACCTGTGATGTGCTAGTTTTGAATGGTGTTTTCCAAGATCAGCAAGCTATAAACCACATGGCCCCCCCCCCCAAAAAAATGTTAGCCCTAAGCTAATTTCAGGGACTTGTTTATACATTTTTTTTAAAAAAAATTTTAACGTTTATTTATTTTTGAGACACAGAGAGAGACAGAGCATGAACGGGGGAGGAGCAGAGAGAGAGGGAGACACAGAATCGGAAGCAGGCTCCAGGCTCCAAGCCATCAGCCCAGAGCCCGACGCGGGGCTCGAACTCACGGACTGCGAGATCGCGACCTGAGCTGAAGTGGGACGCTTAACCGACTGAGCCACCCAGGCGCCCCTATACATTTATAATTTATACATTTATAAATATGAATGTATATTTAGCTTTTTTTTTTTAATCAGCTAAGGAGCACTTCAGCTCTAAAGCCCGTGGGAGCTCATCACACCAAGGTCCCAGACTGTATGCAGTAGCTGGCGTTGCCCAGGAAGACACAGAACTGGGTTCAGGAGCTTCAAATAGGTGTTCGGTTTCCTATGTATATGTCGATTGGTTGTTGCGTCTGCTTCCTGTATCACAGGAGTTGTGACTTGCTGGTGGGAAAGCATCTGGGGAGCCACAGGAATAAAAGAGGAACGGAGGTGCTGCTCTGGTTCTGGTTGTCGGCAATAGAAAGGGAGGGTCAAGGCTGTGGTGATGTGAGCTTCCCGGCCGGCATCAGGGAAGAAGTGCGACTGACCGCCGGAGGCAGTTTGGTGCTGAGGGGGAAGGTATTCTGAAGCCGGCTTTGTAGCCCCGATACTGTATCATCCCTCACCTCCCAGCCTGCACCTCGTGGAACGAGCTCGAAAAGCTTACATACGAGGCAGGCAGCTTATAACAACAAAGGGATTCCCCTTCCAAGAAGTTTCCGGTCTGAGATGACACATGTAGTACAGAAATGCTCTATTGTTAAGCAACCAAATATATGCATTAACCAAGGGATAGAAAAGCATAAGCATTTTAGCTTCAAAGGCAAAGTCAATGAATTTGAGATGCACAATCTTACAATTAAGACTTCAAAACCAATTTTCAAAGTACAAGTAGATACAAGCCAATAGAAGAGGGCTGAAGTAAATGCAGGATCAATGGTGCTGGGGCCAAAGCAGCAGAATCTGAGGGACGCGCTGTTCTTACTTAAAGGATTCCTTTTATTCGTGCAATTGAAATCCACTACCTCCTCTGTGAAGTCCTTCCTGTCCCTGGCTCTTTCTCCGGCTATAATACGGGTCACCCTTTGCTTTGGGCCTCACTCTGCCCTGGTACATGCTCACGTCATGTCGCCCATAACGACTTACTGCATTTCTGTTTCCACGTCTCATTAGGCTTTAAGTAATTTAAGGACAACGTCACATTCTTCTGTGTGTGTCCATCACCCTAGCTCAATACCTGGCACGTAGTAGGTGCTCAATATGTTTTTTTAATGGATGATATCCCATAATGCCCTGTGGTGAAGAGGGCACCAGCTCAATACATGTGCCTGTTAGAGTTATGTCAAGCCAATTTAGGGCCCTGCAGAAGAAAGAGAACTGTAAATTCCCAGCTCCTAAATCAAAGGTTGAAAGCTTGCTCCTCCCTAGCCATAGCTCCTTGATATGGCCCCTGATTAATAATCTGTTACATCCTCAAAAGGGGTCATTTTAAGGTAACCCAACAGAGCTCCCATGACCTACTGACCTTGTTATATCACCAAAAAGGAGCTACGTTGGGGTCAAAGGATGGAAGAATACTTTGCTGTGATTCACATATTACCCAGAAAACTTTGGCTTCCTGGAATTCATAATAAAAATTCCAAATCCCCGGCAATAACTTCCCAACCCCACATTTCTTGCTAACACAGCAGAGTAACACTCGGATTCTATGCCAGGCCTCCTGACCTTTTGTTAATTGCAAAATAAACAGATCTCCAGTTTAGAGGGGCCTTCTCCTTTTACGGGCTCCCCGCAGTGTAGGCACTGCTTGAATGGTATTTATTTCTGCCATATTTGCTTTCCAACACTTGTTCGGAGCAAAAGGCAGGTGTCCGGGAATGGAAGGAATAGGGATTAGAGCAAGAGGAAAGAGGCAGGTGCCCTCACATCCTGAACGAAGTGTCCAATTTACTCTTCAGAAGGGGCTAAGTATATCTGTGCCGCTACTCTTGTGCCTAGCCCTGCCCTCACACAACTCACTGCCAGGTCGGGGAAACAGACGTGTACAAAGTGCTAAGCACCAGGGCGGAAGCACAGACCAAAAGCTGGGGAAACCCAGAGGAGAGATGACTGTTCCCTGCCGGCCATTGCTAGTGATTGGCATAGGAAGATGATAGGGAAGGGCGGCAGTAACATCATGAAGATGTGGCCGTAGGTCGTGGGTCTCCGCAGTTTTGCAGGTTCCGAAACTTAACTTTATGTGCTGCTTGCTCTAGGGCTGATCGGACTCCAAGAGATCGACTCGTGATGCGCCAGAAAGATAAATACTAATATAGATATAAGCTAACTTTGACTCACCATGTATTTACTAGATGTCAAGAAATGTTGTGCTTGACGTGAATTATCTCATTTAACACCCACAGCAATACTGTGAGAAAGCCACTACACCACCACCACCATGTTTATTTATTTTCATTTTTTAATTTTTGAAAAATATTCTTCGTTTTTGGGGCGCCTGGGTGGCTCAGTTGGTTAGGCGTCCGACTTCGGCTCAGGTCATAAACTTGCGTTTTGTGGGTTCGAGTCCCGTGTCAGACTCTGCTGACAGCTCAGAGCCTGGAGCCTGCTTCGGATTCTGTGTCTCCCTCTCTCTCTCTCTCTCTGCACCTCCCCTGCTCGCGCTCTCTCTCTCTCTCTCTCAAAAATAAATAAAGATTAAAAAATGTTTTAAATATTTTTCATTTTTTAAAGTTTATTTTGAGAGAGAGGTAGAGAGAGCAGGGGAGGAGCAGAGAGAGAAAATCCCAAGCAGGCTCCTCACTGTCAGCACATAGCCCCACCTGGGGCTTGAACTCATGAATGGCCTGAGCTGAAATCAAGGGTCAGACACCCGACCGACTGAGCCACCCGGGCACCCCACCACCTTCATTTTTAAAATAAATAATCAGAGACTCAGGAAGATTCTGACTTGCCCAAGCTGGTCAAGTGAAGATTCTTATAAAAGTCGGTCTGATTTGTTCGCCACTGTGTGCATTCTCTCCCCAAAAAGGAAAATGATGGAAACTGAGTTAAGTCCTGAAGATTGTTTGCCAAGTGTCAAAATCAGAACAAGGGCCTCAATAACTATTCCACATGAGAGAATAGTTAAGAGTCCTCGAGCTATGCCAGCCTAGTGAATTAGACTCCTTCACCCCTGCTCAATAGATCCCAGATTTCAAGTGATCAGTCAGGACGCTCTCTCCTGCCAAAACCCCAGTGATTAAGTCCAACTCTGCATTGCTGCATTTTCTGTCCTTAAATACCCATATTTGGGCCCTGCCTTGAACCTTGGTCAATGACTAGGGTCTTAGACACTATCCTTGCTTAATTTCTTCCAGCTTTCTGAAAGCTGTATCCTGCTCTTTCTAAATCCTACCCCCTGCCCTAGGGCTGCTCCGCTTACCAGATTGTCCCTCCTTGAACTCCTGATGACCACATTTATCCCTGAATTACCTATTTCCTTTGGACCCCCCAGCTGTCCTCACCACAGTTCATTAATTTATTCATTTAACTCGTCTTCACTGGGTGCCTACCATGTGCCAAGCGCTGTGCTAGGGGCTTGAGGGACAGAAAGGAGGGACGTCTTATGCTACCCAGGATTATCAGTCAAGGTCTGGGCAGGAAACAGATGGCACCTTCAAAGTGAGTAATCCGGAGCATTTCATAAAGGAGCTATTGACAAAGGTGCAGGTGGAGAGTGGGAACCTCACAAGAGGTGGGGTCATACCTGGGAGATAGTAACAGCAGGGAGCTGTTACCCACCTAGGTCTAAAGGGCCAAAGAGGGGCGCCTGGGTGGCGCAGTCGATTAAGCGTCCGACTTCAGCCAGGTCACGATCTCGCGGTCCGTGAGCTCGAGCCCCGCGTCAGGCTCTGGGCTGATGGCTCGGAGCCTGGAGCCTGTTTCCGATTCTGTGTCTCCCTCTCTCTCTGCCCCTCCCCCGTTCATGCTCTGTCTCTCTGTCCCAAAAATAAATAAACGTTGAAAAAAAAATTTTTTTTAAAGGGCCAAGGAGAGGGGACAGCGTGCAGATATAGAAGCTGTGGCCTTCGGTAAAGAGAGATAGCCACTGCCAGTCCTTGGCCCATCAGGAGAGAGCCTGGGGAATAAATGCTCCAGCTTCGCTCTCCTCCCACCCTCCAATCTCCAACTGGTGCCAAACACAACCAGAAGTCAGGAGGCGAGAGAGTCCACGAATGCAATCAGTTGGGTCAGTCTCCCGTCGCACAGAGCAGGGTGAAGAGCAGATCTGGGCATCCAGTGACACTGTGCGACTGGGTTATTTCCTCCCTCGCCCCGGTCCGCTCCACTTACGGTTCCTTCCACTTTCCCCCTCCCCTTTATTCCGTGCTGCCAAAGATCCCACTTCTTGTCATGCCACGTGAGCCATCCCAGTCTTTACATTAAGTGAGCTTTCCAAAGACTCCCTGACTATTTAATAACAAAACCAGATCACAGCCCTGAAACCCTGTTTCCTTCTACCTCATTCTCTGTAAGACAGTGAAATGCTAACATCATGATGATGATGATGATGATAGCTGTCGTTTTTTAAAACTCTTATGATGTGCAAGGAACCATGTGCCTTACATAGAACGCCTCACTCTGAAAATAGCGCACCCAATCTTGGGCAGGAAAAAAACCAGACTTCCACTGGACAGGTGAGAATAAAGACCAACTTCTTACCTTCACAGATAGCAGAACATTTTTATGGGTCCCATTTCCATTCTGCCTCTGTCACCCTTGAATTGCTGTGTACCAGATGCAAAGAGGATGTAGTTAACACATTCTAATTACGGGCTCTGGGAAGAGAGCTGCTTTTATGGAATGCACTCCCGCTGCCACTTTGGCTTCTGTTGCAGAGGCTGCTGAGTGTGCTAAATGCTCTCCAAATGCCCAAGGGGCACCCTCAAGATTTGAACATGCAAACAGAGGAGCTTAATTATGGATCCTGAGAACCAGAATGATTCCGTTTACAGCCTTAAAGTCCTGAAAGGCAATGTAAGTGTTTAGGGGAAAACTCAAACTGCACCTAAGGGTCACGGCAGTTTCATCAATGATTTAACACATCCATCCAGTACACTTCCCCCCAAAGTTACAGAATCCGTAAAGGAAGCCAACCTCTCTACTTGCCAGACCTGGAGGGGGAAGGGTATAGGGTGAAGAGAGGCTGAACACAAGCCCAGCAGGCACACACACACACACACACACACACACACACACACACAGCAGCAGCAGCAGTTTACCTTTGTTTGCCAAATATTTACCCAGTAGTATGTAACCTACATCAGGTCAGGGATCTTTGTCTGCACCCCACTCACCCACCACAGTATCTCTAGCACCCTGCATGGCGCCTGATACATAGTAGGTGCTCAATAATACGCGAATGAAATGGAGGGGGGTTTCCTCTGCTGCCCAAAGACTCCTTAATAAGCCCTGAGATTCGGGTGCCTGGGTGGCTCAGTCAGTTGAGCATCCTACTCTTGATTTCAGCTCAGGTCATGATCTCACGGTTCATGAGCTCGAGCCCCACATCGGGTTCCGTGCTGACAGTGGGGAGCCTGCTTGGGATTCTCTCTCTCCTCTCTCTCTGCCCCTCCCCCACGCTCGCTCTGTCTCTCAAAATAAATAAATAAACATTTTTTAAAAATAGCCCCTGAGATTATATCAGTTGGAAATTTCCTTGGGCCTCTGGAAGGTACTATCCCTCCCATTCCCTCATTCACTGGAGTATAACACTTGACCTTTCCCATAGCATTTTTCCAATCATGGTCGAAATAAGCCTTTTCCTCGTATTCCTTCAGCCCAAAGCTACTCAAATAAGTCGACTGAGTATGGTGAGACCCCCTTTAAAATGTAGAGATTTACTCCTTTGCGTTTGGATATCTTAGTGTTGTAGTTGAGTCTGAGAGACTCTTAGGAAAGATAACAGGCCCAAACCTCGCTTGACACACTGTGCGAAAGTTAATGTTAACTGTTTCTGCACTAGTGAGCCTTTCATTATTCAGTTGCTGCCCCCGCACCAGAGATGTGGGGCAACTGACAAGATGGGTAATGAGCTTTCATTTCCTTTATACCAAGTCAATTAAGGAAGTGGGTGGTCTCCACTTATTTTGTAGCTTATTCAGATCAGTAACCTTCTTTCTTCCTTGCAGAAAGTCTTTCCGATGGCTGGAGAGTCAGGGCCAGAAATAGTCTGGCTGCATTTATGCTCTGTGTCTTGCTCAGGGGAAGGACATGCCTGTTACACCAAGGATTTGCAAGGTGGTCAATTTGCTGCAAGCAAATCAAATCAGACTGGGAAGCACTCTAACTTTCTAATACATTTTATTTCCAGACCCTTAACTGAGATCCCCAAGGTGGTCTACTTAGACTGACTAGATTTCAGCCCAACGTGCGTAACCTGCTAGATCTGTAAGTTCCTTGGGGCAACTTACAAACGTCTGTCTTATTCAGCGCCAAGTCCTCGGTGTCGAGCTCAGTGTCTGGCGCACGGTAGGCAACCGATAAAATATTGATGGATAAATGAAGGAATCTTTTCTAGCTCAACTTCTAATCAATTGACTGGCCCAACACCACGGTAAATATTTTAGGCATCTCCCTAAAGAAATCCCAGTGGTGAGGCTGACGACAGGCAACAACTTCTATTCTTTTCTGGATCCGAGCGGGTCCTTTATTTAGATCGTGCGGTCATCCAATGTATTGAAATGTTTATTGAAACACGTACCATGTGCCAAGTACAGGGGATGCAAATGCGAATAAACTGTGTTCCCGGCCATCAAGGAGTGAGGTCTCTCCAGGGAACAGATAATAAAATGATTGCAGTGTTATCTAATAAGTACCGCGAGAGGGGAGACGCCGAGGGCCGTAGGAGCACAAAGGAGGGACATCTGATTTAGACAGAGAGGTCAGGAGAGGCTTCCCAGAAGAGGCAAGGATTAAATCGAGTTTTGAAGGGCACGTGGGAGTTAGCTAGATGAAAAAGGGATAATTCTTTGTGGTGAGCGGCCATGTCCTGTGCGTGGCAGATTGTGTAGCAAATAGCATCCCAGGACTCTGCCCACTCAGCGCCAGCACCAGCTCCCTCCCCTGGGCTGTGACAACCAAAAATGTCTCCAGACATTGCCAGATGTTCCCTGGGGTGCAAAGTCACCCCCAGTTGAGAAACAGTGCCAAAGGTATGTGTGAAGAAGTGATAGAAGGTGAGGTTGGAAAGCCAGGCAGGGGTCCAGGTCATGAAAGTCACGTGCACTGTGATAAGAAGTTTGGACTTTGTCCTGAAGGTCACAGGAAGCCTTTGAAAGATTTCAAGCGAGAGGACAATGTGCTCGAATGTGTGTTAGGACCATCACTCCGGCAGCAAGTGTCGAGTGTAAATTTGAAGGGGGTGTGTGGCGAGACCAGAGGCGCGGTGATGAGTTAGGAGACCCTTGCAATCACCCAGAACAGGAGTGATTGGAGCCGGCGTTACAGCAATGGCAGTGAGAATGGAGGGAAGAAGGAAGGTCTGAGAAATGTGAAGAGTCACATTCTTCGGATTTAGCGATTTCGGGATCCAGGGGGGATGAGGGAAAAGATGTGACTCGCAAGTTTCTAGTTTCAATAATTGGATCAGTTCTAGGGCCCATTCACAGGCAAAGGGGACGTAGGAAGAAAATCGGGCTTGGGGAGGACCATACATTTTATGACTGGCACGTTGACTTTGAGCTACTATGGGACATCCAAGAGAAAACGTTCCGAGGGGAAAGTGTTATACTGGTGGGCATTAAGCAGGGAGTTACAGGATCCGCTAGGGTGGATGGCTCCTGAAAAGCAGGTACGTGACAGCCTGTCACCTACGGAGCATTCGCTACTAGCCCTCATTCATTTAATAAACATTTACTAGGCGCCAGACCCGAGTCTGGGTGCAAGAAACACGAAGAAAAGTAAGACAGAGCTCCCGCGTTCCACGTTCTCACGGTCCGTAGAGGGAGACAGATGAGGCAACACGCGATGGTAACGGTTGGATAAGTGCGGGGATGGATGGATGCAGAACGCCGTGAGGGCAAGAGAGGAGGGGCATCTCCCGGAGGGGGAAGGGCCGAGAAAGTGCACGGTGGAGGCCGCAGGACGCAGAGGTGCAGAACTGCAGGGGCCATGAGAATGCCCCTCGCCAGCCTCCAGCGACCTCGGTGTTTCTCAACCTCAGCATCGTCCGAATCACGGGCCTGCTGGTTCTTTGTCGGGAGCGTAGGACGTTGAACAGCACCCCCGGCCTCTACTCGCTACGTATCAGGAGCAACCTGCCCTGACTTGTGACAATCGAAAATTTCTCCAGGTGCTGCCAGATGTCCCCTGCTGGGACAAGATCAGCCCGGCGGAGAACCCCTGCACGCCGCAGAGCATACTTTGACCAAGGGCCCGAGGTGCCGTGTTCATCGCGAAGTGTGCCCGAGGCTGCAGTCCCCACGGGCAGGGACTGTGCACGGCAGGGGCGCTAAGACAGGCCTGCGGTGGGGACTCCACGGAAGAGCTCAGCAAGTGCTGCCTCCCAGTGAAGGGGCGTTCTGGGCATACTGGACAGCATGACACACGGGCATGATGGCGACAAAGGCCATAGAAAGGTGGGGAGTAATGGGAAATGTTGTAGGCATTTCGGTATCGCTGCAACACAAAGTGGAAGTGACCGGGGAGGACGTGAGAGGGGGGCGGGTCTCAGCAGAACAATTCCAGTGCCTTCAACCTTTTTAATTCAAGTTCTATTCTCCAAGCCTTTCATCATCTCTTCCGAGCCTTCTTCAAGCTCACTACATCCGCCTTTAAGCTAAAAGCCCAAACCCTCACACAAACTCCATCAAAATTCCTCATTCAAAGGGTCTGGCTGCTTGGGAGAGACCAAAGCGTTTGCTGCCTCATAGTCCCTCCACTCAGGATTCCAATTTACACGGCCCTGAATGGGAATTACTTGCAGGGAAAAAGATCTAATCGCTACTTGGCCCTTGCCCTGAAAACTCTTTCATTCAATCCAAAAAACATTAACAGGGACCATTTTTCCCCTAAGGAGAGTTAATCATTACCCCAACCTCCTCCTCTCTACTCTCCCCTCCCCCGTGTGTGCACCCATGGGAGCTCTCTCTCACGCACACACACGTGCACACCCAACCACACACACATGCACACGCACACACACACACACACACACACAGAGGAATAATCCAGACATGTCCATGAACATGAGGATTGAAAAGCCAATAATAACGTGGCCAGTGTGCAAATGTTCTGACAGCTAAAGCCTTGAATTCAAATCCCAGCCCAATCCCTGCATGATCTATGGCAAGTGACTGAGCCCCAATTTCCAATGAATCATAACCTGCATGAAAAAGCACTTTGAGGGGCGCCTGGGTGGCGCAGTCGGTTAAGCGTCCGACTTCAGCCAGGTCACGATCTCGCGGTCCACGAGTTCGAGCCCCGCGTCAGGCTCTGGGCTGATGGCTCAGAGCCTGGAGCCTATTTCCGATTCTGTGTCTCCCTCTCTCTCTGCCCCTCCCCCGTTCATGCTCTGTCTCTCTCTGTCCCAAAAATAAATAAACGTTGAAAAAAAAAAAAATTTAAAAAAAAAAAAAAAAAGAAAAAGCACTTTGAAAAATACAAAGTACAGGACAAGTTATTATTATTCAACTCGGGTCAAGTTAGGGGTCCAAAACTACCTCTTTGATGCCCTTCAGAATGTTCTGTGCTTTTCCAGACCTCCTCACCCAGGTAACGAACGTGAAGAAATCCAATGGGTCTTATGAATAGGCAGAGAAACAGCTGCCCAAAAGCTTCCCTGAGGGAGAAAAGTATAAGCAAAATAGGACTGCTGACACCAAGCCCCGGAGTGGGTTCCTCATTCATTCATCTTTGCGAAAC
Organism: Prionailurus viverrinus; assembly: GCF_022837055.1. Classification (NCBI taxonomy): domain Eukaryota; kingdom Metazoa; phylum Chordata; class Mammalia; order Carnivora; family Felidae; genus Prionailurus; species Prionailurus viverrinus. The sequence continues at coordinate 103,934,458 of NC_062579.1, forward strand.
CGAAATTTCTCTTCCTATTTCCTAAACCCACTCCCGAGGCTTAGCTCATCTGTTCTTACTTCCTCTACCTTACTTGGCTTGGGAATTCATCCCTTAAGTCGCTCTATATTTTTGTCTACATGTTTACTGTCTTTCGCCCCGACTATAAATGCAAGCTCCATGAGAACAGTGTTTGGTTTTCTTTGCTATTAAATGCACTGGTCTATCCCCGCTGATATGTGCACAATGTCTGGCACACAGCACACGCTCAAGAAATCCCTGAATGAATGGATGGATGGATGAATAAATAATGAAACACTGGACACCAGCAATGGCTCCCTAGCTGGGCCTCCAGCCCCCCATCGCTCCAATCCCGTATGCACCTCCCTCTCCCGCTTTACCTGAGTGGGGGTGAGGAGTAAGACGATGTCACCTGGAACAGGTAGTAAAAGAGCATGAGCCCCACCCTCAGGAGTGCAAGAGTAATACCCAGGGGGCTTTTAAACCTCTCTAGAACTCTCTGAAACGTGCACTTGGAATTATACACACAGGTAAGTCCTTCCCAAAATGTCTTCTGTGGAAAACTAATCCCACAAATGCTTCTCGACAAAAAAAGTTCCACGATCAACAAACTTTGAGAAACATTGGGTGAGTAATTAATTCTACACTTAGGGCACTGACACATTCCCGGGGTGTAGTAGCATATTAAAGGCTCCCGAATGTCAGATAGTAAAGAAACATGCTTAATTACAGAACCCTTTTAGCATATAATACCTGCAGAAAATATTTTAGGAAGTGATCATAAGAAAGTTATCAGATTATAGGGCACCTGGGTGGCTCCGTCGGCTGAGCATCCAAATCTTGATTTCGGCTCAGGTTCGTGACCCCAGAGTCATGGGATCGACCCTCTCGTTGGGCTCTGCGCAGAGTGTGGAGCCTGCGTAAGATTTTTCTCTCTCTCTGCCCCTCTTCCACACTCACTCACTCTCTCTCTAAAATAAAAGGAAGAACGTTATCAGATTTCTAGAAGCCTTAGATCACTTTTCGAGATTTGTTTTCTGTCTTCTGTCTGCTTGCAGTTAGGTATCACCAGTAAAACCCTCAAAGCAAAATGGAGCCTTCTTTTTCTTTTTTTTAAGTAACCTCTACACCCAACACGGGGCTTGACCCCGAGGTCAAGAGTCACATGTTGTACCGACCGAGCCAGCCAGGTACTCCCAAAATGGAGCTTTAAAGGAAAAGGAACCTGAATGTCCAACAGGAGCTTCCAAAATTAGGGTGGGGAGAAGGGCTGGAGAGACGGCTTAGGCAGAGAGAAACTCAAGTAGAGAAATCAGCTAGTGAGAACTGTGAAAAAAAAGGAAAAAGCAAGCTTTTTATGAATCACTCTCTCAATGACCATAATCAGTCTTTCTCTTCCCACACTCCACTGAAATTGCACTTACCAATGGACTCCTTACTGCAAAACTCAATGGGCACTTTCCTGTCATTAGCTCTCAGATGTATGTGACACAGTCAACCTGCCCTTGTTCTTGCAACATTCTGTTCATTTGGCTCCAACAATGCCATAGCCTCCTGGTTTGGGTCCTACTCTCTGGCTCCTCCAGCTCAGTCTCATCATATCTGTCAGTCCGTAAATAGTGGGGTATGAGGCTGTGTCCCAGGACCGCTTCGCTTCTCGCCGGGCACATCATCCTGAGCAGTCTCACGTACCTCCGTGGCTTCAAGTGTCATGTACAGGCTGGTAAGTCCCCAAATGTGTATTTTATTTTTTTAAGTAAGCTCTTTGCCCAATGAGGGGCTTGAACTCACGACCCTGAGATCAAGAGCTGCGTGCTCCGCCCACTGAGCCAGCCAGGTGCCCTCCAATATGTATTTCCTTTTTTAAAGCTTGTTTACTTATTTATTTTGAGAGAGAGAGAAAGAGAGACAGAGAGAGGCAGAGAGAAGGAGAGAATCCCAAGCAGGCTCTGTGCCGCCAGCATGGAGCCCGACACGGGGCTCGATCTCATGAACCCATGAGATCGTGACCTGAGCCAAAATCAAGAGTCGGACGCTTAACTGACTGAGCCGGCCACGTGCCCCCCAAATATGTATTTCTAGTGTGATCTGTCCTCTTGGTTTTCAGACCTTAATATCCAGCTTCCTCCTCAACGTTTAAACTTGAACTTACAGCCAACACGCCCAAATCTGAATCTGTCCTCTTGCCAGGATCTCACAGGAAGCATCACCCAGCTGCCCAGGTGAGATCCTGAGAGTCAGGTTCTACTCCTCCTGTCTCCTGCTCCACATGCAGTCGACCAGCAAGTCCTGTCAGGGAATTCTCCTAACCAGTTCCGAAGTCCATCCACTTCTCTTCAACCCCACTGCTACTGTCATTCTCACTTCAGGCCTCCAAGTTCAGACCAACTCCTTACAGAACTCACTGCCTCTGATCTCGTCCCTCCCTGCTCACCCGTCTGGTCACACGGCAACAAGAATGTTATCACTGTCTTCCGACACGGATTGGGTCTTATCCCCTCTGCTTAAAACACTTCGGAAGGGCCGGAATCAAAAATTAAAACTCTCTCACATGGGGCGCCTGGGTGGCTCAGTCAGTTAAGCGTCCGACTTCGGCCCAGGGCATGATCTCGCGGTTCATGAGTTCGAGCCCCACGTCGGGCTCTGTGCTGACTGTGCTGACGGCTCGGAGCCTGGCGCCTGCTTCGGATTCCGTGTCTCCCTCTCTCTCTGCCCCTCCCCTGCTCATGCTCGCACTCTGTCTCTGTCAAAAATAAGTAAACTTAAAGTTTAAAAAAAATAGTGTGTTATAAATGTTAGCTTTTAGTAGTAATATGATCTCTTTAAACTTATCTCCTGCCACTCCGTCCCCCTCTATTCTCTAACCATATGATGTCTTTTGGTTTCTTACAGCATGACATATTCTGTTATCTTTTTTTTTTTTTTAACGTATATCTCAATGGCTTCTCGCACATTCACAGAATTGTGCATTAATGACCACGCTCGATTTTGGAACGTTTTTGTCACTTCAAAGAGACAACCCCCACCCCTTAATCATCACCCCCCTCACCCCCTCCCCATCTGCTCCAGCTCTAGGCAACCACTAATCAATCTCCTTTGTGTCTCCATGGATTGCCCTAGTCTGGACTCCTCAAATACGCGGAACCGCACAACATGTGTTCTTTCGTGATGGGCTTGCTTCACTGAGCACCATGTCTTCAAGGTTCCTCCGCGTGGCAGCACGTGGCAGGGCTTCCTTCCCTGTTGCGGCCACACCGTGTCCTCTCCTTGCCTGACCTTTGTACACAGCATCCCTCTGTCAGTAACTCGTGGCTTCTGTCCACCCCGACCCACATGGGTAACTCCCACTGAAACTCCACCTCTCTAGTTTAGATGGAAGGACAAGATCTCCTCCTGGAAGCCTTTGATGGCCACCTCCTCCCGCCTACGCTCCCCCTCCAGTCTGGGTTAGGCAAGCCTCCTACGTGCTTCCCCTGTCGCTTGTCTTTCTGTCTGTCTTCCTCCCAGACAGCCAGCTCAACAACAGTGAGGGCGATGCGTGTATACTGCTCATAACCTGTACCCATGTGGTGCAGAGTAGACACTCGATTGCTTTGTAGAAGTCATGAAATGGGAACACGAGGGGATGGCCGGGAACAGAAAGACAGCAGGGCAAGGGGACGTCTGCTGATGTGCTACCCGACTCGACTTCCCAGCACCGCTTTCTGCAAGCGTGGTGTCCTCAAGCAAGATACCGGGCCTCAGTTCTTCTTCTATAAAATGAAGGGCTCGCCTGAATAATCCCTACTATCCCTTTTAGCCCTGACACTGATTGCTTACAAGTATATGTTAAATTAGTCCTATCATTATTAAGGAGAGCCAGGATGCCAAATGCATTAAAAATGCATTTCTCTCAAATTAATGCAAAATGGCACTGTACAAATAGTACTTTTTTTCCCCTCATCGCATTAGCAATATAACATTTACCGAGGTCAAATAAACAAAAAATTAAAATGATGTCTTACATTAGAATGGTTAAGGGATACAGCCTCCATCAACTAGAAGCTTCTGAATCCTCTTTTAATCAGTTCTATCCTGACACTTGATTGAAATATTAGCAATAAGTGCTTCTGCATTTATCAGCATTTAAAGACCTGAATTAAGGACTGGCCTGGCTTTATCGGATGGAATGGAAAGTAGGAGGCACCCCTCTGGCTCAGAGAAGCACTTTCCAGTTCCATCAGCCCAGCCCAAGCTATTTTGAGTGGGCTCGCTGTTAGTGAACACCACTGTGGCTCCTTGCAGGTCTGGATTGCTCTCCGTTAGAGCAACTGGAGCCAAAGGTGGGCAGAAGCAACAACAATAAAGATTTAGAATCACAGCGCAGCCTCTACATGTGCCACACTCAGGTGTGTATAATACCCAGTAACTCACACGTATCAAACACCGTACTGACCCTTTACATAGGTCATCTCATATCCTGCTCATGATAACCTTATGGGATAGGTACTATTGCTCTATTATTATCATTGTCCTCATTTTTCAAATGAGGAAAGCGAGCCACACGGGCTGAGCAACCATCCAGAGTCATGCATCTAGTAAATGGTAGAGCCAGGGGTTTGAAACCAGGCCTTTCTGAGCACAGAGGCATGGCCTATGATAATACTGGACATATGCCTCCCTCCCACTATTTAATAAGCGTTCGTTTAGGTATCTTTCTCTCCTACTGTGCCTATGAGCGCCCTTGGGGTTTGAACCACCGGCACCTAGCATAACGCCCGGCACGTTGGGTCCTTCGTTCCTTCAGAACGTATCTATCGAGTGTGGACTGTAAGCCAGACGCTGGTTACAGGCGTCTGCCAATGCCGCGGCGACCAAGGCGGGAAGATCCCCGGCCTGGTGGAGCTTCCATTCAGGTGAAGGCGACAGACGAGTAAACAAACCAGATTTTCGATATTTTAAATAAAGAAAACAGGGCGGGAAAATGTGATGAAGAGTAGCTTGGGGGTGGGGGTGGGCAGCGTTTTGTGAGGCTAAGGCGGTCGGGGAAGACCTCTCCGAGCAGGCGACCGCTCGTTGGAGCTGAGACCTACCTGATGGGAAAGAGCCAGCCCTAAGAGGCACCGGAAGAAGCGTGCTCCCGCCAGAGGGCCGAGAATGGACAAAGGCCAGGAGGTGAGCAAGAGTTTGGCACATTTGAGGATGGCAAGAGGGCTAGTGCGGGTGAAGCCCAAGCAGCAGAGGGTTGGGTGGTAGATGGCGGATCGTGCGGGGACTGTGGGCATCCCGGCACCTCCTGGGGTCCCCACACTCAGCATTGGGACCGCTGCCCCCTACTGATTCACAACAGGAGCCAGAGTGGAAGACACCCGCGGTTCTGAAGGGGCTTCAGAAGCAGGATCTCAGGTATGGGCCTTCCCCACACCCTCTTGCTCTTTTCCCTGCAGATACCTCTCTTCGTCGCCTACTTCCATTTTTTGCCCTGATTCCTCCTCCTCCTCCTCCTCCTCCTAGTCCTCCACACACACCTCTACAACCGCTTAAGCACGCAGGCCGTCTCTTTCCCCTCCTCGTGGGACCGTGAGACGCCCAATCAGTGCCTTGAGCCTCTCGCGTGCAGACCTTTGGGTCAGATAAGAGGACGGAGCGATGGTGACCGCGGCAGCAGACAAGTCCCAGCTGGAGGTCAGAGCTCAGAGACGTCTTCCGCCCGAGCCCAGGAGGCGGGGAGGGGGGGGGGGGGCCGGGCAGTTTTCGCTAAGCCTAAAAGCGGGGTCCAGAGAGTTGAGCTTCCGAAGCAGAGCAAGACCCAAAGAAAGCAGACGCAGGGCGGGGGGACAGGAATGACGAGCACCACCCTCCGCCAGCCGCAGAGGGGCCGGTGGAGGGCTCGCGCAGGAAATCGGCACGGGCTCCCCGGCACCGCAGAGAACCTTCTCTCCGGAAAGCCAGGCCCGACGCTCTTTGCTCCCTACTGCCCCGCTGTGGAGAAACGCTTCGGGGAGAGTGCTGAAGTCGGAGAGAAACAGCCGCTACCCTCCTCTGCCGTCTGGCTTTGGGGTCCTGGCGGCCCCCATTTTCCACTTCCTCCCTTTACCTCTCACCGTTAAAGTTGAAGGCCAATAAACGGAACTAAATAAACATCGGGCTTCACATTTTTGAAAAAAGAGCAAGGAATTGCACAGGAAAATCGGAGGACGGAAACAATAAAGATAAAAGCAAACCTAAATAAACTAGGGGATGTAAAAACAGTGGAATTAATAAATTCAAGAGCTGGTAGCTCGAAAGGGCCACTGAAGTAGATAAACCTCGGGCAAACCTATGTAAGAAACACACACACACACAATTAGAAAGGAGAAAGGGGGTACAACGACCAGTATCAACAATAGTTTTTGAATTGTGAGGAAATTCTGTGCACAATTGCATGCTAGTAAGTTTTAAAAATAGGATGCAAGGGATGTTTTCTTCTGACAAAAATATAAAATATTAAAATTCATACTACAACAAGTAGGAAATCTGAATAAATTAATAACTTAGGAATAAATTGAGAGACTGTCACACAAGGTCCCTAAACCTAATGATAAGCAGTTTCAAATCTTTAAGGCAGAAAACAGAAAAAGTTGGGATGTACTTAATTCATTCCGCGAAACGAATATGGTCCTGACCCCAGAACCTGAGAAAGATAAAACGAACCTCAGAAATCAGAGACCAGTATCAACTCCAAACACAGCATAAAAACTTCAGGTAAGACACTAGCAAACATAAGTTAGCAAAGCTCGAAAGGAGCAAAACACAATCACCAAGGATTGATCCTGGGGAAGCAACGACAGTCCAAGCCTACGGCAGTCTGTTAGTACAATACTATCTGTAGGTTAAATCGGTGCTTCCCGACTTTTCGTGGCAGGCATAGAAAATGAAGGTATTTGCATGGGCCACTGGCGTGTGCAAATGAGGAAGGGAAGAAGGCGGTTCAGGCTCTCCCGCTACCCTGAGAGTTCACGGGAGGGATATGTTGGTCTGGCTGTTACCAAGGGTGCAATTCACAATATTCACCAAGCGCTAAGGCACAGGACTTGACCAATCAGAACGCACAATCCATGCCAGGCAGGAGCATCCGATCAGGGGCCTGGCGGCAGCATGCTGTAGCTGGGACATTCTCAGGAGGTCTGACGGGCAGGTCCCAGGGAATAGCTGGGTCAGAGAAGGAGTGCTCAGGGTGCCCAGGGCAGTAGTGATCTCCTGTGGAGGTATTTTAGTACTTTAAATGGTCTAACTGTTTTGGTGTATACCAGCTGAATATCAGCTCTGGCTGTCACCCAGACCAAATGGTCAGACGGAACACTCGGGAAGTTCTGGGTCAAACCACACTCTGAGACTCTTCTAATATTTGTCACGCTGTATTGTAACGGCATCTTGTCCTCCTTTTATTTTGTATTGAAGTGTAGTTGACCCACAATGGTACATCAGTTTCAAGTGCACAGCGTAGTGACTGGACAAGTCTATATGTTATGCTGTGCCCACCGCCAAGCGTAGCTGCCATCTGTCACCGTGCAACACTGTTACAATACCATTGATTATCTCGTCCTTCCTCTGACTAGTCTGTGGAGTTATCCTTCTTTGTCTTCTCAGCATCCCTGCAAAGTATCTGACGTAGAGTAGAAGCTTAATAAACGGTTGCCAGATGGATCAGGTATCATTTCAAAGAGATATCCAAAAGAGCAAATCATAACATTTAATACATATTATGTCGGATTAGGGCTCTGAGGATAAATGATATACTTGAAAAGGAAAAGGAAAACATAATAAAGAACGTCTCTTTTAAACGTGAGTAAAACTAGGGGCAACTGAGTGGCTCAGTCGCTTAAGTGTCCAACTCTTGATTTCAGCTCAGGTCATGATCTTGTGGTTCATGCGATCAAGTCCCAAGACAGCTCTGGACTGACAACATGGAGCCTGCTTGGAATTCTCCCTCTTCTTCTCTCTCTGCCCCTCCCCTGCTTGCGCTGCCTCTCTCTCTCTCTCCCTCTCTCTCTCTCTCCCAAAACAAATAAATAAACTTAAAATAAATAAATAAACATAAGGAAAAGTAATGCTTACTGAATAATATTAACAGCATTTGTTTGTTTCTTTGTTTGTTGTTTTTGTTCTTTAAGTAGGCTCTACACCCAATGTAGGGCTTGAACTCACGATACCAAAATCAAGAGTCGCATGCTCCACAGACTGCCCCATCATTTCTTTAAAAAACAAACAAACAAACAAACAAACAAAATAAAGATATCGTCTATCATTTTTAATATTATTTTAGAACTTCTGATCAATAAGATAAAAAAAGACATAAGCTATAAATACTAGATAAATAATGATAGAAAATGCAAAATATAAAAAAGCTTAAGAATAAACATAAGTTGGGGTGCTTGCGTGGCTCAGTTGGTTAAACGTGTGACTCTTGATTTCAGCTCAGGTCATGATCTTGCTGTTTGTGGGACCGAGCCCCACATCGGACTCTGTGCTGACAGCATAGAGCCTGCTTGGGATTCTCTCTCTCCCTCTCTCTCTCTGCCCCTACTCCAGCTCTCTCTCTCTCTCTCTCTCTCTCTCTCTCAAAATAAATAAATAAGCATTAAAAAAGAATAAACATAAGCTATATTACCAATATAAAGAAAACTATAATACTATGGGAAGATATAATAAAAAGCCCCCATCATCAACCATATATGTGTTTCGTATGAATGCCAATACTATTGTGTTATAGTCTATTATTGTCAAGTTATGGCTGGAGAGAAAGGCCACACTCCTGTGGGCAAAGCATGGATGGAGTCCCCCTGGAAAACCGTGGTTATTCCAGATTCTTGCTCATCTGCACGAAAAGACAAGAATGTGAAACTTAGAAGGCAGGTCTTTGGTATGCCAAAAAATGAACAGCTTGTCTTTCTCCAACCCTAGTGCTCTTGGGTTCAGATGTCAGAGGATTCAGAAGTTCTCACCTTGGGGTGCTTAGGTGGCTCAGTCGGCTAACCATCTGACTTCGGCTCAGGGCTCGTGAGTTCGAGCCCTGCGTCGGGCTCTGTACCGACAGCTCGGAGCCTGGAGCCCGCTTCGGATTCTGTGTCTCCCTCTCTCTTTGCCCTTCCTCCACTCATGCTCTGTCTCTCCCTCTCTCTCTCTCTCCCTCTCAAAAATAAATAAACATTAAAAAAATGTAGAAGTTCTCGTCTTATGCTCCAGGATGGTGGCTTGCTAAGATGGTAGCCATCTTGGGGAAATAAACAAGAACCAAGGATAAGATGGGGCTCTGAAAAGCAAGCCTTATAGGATAAAGGACGATGCTCTGGTTTCATATTATTTTCTGAATTTATTTATCTGCTGTTATTGCCTAGTCTTTAGACAATCTTGTTCAATATCCCAGCCTTGCCTCAACTATGCCAGAAGGTACTCGGGAAAGGTGAATGTGTCTACATTTAGGCCAAAGCGCTGATGGAAGAGCAGGACCTCTTTTTTCATAAGCAGATAGAAGTGATGTTGTCAGTAATTATGAATAATTGAATGCTTGAGCTAGGTACTGCTTGACATACATTATCTCATTCAACTCTCTCGACAAACTGATGAAGTAGGCGCTTTTATTAACCCCAATTTACAGGTGAGAACGCCGCAGCTCCGAGAAGTGTAGTGATGTATCCAAAATTATACATCAAGGAAAATGGCAGAGGCAGAACAGAAACACAGCTCCGTCCAACTTCCAGCTCTGTGCTCTCAGCTACTACCTACTCCAAAAGATCCCTAAGAAAAGACAATTGTCAAGGACAAGACAAGAGTTAAGGGGTTCTAGGCATAATTAACAAAGGTAGATGTTTTTAAGAAGACATAAAAGGTGAATTCAATACCTAGAATACATGCCATGTTCATAGACGGACAAGATTATAAGAATATAAATTCTCCTTGAATCAATATGTTATTTTTTAGCACCATATTCCAGGGGAAAAGTGACTCCAGAGGTGCAGAAAATATAGATCGCTTATGAGCGGAAAATTTGGAGGGTATTTTTTATTGATAGGATTTACTTGACATCCTTAAGAGAGATATCTCAAAGCACACTAGGGATGTCTTCTCCAAACCCTGTCCAAAATATAAAAAGCTCTATAGTTGTAGTTTCTCCCCTGGTGACTTCATGCCAGAGCTCATCAGAACACAGGAAGGCCCTGGTCTTTGGCTCTGTTAATGCCCTCACCGACACTCAGCTCCCTTCTACCAGTGAGGAATGTAGTCCAAAAGCTCTTGTGTGTTTTAATTCTGTTTTCTCCAACTTTCCTCAAGACGTTCTTTTCTCAATACACATTCCTCCCTTTTTCGAATCACTTCTAACGTTCCCACTGCTTTTCTTTTTCTTCATAAGCCTGTTGCTTTTATACTGACGGATGCCATAGAAGCTCATTAAATCACCCCAAGACCGTCATTCCCCCTGCAAACTCCGGGCTCCTGCGAGGAGGGGAGGGGGTTCACAGATACAACACACAGAGCATTGAAAGCATGGGCCAGCTCAGTGTTCGTGGATTTAATCCTAAAATTGGCTCGGGAATGTAGAGGTCCAACCATTCCCCATGGGGCCATCTGAAAAAAAAAACAAACAGCAAAAGTAGACCTCGCTCCAGAAGGAACCCCACAAAATAAATCCTCACACACTCAACACTGAAAAATAATAACTACAACAAAAGAAATCAAATGGTCTTGGGATGATGTCAAAATCCTGCTCTACCTCTTTTCACACAGTCTGAGAAAGACCATGTAGTGACAGCTAAGAGCGTGGACTTGACCCCAGACCATCTAGACTAGAATCCAGTGTCTGCCGCTCACTACCTGGGTGATTTGGATGAGTTACTTCACCTCCCTGTACCTTGGTTTTCTTATTTGTAAAACGGGGTAATAAAGGTAACCGCCTCCTCGAATCGCCGTGAGGATTAAAGGTGTGTAAGGTGGCTGATATACTTACTGTTCACGATTCGTACACGGCGATAAACTCAGCCTCCTCTGCCAGACCCCCAGTTGCTTCTTCCCTGTTTTCCTGCACCGATTCAATTGCTTATCCTTTTGCCACAGGCAGTGTTACTGCCGATTCCCTCCTCTCTTTTCTTCTTTGACGTTTCTTCTTGTCTCTTCGAACATCCCCTCCCTGCAAAATGCCCTTTTGCAAGCTGCTGTTGAGGCACCAGAGTGTCACGGCTCAGTGCTCTTTCCAGTCCCAAGACCCAAGATGGCCTTCTCTTGCAGAAGCTCCAGCTCTGTGACTAAAAAATAGCCAAATCCAGGGCATGGGTTTTGTCCTGTGGAGATTTGCAGATGTAAGATAACAGCTGTTCTACCACAACTGGTGCGTTTGAGAAATCCAACCCCCTCAGTCCGATTAGACCCAAGCCAAAACGAATTCTTTCAGGCCACTGAGTATGGCCTAATTAATTTCTAGGTTGAGTCTGCCTTCATCGGCGACCTGTGCACGTGTGCAAATCTTCATTTACCTTACTCTGTACTTCTTCGCCATCTTCTCTCAGCCTTCCCATGTCCTCGTGCCAGCCGCCAATACGTATTCATGCCATCTGTCCTTCAAGCCCTCTCCGCAAAGGCTTTTAATATTTGCTTTTGCATTTTGTCCTCTGTTTGCAACTCCCCATAAATCCCTAAGCTGGTAAAAACAGCCGTTCAAGGATACCAGACTCGGGGGGCCTGGCTGGCTCGGTCGGTAAAGCATGTGACTCTTGATCCTGGGGTCATGAATTCGAGCCCCACGTTGGGCGTAGAGATTACTTAAAAAAAAAAAAAAAAGGAAAAATTAAGTATTAAAAATTGACTTCCTGCGAAATAAATAGGAATTAGAAGAGAACGTGTATGATAGCTTTGGAAAGATATATTTCAGGAAAACGAATTTAAAAGGAAATGATAAACTTTTATGACTGCACCGTGTAAACAAGTCAACTTCTGTCTAACAAAATAGAAAACCCTTCTTATAATTTATAAGGATCTATATAATCTGGATTGCTGGTTCCTCTCGGACTTCATCTCCTTCTCTGCTCATTCTGCTCCAACCACGCTGGCCTCCTTGAACATAGCATGTGCAGTTGTTCTTCTGGACCTTTGCACCTGCTATTTTCCTCTGGAATGCCCCGGCATTCGAGCTCTGTTTCATTGTGATGTCTTCACCTCTGCTTGCCTCTTTGCCTTGGCTTCATCCTCGGGCAGCTGCTCCTCATTGTTGCAAAATGGCTGCCAAAGCAATCGGGCTATATGCTTCTTCTTGAATATATTAGGAAAGAGAGCCTGCTACCTTTTATAAACATGGAAAGAAGCCCTGACCTTCATCATAACTGGGTCATTGGTGACCAGGGGAATTTCTGTGACCAGGGGAATACTATACGCTGAATAGTTTAGGCCGGGGTTACCTCAAACCAAATACTGTGGCGAAGGGGATGGATCATTCAGATTGGCTAAGACTAATGAGGGCTCACACTTGGAGGTGGTGTTGGAGTCGATTCCACACATATCAGATGGTTGCTAGGAAGAGAACTACAATGTCCACTGCAGAAAGCAATTGAAATATACCTATCGAGAACCTTTAACCTAGTAATGATATTCCTGGGAGTTTATTCTAAGGAATAAATTCAAATGAAGAAAAGCTATGTTCATCAATATTTACTTTATCTCTGCATTTTATGAATAGTGAATAATGAATTAATGAGTAACCTCTAGAAGCAAACACTAAGACTTAAATGGGCAACTGCTGAGAAATATTTAAAGAAAGTATGTAATATAAATCAAGATTCAACAAAATATTATGTAACTATTAAGAGTAAAACTTATAAAGATCGTGTAATGACATGAGGGGATGTATATATAAATATTCTTACATTATATACATATATAACCTAACATGAAAAACTCAGTACAAAATTCTGTGTATACTAATATTGGAATAGAATGTGAAAAGATGACAACAGTCATATTTATGTAGGATAATTAAGGATGATTTATTTCCTTTCTAAAACTACCTTTAATTTTGTATTTCCAGTAACTTTTAAAATCAAAGAGAGGCAATCCAATGACACCTGAGAAATTCCTAAGAAGTACGTACGCCCTAACGATAAAATCAGATTCTAGGTTAAGCCAATGGCTCCATCAAACCCTGGGCAAAGCTGGTCTTCAACATGCTGGGCTCTCCTCATCATCAGAGACTCCCCTTCCTTTTTGGTTTCCTTTTCCCACTTTTGCATCCCTTCCTCCACTTATCATTATGTTTCCTAGAACCTACAGTCATTATCAAAAAGATCTTAGGAACTCATTTAGACTGACGTTCCCTGGGGGGAGGGCTTACAGAGTAGGGGTGGCAATGCTTAGCCCAAAGAAATACGTAACTGAAAACTGATGATTAGGTCCAGCTCCATTTTGGAGATGGAAGAGAAGAGGCCTTCCAGTACCTGTCATGTGTTTATGATTTGAATATTGATTTATGATCTAGATATTATTGTCGTTATTTTCCAAATATTTAATTACAAAATTCAAGATGTAGTGAGAGAGAGATATATGAATAAAAATCACAGACCACAAAAAGAGATAAGGCCTATATACAAACAACTATAATAGAATGATGAAAATAAACCATAAATGGGATCAAATGATATAGGAATTCAAAAGCAGGAGATTATTTCTAACTGGTGACATTAGGAAAGGCTTCATAGAGGAGGTGATGAAGTTTCTAGGGCTTGAAAGATAGAAAGGTTTTAGTTTGCATAGAAAAGGGAAGACAATAGCAACAAAAGCAAAAACAAATATTGGGATTACAGCAAACTAAAAAGCTTTTGCACAGTGAAGGAAACCAATGAAACCAAAAGGTACCCTACTAAATAGAAGAAGATATTTGCAAATAATATGCTCAATAAGGGGTCAATACGCAAAATATACAAAGAAATCATACAACTCAACACCAACAACACAAACAACCTGGTTAGAAATTGGGCAGGTCTAAACAGACATTTTTCCAAAGAAGACATACATATGGCCAACAGACATATTAAAAGATGCTCAACAATGGGGCGCCTAGGTGGCGCAGTCGGTTAAGCGTCCGACTTCAGCCAGGTCACGATCTCTTGGTCCGGGAGTTCGAGCCCCGCGTCGGGCTCTGGGCTGATGGCTCGGAGCCTGGAGCCTGTTTCCGATTCTGTGTCTCCCTCTCTCTCTGCCCCTCCCCCGTTCATGCTCTGTCTCTCTCTGTCCCAAAAATAAATAAACGTTGAAAAAAAAATTAAAAAAAAAAAAAGATGCTCAACATCACTAATTATCAAGGAAAGGCAAATCAAAACTTCAGCAAGGGGCTCCTGGGTGGCTCAATCAGTTGAGCATCCAACTCTTTGATTTTGACTCAGGTCATGATCCCAGGGTCAAGGGATTTAGCCTCTCACTGGGCTCCATGCTGAGCGTGGAGTCTGCTTAAGATTCTCTTCCTCTCCCAGGGCACCTGGGTGGCTCAGTCAGTTTAGCATCCGACTTCAGCTCGGGTCTTGATCTCACAGTTCATGAGTTCAAGCCCCACATTGGCCTCTGTGCTGACAGCTTGGAGCCTGGAGGTGCTTTGGGTTCTATGTCTTCTTCTCTCTCTCTAACCCTCCCCCGCTTGTGCTCTCTCTCTCTCTCTTTCTCTAAAAAATAAATAATAAACATTAAAAAAAAAAAAGATTCTCTCTCTCTCCCTCTTCCCCTCTCCCACGCTTGTGTGTGTGCACTCTCTCTCTTAAAAAAAAAAAAAAAGAAACAACTGCAATGAGATATCACCTCACACCTATCAGAATGGCTAGTATTAAAAGGATAAGAAATAGCAAGCATTGATGAAGATGTGGAGAAAAAAGAATCTTCACGCACTGCTGGGTAAACTGGTGCAGCCATTTTGGAAAGCAGTATGGAGGTTCCTCAAAAAATCAAAAATTGAAAATTAAATCCGATCCAGTAATTCCACTTCAGGGTACTTACCCAAAGAAAACAAAAATATGAATTCAAAAAGATTTATGCACCCCTTTGTTTATTGCACCATTATTTACAAAGGCTAAGATATGGAAGCAACCTGCCTCCACTGGTAAGATGAATGGATAAAGAAGATGTGGTATATATACACAATGGACTATTCCTCAGCCATAAAAAAGAATGGAATCTTACCATTTACAACAACATGGGTGGACCTAGAGGGTATTATGCTAAGGGAAATAAGTCAGGAAGAGAAATACAAATACTATGTGATTTCACTTGTATATGGAATCTAAAAAACAAACCAAACAAAAAACGCCTAAATACAGAGAACAAACTGGTTGTTTCTCGTTGGGGTCGTGGGAGTGAGCAAAATAGGTGGAGGAGATTGGGAGGTACAAACTTCCCATTATAACATAAATAAGTCACAGGGAAGTGAAATACAGCATAGGGAATGTCCAGTCAATAATATTGTAATAAGTTTGTGTGGTGACAGATGGGAACCACGCTTAATGTGGTGGGCGTTTCATAATGTATATAAATGTTTAATCGCTATGTTGTATACCTCAAATTAATATGATATTCTATGTCAACTATACTTCAACTAAAAATAAATAAATTAGGGGCGCCTGGGTGGCCCAGTCGGTTAAGCTCCGACTTCGGTTCAGGTCATGATCTCACAGTCCATGAGTTAGAGCCCCGCGTCAGGCTCTGTGCTGACAGCTCAGAGCCTGGAGCCTGCTCCGGATTCTGTGTCTCTCTCTCCCTCTGCCCCTCCCCGACTCACTCTCTGTCTCTCAAAAATGAATAAATGCTAAAAAAATTTTAGAAAAAAAATTAATTAACTTTAAAAAAAAGAAAGGGGAAGAGGATTCCAGGCAGGGGTAACTGCATGAAAAAATGCACTGAGGTGCACATAAGAATAGTAAGTACTGACTTTTGGTGAATCTAAGCCACCAGTGATCGTAAGATACATTGTTATTTTTTTTAAGATTTTTAAATTTTTATTTATTTATTTATTTATTTATTTATTTTCAATGTTTATTTATTTTTGAGAGAGAGAGAAAGAGAGGGAGAGGCAGAGAGATGGGGACAGAGGATCCCAAGCGGGCTCCATGCTGACAGCAGAGATCCCTATGCAGGGCGCAAACCCATGAACCACGAGATCATAACCTGAGCTGAAGTCGGATGCTTAACTGACTGAGCCACCCAGGTGCTCCAAAGATTTTTATTTATTTGTTTATTTGTTTGTTTGTTTGTTTTAATTTTTCAAGTTTGTTTATTTTGAGAGAGAGAGCATGCACAGGAGAGGGGCAGAGAGAGAGAGAGAGAGAGGGAGAATCCCAAGCAGACTCCATGCTGCCAGCACAGAGCCCGATGCAAGGCTCAGTCCCAGGAACGGTGAGATCATGATCTGAGCAGAAATCAACAGTCTCATGCTCAACTGACTGAGCCACCCAGGCACCCCAAGATTTTTTTTTATGTTTAAGTAATCTACACTCAATGTGGGGCTCAGACTTATAACGCAAGATCAAGAGTCACTTGCTCTACCGACTGAGCCAGCTAAGTGCCCCATTTTTCTTTTTCCTTTTTTTTTTTTTAAAGATTTTTCCATCGTTGGGGCACCTGGGTGGCTCAGTCGGTTAAGCGTCCGACCTCAGCTCAGGTCATGATCTCGCGGTCCGTGAGTTCTAGCCCCGCGTTGGGCTCTGTGCTGTCAGTTCAGAGCCTGGAGCCTGCTTCAGACCCTGTGTCTCTCTCTCTCTCTCTCTCTCTCTCTCTGCCCCTCCCCTGCTCACGCTCTGTGTCTATCAAAAAATGAATAAACGTTAAAAAATTAAAAAAAAAGATTTTTCCATTGTTATTTTATGCAACACTGAGAAAAGACAAATACTACCAAACAATAACTCAATAGTTTCATTTGAATTTTTTATCCTATAATTACTGAAGGGAGCTCTTTTGGACTTTAGACATACACAAAGCAAAATAAAATAGTTAAAATATTCCTAAGGCTTCTTCACAGTGAGTAAGGAAGGGGCGATGATGCAGGGCTGTGTAGACCATGTTAAAAATTTGGGCCTTTATAGTGCAGTTCATACTGACAAACGCTTTCACCAATAAAATACTGGTGGACAACTCTGATCTCGCTTCTGCTGGGATGATCATTCTCTTCCACCCCTGAACCCTTCCTTCACGATCTCCATGGATTACTCCAACAGAGTAATTCTTTTTTCTTTTAAGTGTATTTATTTATTTTGAGAGAGAGAGAGAGAGAGAAAGTGAGCAGGGGAAGGGGCAGAGAGAGAGAGGGAGAGGGAGAATCCTAAGCAGGCTCCACGTTGTCAGTGCAGAGCCCAACGGGAGGTTTGAACTCATGAACCATGAGATCATGACCTGAGCCAAAGTCAAGAGTCGGTTGCTTAACCGACCGAACCACCCAGGCGCCCCTCCAACACAGTAATTCCTAAAGAGTAAGTTGTCCCTTTTCTTCTGAAAAGAGATGGGCCAAAAGAGAGCAAAGGCAAGAAGAAAAAAATGGGGCCATATATATTATCAAATCATATTAATCGATACCTAAAACAAACCACAAATAAACTACATTCTATTTATGCCACAATAACTTAGGGAAATAATAAACACAGGTTCTGGCCTACTGGGTGATTATTAACGTCTGGATGCTCATACTTGAGAGATCCGGCAGGTGAATTGCAAAATAAAATCTCCAGCAATATAGGAAGATCAAGAAAACAACTTTATCATCTAAATGGATATTCAAAAGGCATAATATTACTATAGGAAGGCAAAAAGAGACTTATTTGAATTTTACAAAATGGATACGTATGATTGATACATCAGAAATGCTTTCAAAGTTGATTATATGACCCCTTCTCCAAAATATATGAATATATACTTATCAAATATTGCTCAAATTAATGTACCTAACAGTTTTATTTTATGAAACCAGTCTGTCATTTTACCTTAATTTCTACATAGATGAAACAGCAGCCCCATAATATTGAAAATGTAATTTAGCACTTTAACAAGGACACAATAATCCTTTGAAAATGAACAGCTTTTAACCGAGTAGTATAACTTACCTACTTTTCATACTAAGCAAATAATACGCTAAAAAGCAAATAGTTTTTCTTACTACTGAGTTTAACTTTAAAACTAGAAATTATCTTTGTACCCACACTTCTAATTTAAAATTCGAAGAATTTTTTCTACAGTATACTAAGCAGGTATGTCTTGAAATATGGCAATATTAATCATCGTCATGACAAATTACCAGAAAAATATTATCACTGAAAAGAAATGTATTATAGGATTTTGCAAAGGGCTATGAAAAGTAATAGATTAAAAGTAAGGACAGAAATTATACTAAAATGGACTCACCTTCAATTCTTCGGATTATGATTACATCTATGATTCATCTATATAGAGAATATTCAACATAATACAATATTAAATATGCTGTCACCATCTCACTTACAGACTGATTACAAGGCAAATTAAAGTGTCATGAAGTCATCCTGCTAACCTTCAGGCTATTGCTTCTCAGACTGTAATGTGCAGTGCCAAACACCTGCGGATCTTGTTAAAATGCAGATTCTGATTCGGAAAGTCTCCGTGCAACCCGTGATTCTGCATTTCGAACAAGTTCCCAGGTGGTGCTCCTGCAACTGACCACAAAGCAGCAAGGCTTTAGGCTACAAAAAAAAAAAAAAACACTTTATATTCTGTAGGAAACTTTATGACAAATAGGTGTTTACTTCCCACTTCTTTCATTCACGCTTCCAACACGTTCAACAAAAATTGAAAATATTTCCTCTGGATAAAAATGCTTTGGGGGCACCTGGGTGGCTCAGTGGGCTAAGCGTTGACTTTGGCTCAGGTCACGGTCTCGCAGTTCCTGAGCCCCAGCCCCGTATCGGGCTCTTCTGCGCTATCTGCGCAGAGCTTGTTTGGGATCCTCTCTCTCCCTGTCTCTCTGTCTCTCAAAAAAATAAATGAACTTTTACAAAAAACAAACTAAAAATGCTTTCTATTCCCATTGCTGCATGGAAGATGTTGGCATTAGGGACACTGACCTCCTATCAAACACAGAGAAAATAATAAATACTTGTTGGCTGATTGACTTTTTAAAATAACAGCTTTATTGAGACATAATTCACATACCATAAAATCACCTTTTTGTAGTATATAACCCAGTGGTTTTCAGTATATTCACGAGTTGTGCAGCCATCACCACACTCTAATTTTAGAACATAATTGTCACTCCAAAAAGAAATCCAGTACCCATTACCAATCACTCTCCATTTTGCCCTAACCCCTCCAGTGCTAGGCAACTAGCAATCTACTTTCTGTCGCTATGGATTTGCCTATTCTGGATAGGCAATATCTTTTGTGACCGGCTTCTTTCATTTAGCATACTGCTTTCAAGCTTTGTCTGTCCTATAGCATGCATTAGGACTTCATTCCTTTTCATGCTGATCATATTCCAGTATATGCATATGCAACATTTTGTTTATCCATTCATCAGTTGATGGACATTTGAGTGTTTCCATTGTTTGGCTACTCTGAATAATCCTACTGTGAACATTTGTGTATGGGTGTTTGGGCGGGCATATGTTTCCGTTCTCATGGGTATATAGACCTAGGAGTGGGTCACACGTTAACTCTATGTTTAAATGTTTGAGGAGGCCGGGGCGCCTGGGTGGCTCGGTCGGTTAAGCGACAGACTTCGGCTCAGGTCATGATCTCGCGGTCCGTGAGTTCGAGCCCCGCATCGGGCTCTGTGCTGACAGCTCAGAGCCTGGAGCTGCTTCGGATTCTGTGTCTCCCTCTCTCTCTGCCCCTCCCCCACTCATGCGCGCGCGCACGCGCGCGCGCGCGCGCGCTCTCTCTCTCTCTCAAAAATAAATAAACATTTAAAAAAATAAATAAATGTTTGAGGAGGCCTAATCTGTTTTCCAGAGTGCCTGCACCATTTTACATTTCCATCAGCAGTACACAAAGGTTCTAATTTCTCCACATCCTGGACAACACTTGTTATTATCTGTCTTTCTTTTTTATTATTATAACCATCCTAGTAGATGTGAAACAGTATCTCATTATGGTTTTGATTTGCTTTTCCCAGATAGTTAATGATGTTGAGCATCTTTTCATGTGCTTATTGACCATTTATATGCCTGATTATTTTTTTTTTTCAGTTACAATTTCTGAAGCATTTACTATGTGCCAGGCCACTGTCAATCACTATCTCATTCCAACCTCTTACCAGCCATATGAAAAAAGTGTCATTTTTTTTAAAACAGCTCTTTAAAGGTATAATTGACACATGATAAACTCCACATATTTAAAGTATAAATTTGATGAGTTTAGACATAGATATACACCCCACAAAACCATCACCATGATCAAGATAATTAACATATCCATCATCTCTAAAAGTTTCCTGGCTCTCCTTTGTAATCCCTCCTTCCTGACCCTTCCCATCCGCCCTGCCAAACAACCACTGATCTGCTTTCTGTCGTTATAGATTAGTATGCATTTTCTAGACTTCTATATACGTACAATTACGTGGCATATACTCTGTTTTGTCTGGCTTCTCTCACTTAGCATAATGATTTTGGGATTTATCTAGGGGCTTGCATGTATCACCAGTCCATTCTATTTTTTTAAACAGCTTCATTAACATATAATTCACATGCCATACAATTCGCCCACTTCAAGTATACAGTTCAATGGTTTTAGTATATTACATTATTAGTTTTTAAATTGTGGCATAATATATATAACATAAAATTTGCCATTTTAGTATATTTTTTGTATTGCCAAATAGTATTCCGTTTGTATGTATCTACCACAATTTGTTTATCCATTCAGACAGGTAATGTTATATTTGTCCCCACTTTACAAATAAGGCAAAGGGAAGCATGGAGAGAAGTTAACTGTGACTGTCCTAAATCACAGGCAAGTAAGTAACAGAGCTGGCATTCAAACCCAGGTCTGTCCAATACCAGAGTTTATACTCTTTAAAAAAAATGTTTATTTATTTATTTTGAGAGGGGGTGGGGAGGAGCAGAAGGAGAGGGAGAGAGAGAATCCCAAGCAGGCTCCGCACTGTCAGCGCAGGGCCCGATGTGGGGCTTGACCTCGTGAATTGTGAGATCCTGACCTGAGCTGAAATCAAGACTCAGACACTAACTGCCTGAGCCACCCAGGTGCCCCCAGAGCTTGTGCTCTTAACCATTATGTCATACTGGCTTTCCAAACTGAAACCAAACGTAGCTATACTCTAAATCAAATATGTGCTGTTCCCAAGCACAACGATGTATCAGTTCTTGTCATCGTCTGGAGGCTGATCCTGGTCCTCCTCCCCTAATAATCTAAAGGATCCTTTCACACAAAAAAAGGGAAAGTAAAAGCCCTTGTCAGTATAAGCCACAAACACTGAGATGACCATACTATAAACAGCAGACCGGGTTCCAGAGTCAAGGATCAGACATGAGTCCGAAGAGCTGGATATGAAGCAGGACCAGACAGGTTAGTGTCACAGCAACGAGATTTGCCCAATCATCAGGAAAACAAACCACCTTCCTCGGGCGTGTGCAAACTAGGCGAAGAGAAAAAGTCTTTGTGTGATAACGGTCCAGTTGGGACAAGTACCCGAGGGTCACGTCAGCTCTCAAGGTAGTGGATTCACTCACGCTCAGTAGTGCCTCAGATTGGGAGGATACTAAGATATATTCTCTCATTTTTCTAGAAAGAAGTTGGAGGGCTAATGCACGAAGCTACCTTCATGGGATCACAGGACATGAGGGCTGTCGTGGGAGAAGGCAGTGGCAGCCCCATGTCTATTTTCGCTACTTCACAAAAGAGGAAATGAGGCGCGGTAGAAATAGAAAGGCGTTGCTTGGCAATATTATAAAGCACTGTAATATAAGCTGTCAAAGGAGGCTGTGGGATCTTCTTCCCTGAAACTCATTAAGAGCAAGAGAGATACCCACTTGGAATCCGCCCAGGAGGAGAGTCGGAGGAATGCCACCGGGAGACACAGGAAGGAAACTCGGTCTGCGGCAAGGGCTGGCTGCCGTCAGACAACTGGATCCCAGCCAGCGGCCGAGGCCGGCCGGCCGGCCATCCGCTCTCCCCCGATGTGGCCAGGTAGCACCAAGAAATAGTTCCTAGGAAACCGGCCCCTAATAAGACATTTGGAAAGCACAACACGATTCAGTGTAAGCCGCCAGGACCTTTGGTTTAAAAAGACGTCTTAGACCCAGAAATAGCAAATGATGTTTCCAACACCAAACCTGAAACACGTGGACCCTGGTCACTGCAGGCAGGAGCCATAAAAATCAGGAGGGCGTGGATGGCAGAGGCACAGCCGAAGACAAATGAATCTTCATTCCTGGGCAACGTACTAAGGTCACCCCAAGGGCCCGATTCCGGTCCCGATAGGCCTCCTCTACCCCCAGCTGGGACATCAGTTTGATCCCAACTCCAGGCTCGGAGCCCAATTATTTTTATTTGTTTGTTTATTTATTTATTTATTTAAAATGTTTATTTATTAAAAAAATTTTTTTTGACATTTATTTATTTTTGAAAGACAGAGAGACAGAGCGTGAGCAGGGGAGGGGCAGAGAGAGAGGGAGACACAGAATCTGAAGCAGGCTCCAGGCTCCGAGCTGTCAGCACAGAGCCCGACGCGGGGCTCGAACTCACCAACTGCCAGATCATGACCTGAGCCGAAGTCGGACCCTCAGCTGACTGAGCCACCCAGGTGCCTCAAATGTTTACTTATTTTTGAGAGAGAGAGAGAGAGAGAGCACACAAGCGGGGGAAGTGAGGAGAGAGAGGGAGAGAGGATCCCAAGCAGGCTCTGCACTGCCAGCAGAGAGCCCACCGCAGGGCTTGAGCTCGGGAACTGCAAGATCATGACCTGAGCCAAAGTCAGATGCCCAATCAACTGAGCCACTCGGGTGCCCCACGGCTCGCGTTTTAAAATGGAATCCCTGGGCACCTGGGTGGCTCAGTCGGTTGAGTGTCTGACTCTTGATTTCCTCTCAGCTCACGATCTCATGGTTCGTGCTCGTGAACAGCGCGGAGCCTGCTTGGGATTCTTTCTCTCCCCCTCTTTCTGCTCCTCCCCTGCTCAAGCTCCTGCTCTCCCTCTCTCAAAATAAATAAACTTAAAACAACTAAAAATAAATAAATGAAAATAAAATGGAATTCCTTCCCCACTCTTTCCCTCCTTCCTTCTTCCTCCCCGTACGGTAATTCCACTCCTAGGCTTTTACCCAAGAGAAATGAAATCATATGTCTACAAAAAGAGGTGACTGTCAGTGTTCATAGTAACTTCATTTCTATTTTTTATTTTTTTTGCAAGATTTTATACTTTTTGTTTATTTTATTTCTTTCTTTTTTATTTTTTATTAAAAAATGTTTTTACATTTATTTATTTTTGAGACACAGAGAGAGACAGAGCACGAGCGGGGGAGGGGCAGAGAGAGGGAGACACAGAATCCGCAGCAGGCTCCAGGCTCTGAGCTGTTGGCACAGAGACCGCCTCGGGGCTCGAACTCACAAACCGTGAGATCATGACCTGAGCCGAAGTTGGACGCTCAACCGACTGAGCCACCCAGGTGCCCCTATTTATTTCCTTTTTTAAGTAAACTCTACACCCAATGTGGGGCTCAAACTCATGACTCTGCGATCAAGAGTTCCATGCTCTACAGACTGAGCCGGTGAGGTGTCCCTTCGACTTTATTTCTGATAACTAAAAAACTAGAAAGAGGGGCGCCTGGATGGCTCAGTTGTTTGAGCATCCAACTTTGGCTCAGGTTGTGATCTCACATCTATTGGTTCAAGTCCCGCATCGGGCTCTGTGCTGACGGCTCAGAGCCTGGAGACTGCTTTGGATTGTGTGTCTCCCTCTCTCTCTGCACCTCTCCTGCTTGTGCTCTCTCTCTGTCTCCCAAAAACTAAAATAAAACATTAAAAAAAGTTAAAAACTAGAAACAGCCCAAGTGTCCATCCACAAAAGAATTGATAAACGGTGGTACAACCATCTGGTGGAATACTATTCAACAATAAAAGGGAGTTAAGAACTGATACATACAGCAGGATAGATGAATCACAAAAACATGCTGAGTGAGAGAAGGGAGACTTAACAACATACATATACGACATGATGCCGTTTATATGAACTTCTAGAACAGGCAAAATCAGTGGTGGAAAAAATCAGGAGAGCAGTTGCAACCGGGGGTAGGTTATGGGTTGAATTATGCCTCCCCAAAAGATAAGATGAAGTTCTAATCCTCAGTACCAGTGAATGTGTCCTTATCTGGAAACACAGTCTTTGCAAATAAAATCAAGTTTAAATAAGGTCATTAGGGTTGCCTGAGTGGCTCAGTCGGTTGGGTGTCTGACTCTTGATTTCGGCTCAGGTCATGATGCCAGGGGCATGGGATTGAGCCCCATGTTGGGCTCCACACTAAGGGTGGAGCTTGCTTAAGATTCTCTTCCTCTCTCCCCTGCTCACTCTCTCTCTCTCTCTCTAAGGCAAGGAATACCAAAGATCGCCAGTAACACCTGAAGCTGAAAGAAAGAAATAGCACAGATTCTGTCAGTAACACCTGAAGCTGAAAGAAAGAAATAGCACAGATTCTTCCCTAGAGGCTTCAGAGTGAGCGTGGCCCCGCTAACACCTTGATTTTGGACTTGTAGCCTCCAGAACTGTGACAGAATAAGTTTGTGTCGTATTCAACACTCCAGTTTATAATAATTTGTTTCATTAGCCCTAGGAAACTATTACAGGGTGGGTGGAGCAGGGATTGGCTAGACAGAAGCATGAGGGAACTCTCTGGAGTGAAGGAAATGCTCTATATTCTGATAGGGGCTTGGGTTACGTGTGTTCATTCGCCACAACTCATCTAAGAGTACGCTCCAGATTTGTGCGTGTTACTGTGTTGTAAGGCTTACCTCAAAAACAAAAAATACCATAAATAAACATTGAATTCCAGGTGAGGATATGCCTGCTGAAGCATTTAGGGATGAAGTGTACCGATGTCCGCAAGTTCCTCTAGTCGGTGGGTGGAAGGATGGACAGACAGGTGGTAAAGCAAACATAGCAAAACGTTAGCCACTACAGAATCTAGGTGGCGGGCGTTTGGTGTTTACGCTTCTCTTAACTTTCTTACACGTTTGAACGTTTTCATACTAAAATGGAGAAAACACAAACTCTGCCTGCTGTGTGAAAGCATCTCCCAAGCCTCAAAGACATTTCTCAGTTGAGAAAATGGAGCCGCAGGGTAGTTTCGTGACTGGCCCAAGGTCACACAGCTAGTGGTGGCGCTGAGGCCATTTTGATTCCCCAACTTTCCGAAGCTGGGATCGCCCTGTCCTATTTGTCATTCCATACCCAGCACCTGGCACAGCGCCTGCCTCTGGCACGTGGGGGAAGCTCAGGATGCAAAGCCGAGCTTTATACAGCTCGGCACACACCCTGTCCTGAGGTCCAGGCCCTCCTCGCACCGTAGTTCTGCCACCGGAACAGTGCCTCCTCCCCGAGCCTACGCCCTCACTCTGGTGTCCCACCTAGTACCCCGATCCCACAGCACCAGCCGTGCTGGCCCCCCTTCTAGGGACTGAAATCTCAGTCACCTCCAGACTTTGGGACCTGTTAGCAGTTTCCTCCTTTCCGAGGGTGGCAATCAGCCTGCCTTGACTTCTCATGTTATCTAACCGTATTCCTCGCGGCGACAGTAACCCAGCTGTCCCGTGGCGCCTGCCGTGGCTTTTGACACAGATACTGGCCGCTCCTTCCCCCAGTGCTGATTGCCTAGTGTGGTCACACTTTGCCTGCTGGTCTGGCCTTTGCAGCAGAAAGAAAAGCAGAAAGAAGAAAAAGGCTTTACGTCACATACTTCCAGACGTTTACCTGCTTCCCGGTTGTCTCTGGCCCCATCCGATCGCAGTGTGATTCCCCCACGGCGCTGTGGAGCTGTTGAGAGCCTCGCAGCCCAAAGTGCCAGACTGCCTAAATCTGCGCCACGGCCTGTTGTTCTCGGGACCGAGACAACCTCCTGAGCCCGAGCAGAAGGGGAGGAAAGCAGAGAGGGAAGAAAAGGAGAGAACACAACCAAAATTTCTCCTTGCCCTTCAAAATGTAGGGCAGTATGTGAGCACTGCAGGCTTGGTGTAAAAACGCATTTTTCTTAGAGGCAACAAAACACCAAAGTCTAACCCAGCATCTGGGGGAGGGGGAAGACGCAAGTCCAATGCAAAACGGGACAGAAAATGGGACGAGATCAACAAAGGCACAAAGCAGCTGAGGCCCGCGAAGGAGATGCTCAAGAGAAACGTCCAGACTCCTAGTTTTCATCAACTCACTGTATCCTTCTAAGCTGTACTGAGACTCAGTGGGCATCTTACAGAGACGCTGTCTCAAAATCCTTTTGTCTCCAGGCTCCTTCACACGAATGCCTACGTTCACAGACATGCATAGGCTATACGTACATAGTACATACAGATATACGATCGACAGTTTGCGTGCGGCCTGCGCGTGGCCACCCTGACTGAGGTGGAGAGAGGGCCCAGGGAGGCACCCCCTCCGGCCAGAACTGCCTCGCCAACCAAAGATAATTCCACAAAAGAATTATTTTCACTTCCATTGTCTTCAGATGAAATCAGGCAGTGACTAATACAAGATTGGGCCTAATGAGTCCCTTTACCTTAGATATGCGTGCGGCAGAATGAACAAGGTCTCCCTCACTCCATACCCCCCCAGCCCTATAAAGGTTCAAACTTAGCGGCACTGGAGGAAAAACACAGGGGACGAAGAGGGAAGGCAAATCAGGCCACGGGCAGATAGAAAGTCACCTAGCATTGTCTGGTCGGCATAATGACGCTGAGTTATTTTCTCCGTGGTCGCTCTGGTGATTACAATGAGCGTCTTCATCTATAACAATCTAGTTCATATTAATATCACCTTAATTGTGAGAGTCTACACAAACTTTGCTCTCATAAAACTCCATTCACTCTCCCTTCCTTTTTGCTTTACGTCTTTATACATTATAAGCCCATGAACACAGATTTATAATTACTGCTTTATGCAGCTGTCTTTTAAATCAGATAGAAAAACAAGTTACGGGAAAGATACATAGATACTGTCTTTTACGTTTGTCTATGGAGCTAACTCGACTGAGGCTTTTTATTTCTTCACGTGGATTCAAGTTACTGTCTACTGTCCTTTCATGTCAACCTGAAGAACCCCTTTTAGTATTTCTTGGAAGGCAGGGCTGCTAGGGAAGAATTCTTTGTTTTTATTCATTTGGGAATGTCCTAATTGCTTCTTCTTTTATGGACTATAGTTTTGACATATTTAGAATTCTTGGTTGAGGGACTATTTCTTCCAGCACTTTGAATATGTTGTGCCACTGCCTTCTCACAGGTGATATGGCCTCTGTGGTTTCTGATGATAAGTCATTGTTAATCTTATGGGGGGATCCCTTGTTATATTTTGGATCTCTTTTTCTTGCTGTTTGCAAGATTCCCTTTTGGTCTTTATCTTTCAACAGTTTGATGTGCCTAGGTGTCGATCTCTTTTTTTTTTTAATTAAAAAAATTTTTTTAACATTTATTTATTATTGAGAGACAGAAACAGACAGAGCATGAGCATGGGAGGGCCAGAGACAGGGAGAGACACAGAATCCGAAGCAGGCTCCAGGCTCAGAGCTGTCAGCACAGAGCCCGACGTGGGGCTCGAACTCATGAACCGCGAGATCATGACCTGGGCCGAAGTCGGACACTTGACCAACTTAGCCACCCCGGTGCCCCTCGATCTCTTTGAGTTTAATCAAATCAGAGTTTGTTGAGTTTGCTGGGTGTGCAAATTCATGTTTTTCATCAAATTTTGCAAGGTTTTTGGCCATTATTTCTTAAAACAGTCTTTCTGCCTTTTGCTCTTTCCTCTTCTTCCGGGACGCTCATTATGCAAATGCTGGTGCATTTGGCGGTGTCCACAGGTCTCTGAGGCTCTGTTTATTTTTCATTCTGTTTTCTTGCTGTCCCTCAGAAAGGATCATTTTAATTGACCCATCTCCAAGTTCTCTGATCAAATATACTCTTGAGCCCCTCTAGGAAAATTTTCATTTCAGTTATTGTCTTGTTCAACTCCAGAATTTCCATTTGGTTCTTTGAACGAATTAATTTATTTTTATTTATGTTTTTGAGAGAGAGAAGGGTACAAATGAGTGAGGGGCAGAGAGACAGAGAGACAAAGAGAGAGAGAGAGAGAGAGAGAGAAGTAGGGCTCACCCAGGACTCGTGTTTTACCTGAAGCAGGGCTCATACTCACCCGACGCGGGGCTCAAGCTCACCCAAAGTGGGGCTCCAACTCGCCAGTTGTGAGATCATGACCTGAGCTAAAGCCAGATGCTTAATGACTGAGCCACCCAGGCGCCCCTATTTATTTTTTTAAAGTAATCTCTACGGCCAAAATGGGGTTCGAACTCACAACCCCAAGATCAAGAGTCACATGCTCTACTGACTGAGCCCTCCAGGCTCCCCCATTTAATGATTATTTTTTATTTTTATTTTTTTATTTTTTTTATTAAAA
Organism: Prionailurus viverrinus; assembly: GCF_022837055.1. Taxonomy (NCBI): domain Eukaryota; kingdom Metazoa; phylum Chordata; class Mammalia; order Carnivora; family Felidae; genus Prionailurus; species Prionailurus viverrinus. The sequence goes on from NC_062579.1 coordinate 103,963,055, forward strand.
AAAAATTTTTTTTCAACGTTTATTTATTTTTTGGGGGACAGAGAGAGACAGAGCACGAACGGGGGAGGGGCAGAGAGAGAGGGAGACACAGAATCGGAAACAGGCTCCAGGCTCCGAGCCATCAGCCCAGAGCCCGACGCGGGGCTCGAACTCACGGACCGCGAGATCGTGACCTGGCTGAAGTCGGACGCTTAACCGACTGCGCCACCCAGGCGCCCCTAATGATTATTTTTTATATAACTCGAAGTAGAGTTGAGGTCTCGACTCTGTTACATTGGTTTCAGGCATGCATCATAGTGATTCAACAACTGTATATATGTTCTGCTGTGCTCACAAGTATAGCTACCATCTGGCACCATACAATGCTGTTAAAACACCACAGGGTATATTCCCTGTGGTGTACCTTTCATCCCCGTGACTTATTCACTCTGTAAATAGAAGCCTATATCTCCCACTCCCCTTCACCCATGTTGCCCAAAACCCCACCCCCCTCCCTCTGGCAACAATTAGTTCGTTTTCTGTATTTTTGGATTTGTTTCTATTTGCTTGGGATTTTGTTTTCAATTCATATAAATGAAATCATTTGGTATTTGTCTTCCTCTGTCTGACTTATTTCACTTAGCGTGACACCCTCTAGGCCCATCCATGTTGTCACAAATGGCGAGATCTCATTCTCTTTTTCCGTTTGGTTCTTTTTATAATTTCTCTTAATTAATGTGCTCTGTTTAATGGGAAGGCATTCTTATACTTTCTTTTAGTTCTTCTGACATAGTTTACTTTAGTTCTTTGAACATAGTGTGAGTGACTGAGTTAAAATCTTTGTCTAGTAAGTCTAATGTCAGGGCTTCCTCAGTGAGTTTCTGTTTATTGCTTTTCATCCTGTGTATGGACCATAGTTTCTCATTTCTTTGCTTATCTTATAATATTTTGCTGAAACCTGGGCATTTGAAGTAATATAATGTAAAAACTTCGGAAATCAAATTTTCTCCCCTTCCCAGATAAAGTCGTTGTTGCTATTTTAATTGTTGCTGCTTGTTTAGGGGATTTTCCTGAAGTAATACTGTAAAGTCTGTATTCTTTGTCATGTGTGACCATTCAAAACCTCTGCTCAGTTGGCTTGGTGATCAGTTATCCACTGGACAGGAGTTTCTTTAAACTACTGAAACCGATAAGTCTACCAACATTTGCTGAGGGGCTCTGTGTGTATGTTAGGGCCCACATCCAATGCTCCAGAAATCAATTTAACACTTTGCCTTAGCCTTCACTCTCTGCTTTTGCAGAGCCTCAAGTCAGCCAGAGGTGAGAGCTTAGGGCCTTCTCAGGTCCTTCCTGAGTATACGAACAATGCTGAGCATGCATACAGCCTTCTAGATTCCCAGGAATCTGTCAGAGAGCTGTTCAAAATCTCATTCCCTAGCTTTATTTTAAAAGGTTTTTTTGGTTAGCTTGTTGTTTTCTACAACCGGTATCGCCTTCCCAGACAGCCAGGAAGTTAAATAATTACCTCACAGATTGCTTTTGACAATTGCCTCATGGGGAAGAGTTTCGAACACTAAGTAAGCTCTGAGTCAGGTCAAATACAGAGACACTTGTGAGTGGGGTCTTCCAGGGAGCCACCAGACAGATCATTCTTTGGGAATGAGTCTTTGAAAGAGCTCCATACTGGTTTTGCTCCCTCTGTTGGCTGCCATGATGAGAAGTTCGGCTGTTGTTTTTCAAGGTTACCAGAGAGCTGCAGAGTAGGGGATGGGACTAAAGCAAGTTAAAAGAGCACAGAACTCCCTGTTCTTACCTAGTCAGACATTTTTTTCTTGTACAAACACTCCCTGATTGCTGCAAATATTTGGTTAATTTCCCAGGGTCTGAAAGAGTTAATTCTGACTTTTTTTCCAGCACTTTCTTTCGTTTTATTATGTGTACTACTCTCTCCCATACTCCTTTGTGGGGGGTTTTCCTACACAGATTTTTAAAGTTTCCTTACTAATCCCCTTTTCCCTCTCCCCCGACCCGCCTCCCTTCTGGTAACTTCAGTTTGCTCTCTATAGTTAATTGTCTGTTTCTTGGTTTGTCTTTTTTCCTTTCCTCATTTGTTTTGTTTCTTAAATTCCACATACGAGTGGGATCATATGGTATTTGGTTTTCTCTGACTTATTTCACTTACCGTTATACTCTCTAGCTCTATCCACATCGTTGCAAATGGCCAGATTTCATTCTCTTTTTATGGCTGCACAATATTCCTCTGTGTGTGTGTGTGTGTGTGTGTGTGTCTGTGTACCACACCTGACTTTTTTTTACAGTTTTTCTTTTCTTTTCTTTTTTTTTTTCTTTTAGAGACAGTGAGCGGAGGGGCAGAGGGTGAGAGAGAATATCAAGCAGGCTCCATGCTGAGGGCAGAGCCCAATGCAGGGCTTGATCTCACAACCACGAGATCATGACCTGAGCCAAAATCAAGAGTCAGACACTCAACCAACGGAGCCCCCCAGGTACCCTTATCATCTTCTTATTATTTGATGCAGAAGAGATATTTTAGAGGTCCTCGCTCTGCCATTTTACTGGTATCACTCCCTCAGGGAACACTTTTAGACCTTTTCTCCACACATTCTTTTCTTGGGACATAAACTGGGTGAGAGAAAACATCACGACCATTGTGAACTTGAGGCCTCTAATTCTATAAAGGGACTACCAGTAATGTTCTCAAAACTGTAGCGTCATGCATCAATCTGAAGAGTAGGACCAGAGGCAGAGAGCAGCAAAGACCAGGGAAGAAAGATCTAGTGTGAACACGGCAGGTCCTTCCTCACCAATGTTTCTCAAATATTGCAGACTGAGTGCACCTGGGTGGCTCAGTCGGTTAAACATCTAGCTCTTGATTTCAGTTCAGGTCATGATCTCACGGTTCGTGGGTTCAAGCCTTGCATCAGGCTCTATGCTGACAGCATGGAGCCTGCTTGGAATTCTCTCTCTCCTCTCTCTCTGTCCCTCCCCTGCTTGTGTGTGCGCTCTCTCTCTCCCGCTGTCTTGCTCTCTCTCAAAATAAACTTAAAAATTTTTTTAAATACTGCAGATTGATAAGCAGTGGCACCTGCCTGAATCTGTCATCTAAATTTATATCTAAGCAGCCTTCCATTACCAAAAAGGGAAGGATCTATCTTGCTCCATATACCTTAAGATGACCACCCTGCTTTTTTTTCTTTTTAACCCAGAAAAATTTCTGGAAAAAATGGAAAAGCTGATAGTAGTTCCTCCCCAACCTCTGTAAAGGCAGAAACACAGTCGCCCTGTCTCAACCGATGAAAAAGAGAGACCTGGTGCTGTGAGCTGAACTATGTCCCCCACCCCAAATTCATATGCTGAATCAGTAACCCCCAGTGTGACTCTATTTGGATGTAAGGCCTTTAAAGAAGTAATTAGGGTTAAATGAGGTCATGAGGGTGGGGCCCACCATAAGGACTGGTGTCCTTATGAGAAGAGGAAGAGACCAGGAGTGACATGTGCACCAAGTAAAGGCCATGTGAGGACACAGAGGGAAGATGGTCCATATGCAAGCCAAGGAGAGAGGCCTCAGGAGAAACCAAACTGGCTGCCACTTTGATCTTGGACTTCCAGCCTGCAGTACTGTGAGAAAACACAGTTCTGTTTTTTTACCCACCCCCCGACACCCCCGGCTGCGACATTTTGTTATGGCGGCCCTACTGGGCTACTACAAGTGGTAGCCTTGATGGGATCCTGAAACAGAGGTTATTACAAAGATCAATGAAATCCGAATGAAGTGTGGAGTTCAGTTAAGACGATGTATCAAGTTTGATTCATTATGACCATCCCAATGCAAGATGTTTACAACAGCAGAAACTGGGCGTGGCCTACAAAGGAGTTCCCTGTACTTCCTTTGCCAACTTCTCTGTGCATCTGAAATTCTTCTCTAATTAAAGGTTTATTTTCACAAAAAGAGAGAAAGGAGAGGTATCCCAAGCCCACAGGTGCAGGTGCAGGTGCAGGGCAGCAGAGGTTCTAGAATTCCCAGGGCAGCAGGTTTTCCTCTGCCACTTCCTCCTCTCCATAGGTGCATACCAGAGCCCCCCCCCCCACCAAGTTCTCCCTTTGGGCTGCCTTCCGGCACCCTTGCAGCCACCGCATGCTTGTTTCCATCAGGAATAGATCATGTTGGGGGCACCTGGGTGGCTCAGCTGGTTAAGCGTCTGACTTCGGCTCAGGTCGTGAGCTCACAGGTCGTGAGTTCCAGCCCCACATCAGGCTCTCTGCTATCAGCATGGAGCCTGCTTTTGAGCCTCTGTCTCCCCCCCCACCCCCGAGCCCTTCCCCCGCTGACTCTCTCTCAAAATAAATAAAATTTTAAAAAAGAAATAGATTATGCTGTAGAAAAATGGAAAATCTGATGGCGTTTCCAGTCCCCAAGCTCTGTGAAAGCACTAAGGCAGCCACTCTTCTTCAGTCTCTGACAAGGAGAAGAAACAAAATTGCCAAACTTACAAGCCCAGGGCAGTAGAGGCCTAGCAAGGAGATGCTAGTGTTAACAGGGAAAACTGTACAGAGTAGCTTCTCTCCTGCTCCAAGTCAACATAGACAGCATCACTCTTTGGGTACCTATCCCCCCCAAAATCTCCTTCCGGGAACCTTTCAGTCTTTCAGTTAAGGTGAAATTAAGCCCAGCTTTCACCCCTCATCTGCCCCGTTGTGGACTAATGCCAGAGGCCCCCACCAGGGCCTCCCACTTTTTCTCCCTTTGGACTAACTCCCATCCCAATGAGCGAGTCTGGAGCCTCTGTGGATCTATCTATTCTTTTTATGAGCCACCCCGCACCCTCATCCTGAACAGCAAGATGGGGAGGAGACATCGGTCACCAGGAGCTCCTTGCCTGTGTAGGGGGCACTAACACAGCAGTACTGGTGAAATGAGAGAGGAAATCTACAGGAGCCCGGGGCGGAGAGCAGCCCTGATCTGTGAAGCTGAAGCTGCTGTGAACAGGTCAGCAAAGGCACCTGTTCCTTCGTCCCTGCTGCTTTTACTGTGGAGAGAGCTGTTAACTTGTGTCTCAATTAGGTGCTACCAGACAACCCCCCTCTGGCCCTCTTCCATTTCTGCAAGGGAAGCAAAGGTCCTTCTTGACCTGTTCCTCAAACATTCTTTCCCTTGGAGGTAGATAAAGCTGGAAGAGGAAAAACATTAAGGAACTGTAGTCCTTTATCTTTATAAAGCTCCATTACCCCAACAGCGTAGAACAAATAAGATTTTAGGCACAGCAGGAGAGAAGCACATGAAAACGCTAGCCTTTACAGGTCCTTTTCTAAACAGCTGTAAAGAAAACACCAGGAGCCGCAAGACTCAGATTGGCATGGAAGTCCATGCAGCTGTCCTGATAAGCGGCTTGGAACACAGAACTGCCTCTCTAGCCGCATGCCACTTCAAGGAGCGGGCCCGGCCAACTTGAATCCCAACCAGGAAGGAAGAATGAACACTTGGGTCTGCCTCACAAAGCACCCTGGGAAGCCAGGTCCCCGGTGAGGTGGGCTTGGGATGGTAAAGGCCAGGAGAGCGCTGAGCCGCCAGCCTGGCCGAGCCCTCCCTAACCTGCTGGTTCCGGGGGGGGGGGGGGGGGGGGGGGGGCGTGCGCTCTCCCCTGGGGATGGGAAGGGGGCCGGGTCCCTTTGCGTTTACACAGCCGAGTGGTACAGAGAGCTATTTACCACAGCATTCTGCTGGAAAGAAAGTGGATGGCGTGCGATCGGAAGGAATGGCATCTTACAAGTAACAAAAGAAAGAAAATGTGAATGGAAGCATAATTACCAATTCGCAAAGCCATAGCAGTTTCTAGCTGCTATGCTTAGCAGAAGCCCACAGTCCCCTCTTTATATAATTATTTGTATGCATCATCCAGACCTTCAAACTATCTGTATTATGCACAATTATTACCTCGGCTCATCTCCACGTTCAGTTTCCCAGGAGGTGAAAAAACCTCTCCTGATACTTAGTTTATGAATTCTGGGGAATCTGACTGGGAGAGATGTGGAAAAGCAAACAATTGGTAAGGCATGTAATTATCTCTTTCAAAGGAAACATTCACCTCCAGCTGGCCTACTTGTGTAGGTTCTAATGCCTGAAAAGAGAATTAACCCAGGCAGGTCTCCAGTGCCTGCATATCCTCCTTCAAACCTATTTACAAACCTGCTTAGAAACGCCGGGCTTTTGCAAAGCAGAGCGTTCACTCAGAAATACAGCTGCACATGGAATTCTTTGAAAATGTAAATGGAAGATTCTGAACAGGAATAACTTGACATTTGATTCTGGAACAATGGTAAAATGTCAACATCTGCCATGAAAATACAGAACCCTAAAATAATGAAAAAGGGTCCTTTCAGTATTTGAAGTCTATGGCACTTGCTTGGGTTTGGTTGTCTCACAAAGTTCTGTGCGGTACCACTGTGCTTCAACACACTTGCATTAAAGTAATATTGTTTAAGCACATTAAAGAAACACACTTATAATTTCATTGGAACGTAATAGTAGTCTCATTCTATCGGAGCTGTGGTCCATCCAGGTCAGAAGTCCCTTTTTTCCACGCACCGAAAGCTAGGTTGTTTGGGGCAGCTGGGTGGCTCAGCTGGTTAAGTGTAAGACTTCGGCTCAGGTCATGATCTCATGGTCCGTGAGTTTGAGCCCCGCGTCGGGCTCTGTGTTGACAACGCAGAGCCTGGAGCCTGCTTCGGATTCTGTGTCTCCCTGCACTGTTCTCTCTCTCTCTCTCAAAAACAAGTGAACATTAAAAAAAAAAAAAAAGGTAGGTTGCTTGACAACCTATCATCCTCTACTTAGTGATCTTTTTAAAGATCTGGAGTGTCACCAAAACATCCCAAATTCTGTTAAAAATTCGTTTTAAGGGGCGCCTGGGTGGCTCAGTCGGCTAAGCGTCCAACTCTTGGTTTTGGCTCAGGTCATGATCTCGTGGTTCGTGGGTTCAAGCCCCGTGTTGGGCTCTGTGCTGGCAGCTCAGCGGGAGCCTGTAGAGAGCCTGCTCGGAATTCTCTCTCTCCCTCTCTCTGCCCCTCCCCTGCTCGTGTTCTCTCTCAAAATAGATAAATAAACTTTAAAAGCAACTTATTTTAATGTTATCACTTATCATCGTACTTAAACCTTTCTTAAACTTCTTTACAAGAGAAACCCGTACCAGCCCTTGAGTGGCTAATTAACCCTTGAGTTTGCTGCCTGTTTTCAACTTTTTAAATGTGGTTTGAAAAAAACCTCACAAGATCAAATATACCATCTTAACCCTTTCTAAGTGCACTGTTGAGCGGCATTAACTATATTCACACTGTTGTGCAACCAATCTCCAGAACTTCTTCATCTTGCAAAACTGAAATTCTATCTCTAATTTTCCCGTCCCCTCAGCCCCTGGCAACCACCCTTTCACTTTGTTTCTGTGTATTTGACTATTTCAGATACCTCATATAGACGGAATCATACTGTATATGTTTGTCTTCTTGTGACTAGCTTATTTTCACTCAGCAGAATGACCTCGAAATTCTCTCATGTTGTAGCATGTGACAGGATTTCCTTCCTTTTAAAAAATTTTTTTATTTTAATTCCAGTAGAGTTAACATACAGTGTTATATTAGTTTCATGTGTACAATATAGCCATTCAAGCATTTCCTTCCTTTTTAAGGCTGAATAATCCATCGCATATATACACCATATTTTGTTTCTTGATTTATCCATCGATGGACACATGTATTGCTTCGGCCTCTTGGCCATTGTGAATAATGCTGCCATGACCATGAGTGCACAAATATTTCCGTGAGAGCAAGATCCTCCTTTCAGTTCTTCTGGGTCTATACTCAGACGTGGGATTGCAGGATCATATAGTAATCCTATTTTTAATTTTTCGAGGAACGACCATATCATTTTCAATAGCAGCTGTACTGTTTTTGTGTTCCTATCAACAGAGCACAAAAGTTCCAATTTCTCCATAGCTCCAATCTCTCCGTATCCAATATCTCCAATATCTCTGTCAACATATGTTATTTTCTGGGTTTTTTCTTTTTTGATAGTGGCCATCCTGATGGCTGTGAGATGATACCTCACTGTTGGTTTCCATTTACGTTTCCCTAATAACTAATGATGTTGAGCATCTTTTCATATGCTTCTTGGACATTTGTATATTATCTTTGAGAAACGTTTATTCAAATTATTTGCCCATTTTTAAATTGTGTTGTTTTTCTGTTGTTTGGTTGTAGGAGTTCTTTATATATTCTGGATATGAGCCCCTTATTAAATACATGATTTGCAAATATTTTCTACCATCCTGTAGGTTACTTTTTCACTCCGATTGTGTCCTTTGGTGCGTGGTAGTTTTTAATTTTGACAGAGTAGGATCTCTATGTTTTTACTTTCCCTTTTGTCAACATCCTTGCCAACACTTAGCATATATATAATGGCCATCCTAACAGGTATGAGGTGTTATCTCATCGTGGTTTTGATTTGCATTTCCTTCATGAGTAGTGATGTTGACACTCTTTTATATACCTGTTGGCCATTGGTATGTTTTCTCTGGAAAAACGTCTCTTCAGGTCCTTTGCTCATTTTTTAACCAGGTTCTTTGGGGGTTTTTGTTATTGAGTTATAGGAGTTCCTTATACGTTTTGGATATTAATCCTTTATCAGATGTATAGCCTGAAAATATTTTTCTCTCAATACATAGGATGCCCTTTATTTTGTTGATTGCTTCATTTGCTTTACAAAGCTCTTTAGTTTTACATAGTCTCACTTATCTATTTTCTTTCGTTGGCTGTGCTTTTGGTGTCATATCCAAGAAATCATTGCCAAGACCAATGTCAAGGTTTTCCCCTATTTGTTCTTCTAGGAGCTCTACAGTTTCAGGTCTTATTTAAGTCTTTGATCTATTTTTAGTTGGGTTTTGTGTATTGTGTAAGACAAGGGTCCAATTTCATTCTTTTACACGTGGATATCCAGTTTTCCCAGCACTGTGTTTTGAAGAGACTTTCCCCCTCGAATGGTCTTGGCAGCCTTGTTGAAGATTAGTTGACTATATATTCATGGGTTTCTAGACTCTCTATTCTCTTCCATTATTCTACATGTCTGTTTTTATGCTAGTACCATACTGTTTTGATTACTATCATTTGATCATATATTTTGAAATCAGGGAATATGATGTCTCCAGCTTTGTTCTTCTTACTGAAAATTAGTTTGGTTACTTAGTCTTTTGTGGTTCCATATGAATTTTAGGATTGTTTCTCTATTTTGGTAAAAAGTGATGGGGCAGCTGGGTGGCTTAGTCAGTTAAGTGACTGACTTTGGCTCAGGTCATGATCTCATAGCTCATGAGTTCCAATGAAGTTAAACTTTTTATACTCTAACTAGCAATGTATGAGGATTTCAATTTCTTCATGTCCTTGACAACACTTGTCATTGTCTTTTATTTTTGTTTAAAAAGTTTATTTTTATTTTTTGAGAGAGAGAGATTGAGAGCAAGAAGGGGAGGGGAAGAGGGAGAGGGAGACAGAATCCCAAGCAGGCTCTGTGCCATTAGCACAGAGCCCGATGCAAGCTCAAACTCATGAACTGTGAGCTTATGACCTGAGCCAAAGTCAAGAGTCAGATACTTAACTGACTGAGCCACCCAGGTGCCCCTATCTTTTTTTATTATGACCATACCAGTGGTTAAAGTGGTTTATCTCACTGGATTTTTTCTGTTCTCAATGTTAGCTAACATACAGTGTAGCCTTGGCTTCAGGAGTAGAATCCAGTGATTCATCAGGTACATATAACTCCCAGTGCTCATCCCAACAAGTGCCCTCCTTGATGCCCATCATCCATTTTCCCCTCCCCCATCAATCCCTCAGTTGGTTCTCTGTATTTAAGAATCCCTTATGCTTTGCCTCCCCCTCGGTTTTTTATCTTATTTTTCCTTCCTTTCCCCTATGAGCATCTGTTAAGTTTCTCAAATTCCACATATCAGTGAAATAATGTGATATCTGTCTTTCTCTGAGTGACTTATTTCGCTTAGCATAATACCCTCCAGTTCCATCTATATTGTTGCAAATAGCAAGATTTCGTTCTTTTTCATCACCAAGCAGTATTCCTGTACACACACACACACACACACACACACACACCACACCTTCTTAATCCATTCATCAGTTGATGGACATCTGGGCTCTTTCCATAATTTGGCTATTGTTGATTGCACTGCTATAAACATTGGGGTGCATGTGCCCTTTTGAATCAGCATTCCTGTATCCTTTGGATAGATTCTTAGTAGTGCAATTGCTGGGTCATAGGATAATTCTATTTTTAATTTTTTGAGGAACCTCCACACTGTTTTCTAGAGTAGCTGCATCAGTTTGAATTCCCACCAACAGTGCAAGAGGTTTCCCTTTCTCAACATCCTCGCCAACATCTGTTGTTTCCTGAGTTGTTAATTTTAGCCATTCTGACTGGTGTGAGGTGGTGTCTCATTGTGGTTTTGATTTGTATTTACCTGATGATGAATGATGTTGAGCATTTTTTCATGTGTCTGTTTGCCATCTGGATGTCTTCTTTTGAAAAGTGTGATTCCTGTCTTCTATTCATGTCTTCTGCCCATTTCATCACTGGATTATTTGTTTTTCAGGTGTCGAGTTTCAGAAGTTTTTTATGGATTTTGATATTAACCCTTTATCTGATATGTCATTTGCCAATACCTTCTCCCATTATGTCAGTTGCCTTTTAGTTTTGTTGATAGGTTCCTTTGCTGCGCAGAGGCCTTTTATCTTGATGAGGTCCCAGTAGTTCATTTTTGCTTTTGTTTCCCTTGCCTCTGGATACATGTCAAGTAAGAAGTTGCTGTGGCCGAAGTCAAAGAGGTTGTTGCCTGTTTTCTCTTCCAGGATTTGATGATTTCCTGTCTCACATGTATGTCTTTCATCCATTTTGAATTTATTTTTGTGTATGGTGTAAGCAAGTGGTCCAGGTTCATTCTTCGGCATGTTACTGTCCAGTTCTCCCAGCACCATTTGCTAAAGAGACTGTCTTTTTTCCATTGGACACTGTTACCTGCTTTGTTGAAGATTAGTTGGCCATCTATTTGTGGGTTCATTTCTGGGTTCTCTATTCTATTCCATTGATCTATGTGAGTGTGTTTGTGCCAATACCATACTGTCTTGATGATGACGGCTTTGTAATACAGATTAAAGTCTGGGATTGTGATGCCTCCAACTTTGGTTTTCATTTTCAACATTACTTTGGCTATTCGGGGTCTTTTCTGGTTCCGTACAAATTTTAGGATTGTTTGTTCTAGTTCTGTGAAGAATGCTGGTGCTATTTTGATTGGGATTGCATTCAATGTGTAGGTTGCTTTGGGGAGTATCAACATTTTAATAATATTTGTTCTTCCAATCCATGAGCATGGAATATTTTTCCATTTCCTTGTGTCTTCTTCAATTTCTTTCATAAGCTTTGTATTGTTTTCAACATATAGAGGGTTTACCTCTTTGGTTAGGTTTATTCCAAGGTATTTTATAATTTTTGATGCAATTGTAAAGGGGATCAGTTCCCTGATGGCTCTTTCTTTTACTTCATTATTGGTGTATAGAAATGTGATTGATTTCTGTACATTGATTTCATATCCTGCAAATTTGCTGAATTCCTGTATCAGCTGTAGCAGTTTTTTGGTGGAATCTTTTGGGTTTTCCATGTAGAGTATCATGTCATCTGCCAAGAGTGAAAGTTTGACTTCTTTGCCTTTTATTTTGTTTTGCTGTCTGATTGCCGAGGCTAGGACTTCCAACATTATGTTAAACAGTGGTGAGAGTGGACATCTTTGTCATGTTCCTGATCTCAGGGGGAAAGCTCTCAGGTTTTCCACATTGAGGATGATATTAGCTGTGGGTCTTTCATATATGGCTTTTATGATGCTAAGGTATGTTCCTTCTATCCAGACTTTCTTCAGGGTTTTTATTTAAGAAAGGAAGCTATATTTTGTCAAATGCTTTTTCTGCATCTATTAACAGGATCATATGGTTCTTATCCTTTCTTCTATTAATGTGATGTATCACACTGATTGATTTGCGAGCATTGAACCAGCCCTGCAGGCCAGGAATGCCTCCCACTTGATCATGGTGAATAATTCTTTTAATGTGCTGTTGAATTTGATTTGCTACTATCTTTTTCAGAACTTTTACATTCACGTTCATCAGGGATATTGGCCTATAATTCTCCTTTTTAATGGGGTCTTTGTCTAGTTTGGGAATCGAGGTAATGCTGGCTTCATAGAATGAGTTTGAAAGCTTTCCTTCCATTTCTATTTTTTGGAACAGCTTGAGAAGAATAGGTATTAACTCTGCTTTACAGGTCTGGTAGAATTCCCCAGGGAAGCCACCTAGCCCAGGACTCTTATTTGTTGGGAGAGTTTTGATAACTGATTCAATTTCTTTGCTGGTTATGGGTCTGTTCAAATTTTTTTATTTCTTCCGTTTGAGTTTTGGTAGTGTGTGAGTGTCTAGGAATTTGCCCATTTCTTCCAGACTATCCAGTTTGCTGGCATATGATTTTTCATAGTATTCTCTAATAATTGTTTGTGTTTCTCTCTCTTTGTGAGAGAGATTGTGATTGTGATAGAGGTTGTGATCTCTCCTGTTTCATTCACAATTTTATGTATTTGGGTCCTCTCTTCTTTTTCAGAAGTCTGGCTCGGGGGTTATCAATTTTGTTTATTCTTTCAAAAACCCAGCTCTTAGATTCATTGATCTGTTCTAGTGTGGTCTTTTTTGGATTCTATATCATTTATTTCTTCTCTAATCTTTATTATTTCTCTTCTACTGGTTTTGGACTTTCTTTGCTGCTGCTTTTCTAGTTCCTTTAGGTATGAGGTTAGGTTGTATTTTGGGGACCTTTCTTGCTTCTTGAGATAGGCCTGGATTGCAATGTATTTTCCTGTTAGGACTGCCTTTCCTGCATCCAAAAGGGTTTCAACTGTCATGTTTTCATTTTCATTTGCTTCCATATATTTTTTAATTTCTTCTTTAATTTCCTGGTCGACCCATTCATTCTTTAGTAGGATGTTCTTTAATCTCCATGTATTTGGGGCTTTCCAAATTTTTTCTTGTGGTTGATTTCAAGTTTCATAGTGTTGTGATCTGAAAATATGCATGGTATGATCTCCATCTTTTTATACTTGTTGAGGGCTGTTTTGTGACCCAGTATGTGATCTATTTTGGAGAATGTTCCATGTGAACTTGAAAACAATGTGTATTCTCCTACATTTGGATGAAAAGTTCTGAATATATCTGTTAAGTCCATCTGGTCCAATGTGTCATTCAAAGCCATTGTTTCCTTATTGATTTTCTGCCTAGATGATTTTCTGCCTAGATGATCTGTCCATTGTTGTAAGTAGAATATTAAAGTCCCCTACAATTATGGTATTATTATCTATATATTTGTTGATTAATTGATTTATATATTTGGGTTCTTTCACGTTGGGGGCATAAACAATTACAGTTGTTAGCTCCTCTTGATGGATAGACCCCTTAATTATGATATAACGCCCTTCTTTATCTCTTGTTACAGTCTTTGTTTTAAAATCTAATTTGTCTGATATAAGTATGGCTACTCCGGCTTTCTTTTCATGTTCATTAGCATGATAGATGGTTCTCCATTCCCTCACTTTCAATCTGCAGGTGTCCTCAGGCCTAAACTGAGTCTCTTATAGGCAGCATATGGATGGATCTTGTTTTTTTTTATTCATTCTGATACCCTATATCTTTTGATTGGGACATTTAGTCCATTTACATTCAGAGTGATTACTGAAAGATACGAAATTAGTGCCATTGTGTTATCTGTAGGTTTCGTGTTTGTGGTGATGTCTCCGGCCTGTTGTAATCTTTGCTGCTTTCCACTCACAGAGTCCCCCTTAGGATCTCCTGCAGGGCTGGTTTAGTGGTCATGAACTCCTTTAGTTTTTGTTTGGGAAAGCCTTTATCTCTCCTTCTATTCTGAATCAGCCTTGCTGGATAAAGAATTCTTGGCTGCATATTTTTCCTATTCAGCACATAGACTATTTCCTGCCACTCCCTTCTGGCCTGCCAACTTTCAGTGGACAGGTCCGCTTCTAACCTTATGTGTCTACCTTTGTAGGTTAAGGACCATTTGTCCTTAGCCACTTTCAGAACTCTCTCTTTAGCTTTGTATTTTGCCAGTTTCACTATGATATGTCATGGTGTTGACCTGCTTTTGATTTTGAAGGGAGTTCTCTGTGCCTCTTGGACTTGGATGCCTGTTTCCTTCCCCAGATTAGGGAATTTCTCAGCTATAACTTGTTCAAATAAACTTTCTGCTCCTTTCTCTTGCTCTTCTTCCTCTGGGACTCCTATGATATGGATATTGCTTCATTTTATGGAATCACTTAGCTCTCTAATTCTCCCCCCGTGATCTAATAATTTCCTTTCCCTCTTTTTTTTTCAGCTTCATCATTGTCCATAATTTTATCTTCTATTTCACCCATTCTCTTCTCTGCTTCTTCCATCCTCACTGTCACTGTATCTAGTTTATTTTCACCTCATTTATAACATTTCTTAATTCATCGTGACTATTTCTTAGGTCTTTGATCTCTGCAGCAATAGATTCTCTGCTGTCTTCTATGCTTTTTTCAAGCCCAGCTATTAGTCTTAGGACCGTTATTCTAAATTCTTATTCAGATATATTGTTTCTATCTGTTTTGAGCAATTCTCAGGCTGTCATTTTTTCCCGGATTTTGTTTTGAGAAGAATCCCTCTGTTTCATCATTTTGGCTAGGTTTCTCTCTTTTATGTTTCTTTTAAAAGCTTGTTATGTGTCCTGCACCTGTGAGTACTACTATATTAAAAAATGGCTCATACACTGTCCAGGACTTAGCACTTCAGGAAGTGTTTTTCGAGTACGTTTTATGTACTTTGTTGTTGTGTTCTGGCTACTCTATCCCACTGGTCGGTCCTCTGCAGAGCTTCTCCTTGCTCGTAGTGGTGGAGTGTTTGGACCTTCCACCAGGTGTGCTTTGATTTGTTTGTTGAAGTCACCCTGGAAAAAAAAAGGAAAGTGGGGGGGGTTGGAGAAGCCTGATCTCATACACAGAAAAAAGGAAGGGGAGAAAAGTCTGAGCAGAGGACCAAAAAAAATTATCAGGCTTAATCCAGACAGAGAGAAAGGAAAATAAAGAAGAAGATATAGAAAGGGTATAAAAAGAATAGAATAAAAATGCCTGATTAAACAAACCAGAAAAAAAATTATATATATATAATATATATATTAGTATATAATAATATAATATATATATGAATTGACCAAAAACAACAAATCAGAAACTATGAGCCTTGATCCTGCCAAGCTGTCTTCTTCCACCTGTGGAAATGCTTCTGTCACTGCACAGATTGATTTCCTGGGTGTCCCAAGTGATTTGACCTCAATACGGTTGTGTTTGAGGGATGAGGGAAATCCCAGTCTCCCTACTTCTCTGCCATATTAACTCCGCCCCCCCCCCACTCCGGTTATTTAATTCTCTCATTGTGATTTTGATTTGCATTTCCCTACTAATGATGTTGAGCGTGTTTTCATGTGCTTAATGGCCATTTGTATGTCTTTTTTGAAGACATTTCTATTCAAACCCTTGCCCATTATTTCATTGGGTCATTTACCTTGTTATTGTTGAGTTGTCATTGTTCTAATTTATATGTTCTGGGTATTCTGCCCTTATCAGATATATTTGCCAACATTTTCCCATTCTGTAGTTTGTGTTTTCATTTTCTTGATGATATTGTCAATGGCACAAAAGTTTTAAAATTTTTATGTACTCCAATTTACCTCCTTTTCTCTAAAGTCGAATTCTTCAATTGTGAAACTGGACCAAAACTAAAGCAAGAGATGAGGGACGCAACCTTGCTATGTTTATACTTTAAGTGAACACATGTATGTGAAGTAATAACTCAGCAGAGAGACTACAGGGAAAGAAAGGAAGCTGTGAACAGTGGGGATTCAGGTTAGGGAAACAAAATCAACTGTTGGATTCCTTCCTGTAGGTGACAGCTAACAATTTAAATCACCGGCCAAAAGGTCAAGATAGCCGGGTCTTGATTTATACTCGCATCAATGTCTACGGGAGTCAGTCTGCAGAATGACGTTATGTCAGTAAGAGTTTCCAAACTGGAGTAAATAAACCCGTGAATGAAGTGAGAGTCAGCAATGTGGTTTGGAGCAGTTCATCCAGTTTAGAGTAGAACTGTCACTAGCCGCTCAGAATACTGAGAACGGGGGGAAGGAGATGGTGAAAGGCGCAGGAGAGAAATTCCAGGAAACTAAGGCAGAATTCTAGATGTGCCGACTAGCAAAACAGGAAAGAGAAAAACAGGAGGAGTTAAGAGAATAAAAAGGTTTAGAACTCATTTCCTAGTTACCACTGGTGATGGTTAATTTTATGTATCAATTTGGATGAGTCATGGGATGGCCATCTATTTGGTCAATCATTATTCTGGGTGTTTCTATGAGGGTGTTTTTGGCTGGGTGTTTAGTCAGTATACTGAGTAAAGCAGCTTGCCCTCCATAATGTGAGTGGACATTATCCAATCAGTTGAAAACCTGAACATAATAAAAAAAGGTTGACTCTTCCCCAAGTAAGAGAGAATTCCTCCTGTCTGCTGCCTTTGAGCTGAGACATCAGCTTTTTCCTGCCTTTAGTCTCAAATGGAAACATTAGCTCTTCCTGGATCTCACCCCAACCTTCAGAGTGGAACTATCCCATTGGCTCTCCTAGGTCTTTAGCTTGCCAACTCACCCTGCAGATTTTAGGATTTGTCAGCCTCCATAATCATATAAACCAATTTCTTATCATAAATCTCTTTATATATGTTTATAATATTTATTTGTTATATAATAAATACATACGCATCATATTACATGACCACTAGCATGGGTAAGTGTCTCTACTTCACCAACACTTGCTATTGTCTATCTGTCTACAATAGATAGATAGATAGATAGATATCCTAGCCATTGTAGCCAGCATAGTGGGTGGGAAGTTGTATCTCACTGTATTTTGACTTGCATTTCCCTAATGATTAACAATGTTGAACATCTTTTCATGTGTTTATTAGCCATTCATGTATCATCTTTTGGGAAGTGCACATTCAAATCAATTTCCCATTTTCTTTCATTCATTCATTCATTCATTCATTCATTTATTCATTCATTTTTTAAATTCAGTAGGTTCCACACCCAACATGGGGCTTGAACTCATGACCCTGAGATCAAGAGTTGCATGCTCTACCACCTGAGCCATCCACGTGCCCCTCCATTGCCCATTTTCTTTTTTTTAAGTTTATTTGAGAGAGAGAGAGAGAGAGAGAGAGAGAACATGCTGGGGAGGGACAGAGAGAGAATCCCAAGCAGGCTCCACACTGACTGACGTGGGGCTTGACCTCACAAACCACGAGGTCATGAGCTGGGCCAAAATAAAAAGTTGGATGCTCAAGTGACTGAGCCACCCAAGCGACCGTCCATTGCCCATTTTCGAATTGGGGTATCCTTTTATTGTTGAGTTGTAAGAGTTTTTTATATATTCTGTATGCAAGACCCTCAACAAATATGTGATTTGCAAATATTTTCTTCTAATCTATGGGTTGTCATGTCATTTTCTTGATGATACCTTTGAAGTATAAATTTTTTTAATTTTAATGAAATCCAAATTATCTATTTCTTCTTTGGTTGTTCGCGCTTTAGGTGTTATAACTAAGAAGTACCTAAATTGCCTAATCTAGGTCATGAAGATTTACACCTATTTTCCTTCTAAGAGTTTTATACTTTTAGGTCTTTGATCCATTTTGATTTAATTTTTTGTATATGGCGTAAGGTAAGAGTTCAGCTTCATTATTTTACATGGAAATATCCAGTTGTCCCAGTACCTTCTGTTGAAAACACTGTTCTTTCCCCTTGAGTGGGTCGTGGAACTCTTGTTGAAAATCAGTTGGACATAGATGCGAGGATTTATTTATGGACTTTCTATCCTACTCCATCGATCTATATAGGCCAGCATTGCACTGTCTTGATTAATGTGATTTAGTAGTAATTTCTGAAATCAGGAAGTATGAAGTTTATGTTCTCTGTCATTCTGATACTTCCCATGGCTGCTAAGTTGCTGATTTTCACCATGATTTTGAGCTGTTGATTTTCAAGAGTACTACAGAGATGGGGAGAGAGTATGGGAATAGGGTAAGCTCTAATGACACAAAGCTTACTATTCTTACCAAGATTCAACTATTTTTCCTGAGGAAATACTCTCTCAATTTTTGCAAGCTTTCAGTTAATTTCTAGAGTTACGGAAAAGTTGCCTTTGACATTTTCTGACTAGTGTTCTCATTGCTTTTGCAGAACACAGGTTTCTCAGAGTTTCTTACTCCACTATTCTTGACATCATCTAGATCTGAGCTTTTAGCCTTCACTACTTTCTCCTCCTCTGCACCAAATGTTGTTAGGCCAACTTGTGCTGTCTCCTAGGAATTAAGTAGATAGCAATATCGCAAATTATCATGTACACTATAAGCCAGCATAAAACTGTAGGGATTTCCAGAAGAGTAGGCCATGTGAGCCAGGATCCTTGTCTTCCTATGTTTTAATGTATCTCTTATCCATGAGGCACAGTGTTAAAATGGAATATTTGTCTCCAAATTGCTTCTGGAAAATATATGCGACAAATACCCATCATTCCTGTTATGGACGAAATGCCTGTTTCCCTAAAATGTATATGTTGAAACCCTAATCCCAATGTGATGGTACTTGGAGATATAGGTGGAGTCCTGATGAATAGGATCAGCATTCTTATAAGAAGAGACCAGAGAGCTGGCTAGCTGTCTTTCTACCTAATGAGGACACAGCAAGAAATCAACCATCTACAACCAAGAAGAGGGCTCTCATCAGAATCTGACCATGCTGGCATAATGATTTCTAACTTCCAGCCTCCAGAACTGTGAGACAGAAATGTTTATTGTTTAAGTTACCCTGTCTATGGTAATTTGTTATAGCCAACTGAGACAATTCTAAAAGGAAATTTCAGGGGCTCCTGGGCGGATCAGTCAGTTGAGCTACCCACCCTTGATTTTGGCTCAGGTCATGATCTCACAGTTCATGAGACTGAGCGCCACATTGCGCCCTGCACTGACAGTGAGGAGCCTGCTTAGGGATTTTCTCTGTCCCTCTCTCTCTGACCCTCCCCTGCTTGCGTGCATATTCTCTCTCTCTCTCTCTCTCTCTCTCTCTCTCTCCTCAGTAAACTTTAAAAAGTAAAAAAGAAAAAGAAATATTAATTTACCCAATGAAGGACATGCTTAGTGTATTATAAAACAGCCCACTGCCAGCCTCTGGTCTATACAAGAGAAGAAGAGAATGATCAGTTACCCTTCCTGATTGTTATAATGCTGTGCATTTCTCTCTGCACTCTCCTGATCTTCAAACCAAATTAAAAAGGCTTCAGGAGAACCACTGTATTCCCTGGAGCTGAGACAACACTTGATATGTGTGCTTTGAAGTACAGAAGGCCCAGGGAGCTGTGATTGAGGTTTGCTTAAAATAATAAATTTAAAGACTGGTTGCAGTTATCTGTGACCGCCCAGCAAAGACGGTGGGTCACGGTGGGTGCAGCCTTGAAGTGCAGAACTTCAAGTATTTGGCGGGGCAACAGTACAGAGTGTTTGCCATGGGACGGAAAGGTTCCTAAGGAAGATACTCAGGCTTGAATATTCTTGAAAGGCGCCTGCTGAAGAGGTATGCATGCTAGGGCAAGGTGATCCCAACCATCAGAGTCTAGAGTCTGTGGGGTCTATAGCCAGAGTGGAAGCTGAGGGGGAGAACAGCAAGCAAAGAATAATGGTATCATTGGCACAAACTGAGACAGTAAGAGAGGTTGGTAGGGAAGAGACAAGTTTTGAGTTTGAGTTGAGACATTATTTTCGATAGTATCCTAATGATTACTTCACATTGGTTAAAAGGTATCTCTGCAAAATTCTTTGTATATTTTAGTATTTCCAAAATATCTCAGGGGACTTGGCAATATTTTCATTACACCTGGGATGCTTCACTAAAACAAGGAACAGAGGGGCACCTGGGTGGCTCAGTCAGTTGGGCATCTAACATTTGATCTCGGCTCAGGTTAGGATCTCAGGGTCATGAGTTCAAGCCCTGTGTTGAGCTCCACACTTGGGCATGGAGCCTACTTAAAAACAAGCAAACAAACCAACAAAAGAGGAACAGAAAGCCTAAATTCTAATATCAGTTCCATCACTATGCTGTATGGGACCTTAACCACTTTGTGCCTCAGTTTCTTCACGACAAAATGCTTCCCTCCTTAACTCACATGGTTGTGTGACGATGAAAGAGAATATAGGACAATTTATGTGAAACTTCTTTGAAAAGCGTTAAGTGCCAGATTTATGCCAAATCTATTTCTTGTAATCAGTGCATACCAGCCATCTAGCAGAGATGAGGCAGGAGGGAATGTGCTCACTGAGGGCCGGGATCAGGGAACTGCAGAGGTTTTCCAGAACATTAAGAAATGACAGCACCTGGGGGTGGAGATGTTGCATTTTATAACACTGCATTAGACAAACATTGCATTGAAACCGAAGTGCAACAATGTCCCTAAGTTTCTCATTTCAAAGTACAGACTTTAAATTCAAGGGTTTACTTGACTCTGCTAAAAGAATCTCCTCTCTAGCCAGAGGAAGCAGCCCCCCCCCCCACCTCAAATGCAAAGTCACTAAAGAAAATCCCAAAAGACTTGCAGGAATTTGTTAATTTAGATGTACCAGAAACTTGGGCATTGGGGACACTGTACTGAGGATGATGTACTTCTATTATTTTCGTGATCTGATTAGCACACATCTAGACTAGATGCCGAAACCCTAGAAATCCCCCCGCATGATGCAATGGAAAGAATTCAAGGAGTCGGCCAGAGAAATACATTAGTGTAAATTTATCACATGCAACTTGCCTGTTCACTCCCTAATTATATCCTCTGAAAGGCCAGATGACTATCTCTTCCCTAAAAACTTGAGACAAATTATTGAGTTAAGCTCAAATATCTGTTTGCTGTTGTTGCTGAAAATCACGTAAAACTTTTGGAAGAGTTGGAGTAAGAATAACGCCAAAAATTCTCATATACCCTTTAACCAAATACATCTATTTTTAACATTTTACTTTCTTTGCTTTACGTTTGTGTGTGAGCTCTTTATGCGTGTGTGTGTACACATAATGTTTTTCTGAAATTGTTTAAAATAAGTTGCATACACATTGGCCCTTTACTGCTAAATGCCTCAGTGTATGTTTTCTTTTTATCTTTGAGAGAGAGAGAGAGAGAGAGAGAGCATGAGCGGGGGAGGGGCAGAGAGAGAGGGAGACAGAATCAAAGCAGGCTCCAGGCTCCGAGCTGTCAGCACAGAGCCCGACGCGGGGCTCGAACTCACAACCCATGAGATCATGACCTGAGCCCAGGTCGGATGGGTAACCGACTGAGCCACCCAAGAGTCCCTTCACTGTGTATTTTCTTAGAACAGGAACATTCTCTTAGGTAACCACAGCACGGTTATGAACTTACGGGGGCCCCGGTGGCCACCCACGCGGAGGTGGGTTCGGGAATCGCCCGGTGTGGCCCCGCCAGGCTGCGGGTAGAAGCGGGTCAGGTCCCGAGGAACAGGCGGCAGGCGTGGGGGCCGCCGCTCCGGCCCATCACCCGTGACGCAGCCCATCTCCCGCGCGCAGGAGTACGACCCGCACTGGTCCCGTCGGGAAGACCCCCAGCTTCCCTCCAGGGGGCGTCCGCCCGGCCTCGCCTCTCCCCGCCCAGCTGCTGGGGCCCTGAGCACAAGGCGCTTCCCACGCAGGCGCGCGCGCATCCCTGCGGCCGTGCGGGACGTGCCGTTGCTGCGGGCCCCGCGGCTGCCGCGAGCGGTACCCGCGGGCCTTTGCGGCAGGCGGCAGGTGCCGTGGTCACCGTCCTGCCGAGGGCTGTGGCCTCTGTGTCCCAGGACGTCATCGAGCCAGTCACGGAGACGGAGCCCAGGACGCCGGCCATGCACAGCATCGTCCCCTTGTCCTTGGCTGTGCGTGATGAGGCCCCGCCCTCCGTCTGCGAGCGGACGCAGGCCGGGTCGGCTTCCCAGGGCTCTGCCTTTGTTGCCCAAGCGCTTCTCCTCCACGCCACTGCCCCCGGCTTCCGGACGGTCACGCGTCCACAGCAAGGCCACGAGCGGACCGGTGGCTGATGGCGCTGGGTGGAGACGACCTGACCACCACCATTATCGTGCCCCACTACGATGCCTTCAGAGTGGCCCCTTGGCCGTCGCACGGCTGGGACTCCAATGAGAGTGGCGTCTCCCTGTTGCGGGAGCTCGCCCGCCCCTTCTCCAGGCTCTACACCAACAAGCGCACTCACACCGGGTACATGCAAAGCTTCCGTTCTTTTACTTCGGAGGGGCGAGTTCAACTACGGGGGGAACCAGGCACCCTTTGTCCTCTGCCTTTGTTCTCGAACACTGTGGCCCAAAGGGCCAGCCAGGACCTGTACGTGTCCAAGCCTCCTTGTGAGGGGAAACTGCGGCATGCCTTCCTCCTGGAGCTGGAAATAGTGGCTGCCGGTTCTGGGGCGCCGGTGCACAAGAAGGTCTCCACGGTGCACAAGAGGGTCGACCTGGGGACATCCCGGCCTGAGAGCCGGAGTGCTTTGCGGTTCTCTGGGTGTCTGCCTTCGCCCTGTCCCACCTGGAGAGCCACCTCATGGACCTGAGGGCCCAAGTTGAAAACTCTGGCCCACAAGTTGAGGCTCCTCGCAGAGGCCCTGGCCCGCGTCATCTACAACCTGGCCGGGAAGGAACCCCCGAGACACGCCGATCTTCCCGGAGCGGATGATCCAGCAGGAGCAGCGGGACCGCGTGACGGGCTGGCTCACCAGCCAGCCCAGCCCGGCAACCAGCCACCCAGCTGGTGGACAAATTCTGCATGTTCCTCAGCACGCCAGCACGCCACCTGAGTTGCCACCTGGCGGAGGTGAAGCAGCACCGCATCAAGGCTGACGCGTGGGACCCCAAGTTTGTCTTCTGTGAGCAACTGAAGCAGGTGGTGAGAGCCTACAAGGTCAAGCCAGCCGTTTTCTCCACGCTCCTGGCCATCTGCATGGGCACCTAGCTCGGGCTGGCCTCTACAACAGTCCTGGTGAGCAGGCGGGGCTCTGGTGGGAGCCAAGGTCCCTGTGCGAGGGTCACCTTGGTCAGGTCAGTCCTTGCCCCCCCCCATCCTGCCTAGAAGGTGGTCCCACAAGTGGCCCCCGGGCCTCACTCAAACCCTCCTGCTGTCCCCAGCACTATGACCTCCTGTACAAAACAGTTCAGGGACTGCTCTTGAAGGCCAAGTTGCAGTGACATGGCCATCCACCAGCACGATGAGCTTTCCACCTGCCACCCCTCCCTGCCCCACAGCTGGCCGGGGGACAGGGCTTCACCCCTTGCTGAGAAGCTCCAGCCCTGAACTACAGAGTTTTTCTGCATCGCTCTTGAGGACTTGGGGATTCTCTTTTTTGTCCTTTGAACTCCCTTGGAAGAGCATTTGGTGGAAGTCCTGGAGCCAGGCCATGGACTTGGGAACAAGCCTGCAAATGGGCCCCCACTCCTGGAGGTGACCCCCTGGCCCTCGGGGCTTGTGAGCGGAGACGACAGAGGAAACGCGCCCGGTGCAGCCTCAGTGTCCCTCCTGCTGCACGCGAGTCTGACCAGGGACTGCAGGCTGAGGGTGGGGTCCACCTCGGGAGGCTCTGGGTCCATCCTCCACCCTGCCCCAGTCGCCCTCTGGTGGCCGAGACAGTCTCTCCTCTTGTCCAAAGGAGGGCAGCACCAGCCTCCGGATGCCCAGTTCTGGCCTCTCCCTCGGAAGCCCTGTGTTCCCCCACCACCCTGGCCGGGACTGAGGGGAGCCAGCTCAGGGTGCAGCCTTGGATGCGTCTCCCCCGGGCCCCCGTGGGCGGCTGGTGCCCGGAACACCCAGCCGCCTTCCTGTCAGGCTCCGCGCACCGCTTGCCCCCTCCTGTGCTGCTCACTGCCTCTGCCCTCCTGCCACACCCCAGGGAGCTGGGGCCTGTCCCCCTGGGGACCTGGGTGACTTCGGAGTCCTTGGGACAGGAGGCAGCCCTAGAGGAGGCCCCCTGGCTCCTCCGCCCCTTACCTTGGTCTCTCTGGGCCTCAGTTTCCTTATCTTTAAAAAAGAGGAACATCCAGGCTGGGGGAGGAGCGAGAGTGTTTTCTGGAGGAGCCTCAACCGACCACAGGGCCGGCGGGGCTGCTCTTCCCAGGACCTCGGACCCAGGGAGGAAGGTCAGGGCCTGATCCCCACAGGTCAGGTGCCTTGCAAGGGAGGGGCGTGGGGAGAAGTTCCCGAGACCCTCAGATCGACCTCAGGGAGACCCAGGCGTTTCTTTCAGGTGTTGGCAATTCGTTAGCAATGTAATCAATTCGGTGTTTTGTGCTGGGAGGCCGGTCAGGAGGAGGGAGGAGGCACTCGGGCACCTGCCTCCTGTGCCCGAAGGAGCAGAGGGACTGGCTCCCTCCTGTCTGCCTCCTAGCCGGCCACTCCCCATCCAGAAACCAGCTCTCCACTCACTGGAAGGGACAGGCTCCTGGAGGACTGCATCTCTGCCCCTGTCTTGGGCCTCCTGCCTTTGCCAAGTCAGACCCTCCCTGGCAGGGCTGGCAGCCCGGACATTGGCCAGGCCAAGCCCAGGGAGGGGGCAGGCATGCCGGCCGCCGTTTCTCTTTCGTCTGTCCCCCCTTCTCTGTCCCACTGGGTGGCCTCTCTCCCCCAGAGACTGTTTACTGAGTGCCCAGCCGGGTGGACCACCTCTGGGGCGCCGGATGCGGGGACCAGCATTGGCCATGCTTCCCCCTTCCTCCCCAGGGCGAGTTGTCAGGACTACTGACTGTTCAGAGCTCAGGCTGGTCGTGGGGCGCAACTGGATGACCAGAAAATAAAGCCGTATCAAACAACAACAACAACAACAACAAAACCCATAACATGAACACAGAGCTTCGATCCAATCTAACTTCCATAGTTCAGTTTTGTTAATTGACCAGTAAGGCCCTGTGTAGCCCATCTTTACCCTTGAGCACAGGATCCAGTCTAGGATCACACATCGTACTTGGTTGTCGTGTTTCTTTCGTCTCCTCTAATCTGAAACACTCACACAGTCTTTCTTCTACAACATTGAGATTTTTGAAGAATACAGTCCTCCTTCCTTTTGGTTTAATGCTCCTCATTTGGAGTTTGTCTACTTTTTCCTCATGTTTAGATTCATAGTATGCATTCCTGCTAGACAACTACATAATTGATGCTGTGTCCTTCTTAGAGCATAATATTGGGAGGCCCGGGATGTCTGCCTGCTCCCTATGGGTGATGTAAATTTTGATCGGCCAATCGAGTTGTTTTCGGAGTTTTCCACTTTACATTTGCTATATTTTCTTCTAGCAACTAATAAGCAGTCTGTGGAGAGACATTTTAAGAACAATGCAAATATTCTGCCCCTCATCAAAATTTCCCCTTTGTTTTAGCATCAGCTGATGATTTCCTGCCTAAACGAATCTTTGCTCTGATGGTTGAAAAATGATGATTTTCCAACTCCAGTGCTTCCTCCACAGTTGATACACATACCCTCTTATCAGCTTTATTAGCTGTTTTCTCGACGTAGGGATGCTGCGTGACATAATGTGGTCAAAATGAGCTTGCTGATCTCAGTGGGGGTAATTAGGGGCCTGGGTTGCCAAAGACTTGATGAGGGCACGGACCCAACCTAGACACGGTGGGGGTGACTACTGGAATCCATGGCAGGACCTGTATAGTAATCAGAAATTATAATTCGCAAGGATCTTGGCACCGTATAATTGAGCAGGAGCCCTAGGACACAAAGAGAGCCTCCTATAACTCACAAAACTCCTGGTTTGGTGAATGAAAACCTGACTTGATCTACTACAATGCTGAGTCACGATCTTTCTTTCACCCAATTACCAGATCTGACTGGATTTACAAGTTTAGGGCTTCGTAAATGAAAGGGAGGCCAGGTACCCTGGTGGAAGAGCCCCAACCATGTATGCATTTTTCTCCTCGCTTTCCCCCAGTGAACCTGCAGCCATTCTCCCTGGTGAAAGAGAAGGACCCCCAAATTTGAAGAATAGGAAATCCTAGCTCTGAGTTAAACACTAATTTCTGGACAGCCAGGACACTATAGCTACCAGTTACTGACTTCGTGGATCGGGATTGACAAGATATAAGTGCAGCTTTTGACCCTTGTCGGTCTCGCCATGGGCCCAGTGACACCACCAAAGCCAATCTAGTGGAAATCTCTTCAGTTCCTGAGGACATAAATGAAATGCATATCCTCAGCAAATGACAGAATTCTCACCTGGGCTCCTTGAGCCACAGAGACAGGGATTTTAAGACTGTTACAGAAGAGGGGCACCTGGGCGGCTCAGTCAGTTACGCATCCAACTTTGGCTCAGGTCGTGATCTCACGGTTCATGAGTTCGAGCCCCACATTGGGCTCCCTGCTGACAGCTCTGAGCCTGCTTCTGAGCCTCTGTCTCCCTCTCTCTCTGCCCCTCCCCTGCTCACATGCGTGTATGCTTTCCCTCTCAAAAATAAATAAGCATTAAAAAAAAGAGACTATTCCAGAAGAAAGGGCCAAGTAGAAACTTCTGGAGCTCCAGTCCCCTAACGAGAAAGCAGTACTACCTCCCCGGTAGAGAGAATGGCCTGAGAGATGTAGGAGTGATGATTTAATTCATATTTGGCTACTTTAAAAGGCAGGTGGGTCTCAAAGTGACCTCAGATTATCATTAATTGTATGTCAACTCTAATTGTGGCTACTGTTCCCGATATGATCTTATAAACACTTGGCAAGTGGCATTGATCTAATGAAAGCGTTTTCTATATATGTCAGTCAGGCTGGGGCTGGGGTGAGGTGGGGTGAAGCACTCACCTCAGTCACAAAATGTTAAGAGAATGTCAAAACACTCAGTAACCAAGATCAATAGCATTTTAACGCACTATTTTAGAAAACTAAAATTGGTGCAAAAAAATCCACGACCTACAAAACACCAAATTTTAAATAGAGACAGAACTAACACCAACCGGAGAACACCAGAAGCAGAACACCCGTGTCTTGCCACAGTTGACATACCTCAGCTGTGTGCCGCTAATCTTCAGGGAATATTGATCGTCTCGTCCTCCCACGGGACATCATTATGCTAGTCTACCATCGATGACATCATGTTGACTGAATCTGGAGAGCAAAAATTAACAGGTACCCCAGATGCTAGGAAATGGGTGATAATTCTCCAGAAAATACAAGGTTCTGCTGACACCTCGGGAAAATTTGGGGGAGGGAGGCCGGTATGTCCACTGATCTGGGACACACAGGATATCCTGTCCATTGGGAATGAAAAGCTGTTGCATCTCGGGCCCCCCTACTATTTCACGGGCTTCAGTGGATGTCGGAGGGAACGTATCACATTGGATTGGTTGCTTCGTTCCATTTACTGGCCTACAAAGCTGTAACCTGCCATATTTGAGAAGGCCCAGGGCAAGAGATAGCACTCCCTCTGGTCCACGCTGTAGCGGGAGTGGTTCTACCACCTGGCCCTTGTCGTCCAGTAGCCCAAGTGGTACCAGATACATTCCTGGCAGATTGGGATTTTATGACAACGTGTGGAGAGTCCATACCAGTGAATCACGGCAAGAAATCCCTGGAGCTCAGGAACAAACCTATGTTCTTTTAAGGAAGTAACTTTTCTCCTTTAAAGCCGTTTGCTGTCTCGCTTCTCCTTTCTGATCGGGATTGAGTTTCTAACATATATCTTCAAGTGACCACATAACCCAAACTGCCCGTCATAAATTGTGTGCTGAAAGCTACCTAGCTCTATAGCACACAAACTCAGGTGTGCCCCGAGACATTTCATCTTCAGTGGAAGCTGTGTGTTTGCAACGTGGTTTGAACGGATTTTAAAAGTCCCAGCATACCCATTCCTACCATATAGCTATTGCTCCAGTGACTCACACCTACTACCTCACGAGGGTTCAAGGCTTGTTTACAACTGGCTCTGCATAGTATGCCTGCCACGAGCAGAAGTGAACTGTTGCAGAATTATAGCCCTGAGGGGTATCTCTGAGGGACAACAGGAAAGGAAAATCCTCCCAGCGGGCAGAACTTCAAGAAGTACTTCTGGTCCACTTTGCTTGCTTGGCCTTTAGGCCAGGATCTAGACTGGGAATTGGAAAACTTTTTTTTCTAAATGTCCAGAAAGTATTTTCAGCTTTGTAGGCCACATCCGATCTCTGTCACAACTGCTCAACTCCAGCCTTGCATTGCAAAAACAACCATAAATCGTATGGAAATATATGGATCCGGTTGTTTTCCAATAGAATTTTATTCACAAAACCAGGTAACAAACTGGAGTTTGCCAGATTCTCATCTATACCAATTCATTGGCAGAGGTTCATGGTTTCGGACGGTTATGGATTTGGAATCGAAAGTGGAGGATGAATAGCAAGTTTAACCTCTTAATTTGGGGTCCACAGACCCCTAAGTGGCCTGAAGATAGAACAATATAATATCATATAATGGTGGTTTCCTTAATAATCTTGTGTGTTTTATATGTTGCATTTTAAAATACTATTCCGAGGAGCACCTGGGTGACTCAGTTGGTTAAGTGTCTGACTTCGGCTCAGGTCAGGACCTCACAGTTCATGACTTCAATCCCCGCGTCGGTCTCTGTGCTGACAGCTCGGAGCCTGGAGCCTGCTTCGGATCCTGTGTCTCCCTCTCTCTCTGCCCCTCCCCTGCTCACACTCTGTCTCTCTCAAAAATGAATAAATGTTAAAAAAAATTAAAAATACTATTCTGAGAAGGGGTCCATTAACTATGCCAGACCTACCAAAGCCTTTGAAAGATGAACATGTTAAGAACTACTTAAAATGGGCCTAGACAGTGAGAATTTGCATGTCCCAAGTAGCATGCATCCCAAAAGGTCCTAGTCTCCGTTGCAGAGGAACGGTACCAGGAGGGTCAGGGAAAGCAAATACAGAAATAGTTTCTTTTCTACTGAGGGAAATTGCCACCCCGCCCATAATGGAAGGGGTTTAATGCCATCAACCTGTCATAAGGTGATGACTAGTCACTTCAAAGTACAGTATTTGATGGGACACCTGGTTGGCTCAATTGGAAGAGCATGCGACTCTTGACCCTGGGGTCATGAGTTCAAGCCCCACATTGGATGTAGAGATGACTTAAATAAATAAAACGTTTTAAGAAGTACAATAGAGAACCCAGAAATGGACCCACAAGTGTATGGCCAGCTAATCTTTGACAAAGCAGGAAAGAATATCCAATGGAAAAAAACACTTCTTTAGCAAATGGTGCTAGGAAAACTGGACAGTGACATGCAGCAGAATGAACCTGGACCACTTGCTTACACCATACACAGAAACAAACTCAAAATGGATGAAAGATCTAAATGTAAGACAGGAAACCATCAAAATCCTAGAGGAGAAAACAGGCAACAACCTCTTTGACCTTGGCCACAGCAACTCCTTAGTAGACATGACTCCAGAGGCAAGGGAAACAAAAGCAAAAATGAACTATTGGGACCTCATCAAGATAAGAAGCTTCTGCACAGCAAAGGAAACAATCAACAAAACTAAAAGGCAACTGACAGAATGGGAGAAGATATTTGCAGATGACATAGTGGATAAAGGCTTAGTGCCCCAAATCTATAAAGAACTTATCAAACTCAACACCCAAAAAACAAATAATCCAGTGAAGAAATGGACAGAGGACATCGAATAGGCACTTTTCCAAAGAAGACATCCAGATGGCTAACAGACATGAAAAGATGCTCCACATCACTCATCATCAGGGAAACAAATCAAAACCACAATGAGACACCACCTCACACCTGTCAGAATAGCTAAAATGACCAACTCAGGAAACAACAGATGTTGGCAAGGATGCAGAGAAAGGAGAGCCCTTTGCCCTGCTGGTCGGAATGCAAACTGATGTAGCCACTCTGGAAAACAGTATGGAGGTTCCTCAGAAAGTTAAAAATAAATCTACCCTATGACCCAGCAATTGCAGTATTAGGTATTTATCCACAGGATACAGGAGTGTTGATTCAAAGAGGGGCACATGCACCCCAATGTTTATAGCAGCACTATCAACAATAGCCAAATTATGGAAAAGAGCCCAAATGTCTATTGACTGATGAGTGGATAAAGGAGATGTGGTGTATATATACGATGGAATATTACTCGGCAATCAAAAAGAATGAAATCTTGCCATTTGCAACAACGTGGATGGAACTAGAGTGTATTATGCTAAGCGAAATACGTCAGAGAAAGAAATACCACATGATTTCACTCATATGTGGGATTTAAGAAACAAAACAGATGAACATAGGGGAAGGAAAGGGAAAATAGGATAAGATAAAAACAGAGAGGGAGGCAAACCATAAGAGCCTTCTAAATATAGAGAACAAACTGTGGGTTGATGGAGAGGAGGCGGGGGTGGGGGGATGGACTAAATGGGCGATGGACATTAAAGAGGGCACTTGTTGGGATGAGCACTGGGTGTTATATGTAAGTGAGGAATTGCTAAATTCTGTTCCTGAAACCAATACTATCCTATATGTTAACTAACTTGAAACAAACAACAAAAATAAGTACAGTACCTTATGCGGAGCTCCGAATTTGTTGCTTCTACTAATAAGTTGGGTTGAAACCCATGAGACTGACTGGTTTTATGTACATCATCACAGAAGCAAGAGGTCTCATAGATTGTTGGAAAGGTTTACTGAAGACTCGGTTATGGTCCCACCTAGGAAATTAACACCCTGCATGGTTGGCACAATGTGCCACAGGATGTGAAATCACTCTGAAACAACCAACAGCACATAGATAATGCTTTTCCTCATGGTCAGAGTGCATGGGTCTGGGGCCCAGGGGCTGGAAAAGATTAGTGGCTCCTCTCGTGGATCATTAAACATAATTGACAATACTTTTGTTTCCCATATTTGCAACTTAAAAGTTGAGGACAGCCGTACCTATGGTAGATCCTGCCAGTAATGACAACTTCATCAGCATCAAAAGCCCTGGCATCACATCACCAGATAATGGAAGAGTATAGACAAGACTATCTGAGAGCTGAGTATGAATAAGATTACGTTCTTGGGGATTCCAAGAAATAATGGGGTGAGGGTTGGTATAGAGGAGAACTGAAGACGCCACAAGACTTGATAGAAGCAAATCGAGAGAAATGCTGTGGGTGACTTATGCCGGCCATATTGTGATTATTCAGACACAATAATGGTGGTTTTCTCCATGAAATCTGTGAATTTTACAGTCATACAAATTAAGGAACCATGACTTCACCATGACTTACGTTTTACAATTTATAATGCTGTTTTTGACAGTTTTACCTCTTTTAACTTTCAAGGTTTTTTTTGTGTCTCTGAGAAGGCAGATATATGCTCCTTTGTCCATACTATACCCACCTATACCTTTAAGATGAGAAGGAACAACCTCAGTCTTCCTCCTGTGTATCTCTTTCACTTAACTCAGTTCTGACACTATCTACGTGGAGACAGCATCACATCCCACAGGTTAAAGACTCAGTCCCACAAGTCACCTGTGCCTATGATCCATCCACTGTAAATCAGGGATTCCCACGACCCCCTCCTCGGGTTCAATTAATTTGCTAGTGTGGTTCACAGAACTCAGGAAACCAGTTTACTTACCATTTACCAGTTTATGATAAAAGGATATGATAAAGGATACCGATGAACAGCCAGATGAAAAGATATATAAGGTAATGTCTGGAAGGGTCCCAAGCACAGGAGCTCCTGTCCCTATGGAGTTGGGGTGGGTCACTCTCCCAGTAGGTGGATGTGTTCATCATCCTGGAAGCTCTCTGAACCTCATACTTTTGAGATTTTAGGGAGGCTTCTTCATGAGGCATGATTGATCATTAACTCCATTTCCAGCCCCTCTCCCCTCTCTGGAGAATGAGTGGTGGGGCTGAAAATTCCAAGCTTCTAATCATGGCTCGGTGACCAGCTCCCATGCAAAAGCCCACCAAGAGTCATCCATTCGAACAAAAAGGCACTTCTATCACCCAGGAAATTCCAAGGGATTAGGAAGTCTGTGTCAGGAACTGGGGTCAAAGACCAAATATTAGAACAAAAGAAGTTCCTGGTGCTCTTATCACTAAGGAAACTACAAGGGTGTTAGGAGCCCTGTGTCAGGAACTGGGGACAGAGACCAATATATATTTTATCTATTATGTCGCAGTGAGTATGTCTCACGTTACTCCAGGCTGGTGTGGTCTGGGGTAGCATAGATTATAATACAGTTTTGTGCTTACTTACATGTACTCTTCCGGGGTTCACCTTAACAAGATTCCTAGCTCCTTGAGGACAGGGTCTATATCTTATATCAGGTCTACTCAAGGTGTAGTCTGTGGACTATTTGTTATCAGACCATGCCTAGATAAGTTCAGGAATTAAGATGAAGCATTTAAAACTTTTATAGAAATTTGGGGCACCTGGGTGGCTCAGTCGGCTGAGCCTCTGACTCTTGATTTCAGGGCAGATCATGATCCCAGGGTCATCATACTGAGCCCCACGTTGGACTCTGCTCAGTGTGCACCTGCTTAAGATTCTCTCTCTCCTTTTCCCTCTCTCCCTCCCCCCGCTGCTGCTCTCCCCGACTCTCACCCTCTCTCTCTAAAAAGATTAAATAAAAATTTAAAAAATTTTGGGGCGCCTGGGTGGCTCAGTTGGTTGAGCGTCCGACTTCGGCTCAGGTCATGATCTCACATTCTGTGAGTTCGAGCCCTGCGTCTGGCTCTGTGCTGACAGCTCGAAGCCTGAAGCCCACTTCAGATTCTGTGTCTCCCTCTCTCTCTGCCCCTCCCCTGCTCATGCTCTGTCTCTCTCTCTGTCAAAAATAAATAAACATTTTAAAAAATTTAAAAAAAATTATAGAAATTTGGCAAGTTAGTTTGCATGTCTACAGAAGCTTTTAAATTTTTGGATTTTTACTCTCTATGCCTTGGTGATTTTTAAAAGTATTCTTCTAATAGTTAATTTTTATAAACGAATTGGAAATTTTTAAACTTTTTTTTTTCAACGTTTATTTATTTTTGGGACAGAGAGAGACAGAGCATGAACGGGGGAGGGGCAGAGAGAGAGGGAGACACAGAATCGGAAACAGGCTCCAGGCTCTGAGCCATCAGCCCAGAGCCCGACGCGGGGCTCGAACTCACGGACCGCGAGATCGTGACCTGGCTGAAGTCGGACGCCCAACCGACTGCGCCACCCAGGCGCCCCGAATTGGAAATTTTTAGAAAAGAGTTTCACCACACATTTTGAGGAGCTCTCTTTTTTATACAACTTTTTAAACAGGTTTTTTGTATGTTTTTATTTTTTATATTTGAGAGAGACAGAGACAGAGACAGAGACAGAGACAGAGACAGAGAATGGGTGAGGGGCAAGGAGAGAGGGGGACAGAGGACCCAAAAGCAGGCTCCATGCTGACAGCAGAGAGCCCGATGCGGGGCTCAAACCCATGAACCGTGAGATCATGACCTGAGCCAAAGTCGGACACATAACCGACTAAGCCACGCAGGTGCTTCAACTTTTTTTTTTTTTTTTTAGATATGAAACCTTTGAGTTTCATTTTGAGGCCAGTCTTTGCACTTTAATTACAAAGACTGAAATATGAGTAACAATATGGGCAAAATATTACCAAAGAAATAAGAGGAAGGATACGAAATAGAAAAATAGATAATTGGTGTATATTACCAATATGCACCTGTAACATTACAGACACCACCAGATATTTCTTTTAGCTCAACTTATTTCAGACGATGGACAAATGATAAGTTGTAACGTCTCTTGGTTCTAACATGAATTTTTTCCTTTACAAAGGAAACAAAAGGATTCCATGTTGGGAATTTTCCACAGAACAGATTTGTTTCTGTGAAACCGTATTTTTTGATATACATAAGTTTACTCTGAGAGATACTTTGTATGGACACCCAGGTGGCTCAGTTGGTTAATTGTCCAACTCTTGATCTCAGCTCAGGTCTTGATCTCAGGGTTGCGTGTTCCAGCCCCTCAATGGGCTCCACACTGGGCAGGAAGCCTAATTTTTTAAAAAAGTACTTTGTAAGACCTTTTTTCACCTATGACTTATTAAATATATGTTTTAAATGGTAGATCTTATACTGGTTCAACTTCTGTTTGGCCTAGTAAGATGCTGGTTCTTAAATGTATGACTTATGTACATTACGATAGCCTTAAGGTATTTCACGCGTGTAGCCCAGGATGAAGAAACTGTTGAAAACTGATTTGTCTCAGCAAAATAATGAATAAAAATTATGTCTAATAACTAGATTATGAATTCATTCAACAGGTATTGGACATGTAAGATGCTCAAAGATAGGCCCTCGTACAGAAACGTAATTTTAAATTTCTTACAACCAGGAGTCCTCTCATTTTGTACCCCAATAATGGCCAGGTAGCATATCCTTAAGCGGGGAAAGCTTTTATTTGTCTAATACCAGAAGCCTGGTTCTGAATTCATAATAATTGAAGAATGTGCTCTTCTAGTACATTGTGTATTAACCCATTTCCATATTATAATATACTGTAGTGGCATTATGGGTGGTTTTTATTTTCTCTGTTTTTCAAATCTTTTGTAATATATTACTTTCCTAATTAAAAAAAAATAGAGGCAGTAGACATAAACAGACATTTCACAAAAGAAGACGTTCAACTAACAAGCCAACAGAAACCATTCACCCTCACTAGGAAAGGAATATCTATTAAAACATCACTATGGTGCTATCCTTCACCTAGTTGGCAAAAATATTACTTTTTAAAATGAAACCTAACGTCATTGAGGATACGGGAAAACAGGCACTCTTATACATTGCAGATGGCACTGTAAATTGGTTTGATCCTTCTTATGGGTTGAATTGTGTACCCCCCCCCCAATTCGTACATTGATGTCCTCACCCCCAGTACCTCGTAATGTGACCTTATATGGGAATAGGGTCATTGCAGATGTGATTCATTAAGTTAGGATGAGATCATGCTGGAGTAGGGTGGGTCCTTAATCCAATGTGATTGTTGTCCTTATGAAAAGGGGGAGTTTGGGGACAGACATGCACACAGGGAGAAGGTCATGTGATGATGAAGGCACAGATTGGGGTAATGCAGCAGAAACAAGGAAGGCCAAAGGTGGCCAGCAAACCACCAGAATCTAGAGGAAAGGCCTGGAACAGATTCTTCCTCACCACTCTCAGAAAGACTACACCCTGCCGACACCTTGATTTCAGACTTCTGGCCTCCTGAGCTGTAAGACAGTACATTTTTGCTGTTTAAACTGCCCAGTGTGTGGTGTGGTTTTTTATTACAGCAGCCCCAGCAAACTAGTACAACCCTTATATACTGAAAATAGCGAAAAACATTTATATATATATATATATATATATACACACATACACACACATACATACATATAGTATTGTATTTATATTATATATTTATATATTATATATTTTTATATATTGTATTTTATATATACAAATATATAATTATATATAATTATGTTGATACTTATTTCTATATATATGAAATACGAGTTATATATTAAAAACTATGCATAAAAATGATGTAGCCGAACTGATTTTCCCTTCCTTTCTCTTTGTACCATTTTATTTAATGTGTTTATATTACTCTTACAATGGAAGAAAACTTAATACAAAGAAGAATAATTTGTCTTTCAACTCTCTTACCAATTCATAGACCAGTATTTGAGAAATACATCTATTTAGTCTCTAAAGGACATTTGAATTCTGAAATTTTTGACTCTGCAAAATAGGTGAGACAATAGTTTCCCTGATGGTGTGTTAATAGTCCTTGTAGGTTAAAAAACCTTCCAAGGATACACAGGCGAAAAATTCAATCAGAACCTTGCTGCTCAAAGGAGCCCAAGTCAAATATACAACTTCCGGACTCACTGAATTCCTCACCTCCTCCCCGACAGATGCCCGTCTGGCTTCTGCCCAAGTCCTTACAAGAGTGACAGGGAGGTCACCGCTGTTCCAATTAGGCCATGCAATTATCGCAGAACAATCATAGTTAACGTTTTCAGTATATTGAGCTGAATTCTGCCTCTCCTTGTTGTGTCCAGGGTTCCCTTTGTAACAACGCTAAACAACTACATTACCCGATTCATACGGCTCCTGTTTAAACATATGAAGTCTGTTCTCTTCAGATCAAACGTTTAATTCCTGAAAGGATTCCTCATGTGATACCATTTCCAGAGATCCTCTTTTCATGCTCGCCTGGTCCTTCCCTGGTCTCAGTGTGCGTCAAAATACAGTATAAAAATAAAGTTCTCCAGGTATAAAAGGAACAAAACAGATTATTGTGCATAAATTACCACAATTGATCTAACGCAAGGCCACACACTAAAAAATATTGCTAGAAAGTATTTTGACTATATCCTTATTTTGGCTCTCTCAGTCACCATACACTGTAATCAGTCATGTTTGACAGTTAGGAAAACTGAGAC
Source organism: Prionailurus viverrinus (assembly GCF_022837055.1). Taxonomy (NCBI): domain Eukaryota; kingdom Metazoa; phylum Chordata; class Mammalia; order Carnivora; family Felidae; genus Prionailurus; species Prionailurus viverrinus. The sequence continues at coordinate 103,999,749 of NC_062579.1, forward strand.
ACAGAGAAGTAAAGTAACTTCCCTAAGATCACACAGTCCAAGCTGAAATCAGTTGAAGTCCAAAGCGCCTCCTCTTGGAACCAGCTGCCAATATGCATTTGCTGAATACGTGTTTAATACATACTCATTGAAGGAAGGAAGGATTTCTATAATTACACTTTTAGTAATTTTTGTTTGCCCTGTTCTAATCTTGGCACTTAGGGAATTAGCGCTTAACTGAAACCCCCAGATACTTTTCTTATAAACAGCCTTTAACTCTCATCCTGAGCAGCCACAGTTCTCATCTCAAACCTAAATGCAAAAATGTACATTTCTATTACATTTCATCTTGCTGGTTCGGGCTCATCATTATAGCTTGCTGAAATATTTCTGAATCTTAACTGTCATATGGTGCTCTCCTATCTCTGTGTCATTGCAAATTTAATGAGCACACCTCCCCCAATAATTCTGCATTTTCAAAAAGAGAAAGGAAATATAAAGACTTTTCCTAATTGTCTATAACTATTGCTTTTATAACGACACATTCTTATTAATAAAGTAAAAGTGATGACAAAAGAAAGACATACTGTAGAAACCAGTTCTAATTATTTCATGTTGACATTCAGCCCTAACGGAGCTGAATCTGTGTAGTGTCAGGAATCAGAGTGATGTCACCTGATGCTTCATAGGAACCATCCGCTTTAGGTAGTATGTCAGCCAGAATGCCTGGATGCAAGGAAAAGAAAGCAACCCAACAACTGTGAGTTTATTAAGCTGTATGACAAGGAGAACTGAGATAAGGCAGTTTGGGTAATTCACTGGCTCAACAATACTACCAGGGGTTCATATTCTTTCCATTTTTCCACTCTGAGGCTCTGTTTGTCTCCTATTCTCCTCATAGCTGCAGAATGATTCCAACAGCCCCAGGTAGCACGTCCCCAAACAGCGACTTCCAAAGGCCAGAAGAGAGGACATCCTTTTCTGGTGCCCCTTTCTGAGAAAAGCCTTCCCCACAGCTCTCCGACAGACTCTTCCACATGTGTCGGTACCAAAATTAAATATCTGTGCCTAAGCCAGGCATCAATGAGCGTAACGAAATTACCGTCGCTGCAGACTGAGAGAAAATATTTGCAAACGACACATCTGACAAAGGACTATTACCCAAAATATACAAAGAGCACTTAAAACTCAACCAAAAGAAAACAAGCAACCTGATTGAAAAATAAGCCAAAGACCTTAACAGACAGCTCAGCAAAGAAGATACATAGATGGAAAATAAGCATAGGAAAAGATGCTTCACACCGTATCACAAGGGCAATGCAAATTAAAACAGCAACGAGCAGGGCGCCTGGGTGGCTCTGTCGGTTGAGCGTCCGACTTCGGCTCAGGTCATGATCTCACGGTCCGTGAGTTCGAGCCCCGCGTCGGGCTCTGTGCTGACAGCTCAGAGCCGGGAGCCTGCTTCGGATTCCGTGTCTCCCCCTCTCTCTGCCCCTCCTCCGCTCACACTCTGTCTCTGTCTCTCAAAAATAAATAGACGTTAAAAAAATTAAAAGAAAAAAAAAACCAGCAACGAGATACCACTAGATCCCAATTAGGATGGCCAAAATCCAGAACCATGACACCACCAAATGCTGGTGAGCATATAGAGGAATTTTCATTCACTGCTAATGGGACTGCAAAATGGTACAGCCACTTTGGAAGACATTATGGCAGTTTCTCACAAAACTAAACATATTCTGGCCATATGACCCAGCAGTTACTTCTCTTGGTGCTTACCCAAAGGACCTTAAAACTTATGTCCACACAAAAACCTGCACATGAAGTTTATAACAGCTTTACTCATAATTGCCCAAACCCGGAAGTAACCAGGATGTCCTTCAGTAGGTGAATGGATAAAGTGTGGGTCATACAAATGGAATATTATGTAGCACTAAAAAGAAATGAGCTTTGGGGTGCCTGGGTGGCTCAGTCGATTAAGTGTCTGACCCTCGGGTTTGGCTCAGGTCATGATCTCACAGTTTCATGACTTTGAGCCCTGTGTCGGGCCCTGCACTGGCAACATGGAGTCCGCTTGGGGTTCTTTCTCTCTCTCCCTCACTCTCTGCCTCACCCCCATTCACACTCTCTCTCAAAATAAATTAATTGAAAAAAAAATGAGCTATTGAAGCCATGAAAAGACATGGGAGAACCTTAAACACATATTACTAAGTGAAAGAAGCAATCTTAATAGGATACTTACAGTACGATTCCGACTATATGACATCCTGGAAAGGGGAAAACTATGGAGACAGCAGATGATCAGTGGTTTCCAGGGGGACAGGGAGGGATGAATAGGCAGAGTACAGAGGATTTTTAGGGCAGTGAAAATACTCTACATGATGCCATGACAGTGAATACATGTCATTATGCATTTGTCCAAACCCATAGAAGGCACACCACCAAGAGTGAAGATTCACGTAAACTATGGACTTTGGGTGATGATGAGGCAATGACGTAAGTTCACCGACTGTAACAGATGTGCCGCTCTGGGGGGTTTGTTGATAATGGGGGAGGCTGTGCATGTGTGGTGATGAGAGGCATATGGAAAATCTCTTCCTTTCTCCTCAATTTTGCTGTGAATCTAAATCTGCTCTAAACCATAAAGTTTTGGGGGTGCCTGGGTGGCTCGGTCGGTTAAGCAACTGACTCTTGATTTCGGCTCGGGTCACGATCTCACAGTTTCATGAGTTCAAGCCCCACGTCGGGCTCTGCGCTGACCCGGTGGAGCCTGCTTGGGATTCTCTCTCCCTCTCTCTCTCTCACTGCCCCTCCCCTGCTCGTGTGCCCCCTGTCTCCCTCAAAATAAATAAATAAACATAAAAAATCATTTTAAAAACTAAGATAAAATAAAAAATAAAGTGTTAATTAAAAAAAAAAAAAAAACTACCAAGGCTGGTTTAGCCAGGTTAAGGACGGGGGCTGGGAAGGGACTCAGTCTCTCTTAAAACCCATGATGCCTCATACCAGCACAAATTGGGGTTCTGTTACCATGGAAAAGGGGGTAGTGGCAGGCCATCAATGGTGTTTACAACATGTAACAAGATATGTTCAGACACTTTTAAATGTGGAATGACTAGATGACATCCAGATGTACTCACACAATTATATATAGAAGAGTTTGATACTACTTAGCAATGGAATAAACCTATTAAAATCCAAACCCATTGGAAAAACTAAAAAAGTACGGTACTCTGCTTGATGGGTATTATCATGGATGAAAAGTAGGGCTGATCTCAAGATGCTAGAAACAAATTACCACATGTTTCATCCATTCAACGAGGACTGAATCAAAAGAGAAAGGGAAGTTTCTCTCAGAAAATCCAAGTAGACTCCAGTAAATGCACAAGGAAGTATCATGATTTTGCATTTATTCCATAGAAAAATAAGCAATATACTTCAGGCTTCCTTATGTTTATATGAGCACACTCCATAGTTTCTTTGATGTCTTCAGTATAAAGGCACACTAATACCAGTTTTTAATAAGGAGTAAGAGTGATATAGTGAATATTTCATTTTGAGGAGTTGGTGAAAAGATTATTTTTAAGTTTACTTCAAAGGAAAAGGATGAAATAATAAAAGATGAAAGACCGATTCATGTTCTCGGTGCTAGTTAATTCAGAAGACTCCATGGTCCCATTTTTATCTGCTGACTTCAATCTTTCTAAGATAATTGATCTAGGTTTCTATTCGATTGCATTTGCCATCACTCATGGCATTGTTTGCCAGATTAGAAGGGTTTGATACAAGTTTATGTGCCAGGTATAATTTCAATATGTCATCCAGTCTTTGTTCATCCTTCACTGTCGGTTGATGGCTTAAAATTGGCTCTCCAGGAAATCTTAATTCACCATTATCTAAGTGCTGCATTAAAAAAATACCGAGGAAGGGACTTCATCACCTACCATTTCAAACATAATTCCATAAACCCTATACATTCAGAGCTACAGCTAGATTAGTTCAGTTGAATTTTGAATTATTCAGCCAGTTCATAGCAATTTTATAAAAATAATATCGCAAGTCCCATGAACCACATTCATTTCCTGGAATTAGGAAGACGGGGAGTATTTCTAAAACAATTCTAAGGACATCAGGGGTTTTCACAGGATTAGACGGATAAGGAGTACAATATTATCAAATCCAATAGCATATAGGAAAGTTTTCTTATTTGGTGGTGTTAGTACATTTTGTATTTGTGATGAGGTAAAACAGATCATAAATATGGGTTCAAGTACCTGTTACAGAGCTAACAGAAAGGAGGTTTAGCCACGTACACTGGAGACTGCATACGCCTCAACTGTAAATCAAGAGAAAATACTAGAGTGAGTGCAGAAAAGGAAGTTTGTTCCTAGCTTTCTCGGAGACATTGTTTTTCATATAGTAAAGGAGGAAAATCTACAAGAGGGGATGACCCGTACAATTCAAAGAACAGAGCAAAGATATCTCAGAAAGTAATAATTTGCTTCAGAAGTTTCTAAGAAGCTGTGGTGAGTAATGCATTACTCAGAAGCCGTTAACCCACAATTCCCCCTGAGGCCAAGGCTTCTGGGACCCCCCCCCCAATCAAGTTACAGAGCAGGGAACTTTTGTGCTTACTTTCAAACAAGCTTATCAAGACCACGGTGTTTCAGGAAATGGGCAAGAAAGGAAAGTACAATAAACAAAGCACTCTTCACAATGAAATTTGTCACACTTATCAAGAAAAGTAACTATCAAAAGAATTTTGCATAATACCTTACCCCAGGGGGTTGAAATCAAAGTTTCTACAAAGTCTTAATCTTACTGCAAAGTTGGAAAAGAGGGTATAGCACATAAGCAGTACAAGAGAGCAGTATTATTCATCCTTTCAATAAACATTTCTTTGGCACCTACTATGTGTAAAATTCTGTCTAAAGCAGAGGATAAAAAATCAACTAAGAGACAGTATTGAGCCCCAAGAGGTGCGCTGGAGGGAGACAGACAAAAAAACCCCTCATGATTCCAGTCAAGTGTATGGAGTGCTAGGGTAGAGGTCTGCATAGGGGTGACCCTTCCCTCCATTCTATGCTCTTGGCATCCGTTCTATCTACCCTCCAAAAAAATGTATAGGTGGAAATAGAAAATGGTGGGAAAGGGAAAGGTAGAGAGGTTTGGAAATGAGTGGAGGACAGGTGAATCAGCCAGAAATACAGAATGTAGGAAATTGATCAGATGTGGTTTTCTTCAGCAAATAAATTGCAAGAAAAAAAAAAAAGAGGGTGGGAGAACATTAGATTCAAAGAGACTTAAAAAACATAACAACCAAATGTGATGTGTGAAATTTGTTTAGATCCTGAAATGAACAAATCAAAAGCTATAGGACATGGGAAAATGAAACACTATCTGGATATTTAATATTAAGGAGTCTGTCAAATTTAAGTGGATAATGGTATTGGGGTTGGGCCCTTTTTAAAGGGTCCTTATCTTTTATTGTTTTAATTTTTTAGAGTTTTATTTATTTATTTTTCTTTTGAGAGAGAGAGCGAGAGCAGGGGAGGGACAGAGGGTGGGGGACAGCAGATCCAAAGCCGATTGTATGCTAACAGCAGAAAGCCCGAGCCAGGGCTCAAACTCACCAACTACCAAGATCACGACCTGAGCGGAAGTCGGAAGCTCAACGAACGGAGCCACCCAGGTGCCCTGGGTCCTTATCTTTTAGAGACTCTTACCAAAGTGTTTACAAATGAAGTAATAGGATGGCTGAGGTTTGCTTTCCAATGATCCAGTATGGGGAGGGGAGTGTGCCAGGGTATAGAAGAAACATGGTTGGCTATACGTTGATAACTGTTGAAGCTGGGGGGGGGGGGGGTTACATGGTGGCTCATTATATTATTTTCCTTAGTTTTGTGTATGTTTGAAATTTTCCACATTAAATAAACCTGGGGAGTCAGAGGTGGCTTCCCGAAGGAGGTTTGAAGTGAGTTTTGAAGGTGGGCGAGAGCTATCTAGCTAGGGGCACTCGGGTGGCTCAGTCGGTTAAGCGTCCAACCTCATCCAATCTCGGCTCAGGTCATGATCTCGTGGTTCGTGGGTTCGAGCCCCACATGGTGCTCTCTGCTATCGGCACGGAGCCTGCTTTGGATCCTCTGTCCCCCTCTCTCTCTTCCCCCTTCCCTGCTCATGTGCACTCTCTCAAAAATAAACATTAAAAAAAATAGAGCTATCTCGCTAAAGGAAAGGTCATCCTCTCATCTCAAAGAACTTGGAAATAATGTTACTTTAAATACATTTTTAAATTGTATATTGTACATACAATAGTGTATTTAATGCAGATACACAGTTTAAATAATAATGATATGAAAACCTGTGACCCACCATCCAGCATTAAAAAACAATGCCTTTAAAGCCTTCGAAGCCCCTCCTCAGCCTACTATGCTCCTCTCCACCTTCAAAAGCTCCAAGAACTCTCCTGAATTTTGTGCTAATTATTCCTTGCTTACCTTTACAGTTGTTGTCACATATGCATTTATCTCCAACCAATATGATATTACTTAGTTTTGCCTGGTTTTGAACTCCATAGAAATGGAATTATATTGCATATGTTCTCAGACCTACTTTATTCAACATTGTTTTTCAGATTTATTTGTGACCTTGTGTGTACGTGTAGGTCATTCTCTTTGTTGTCGATATTCCATTTTATGGAATATGGCATAATTTATTCATCCATCCTGCTCCTGATGGATATTTGGATTGTTTTCAGTCTGGGGCAGTTTGCCCCATGTAAATGTCTTTGGAACACAGGTACAAATCTTCCCTAGGGTATAATGGCCAAATGGGATTTATGGTTAGGATTAAGATCGCATTTTTAAGGGGCGTCTGGGTAGCTCAGTTGGTTAAGTGTCCAACTCTGGATTTTGGCTCAGGTCATGATCTCACAGTTCATGAATTCGAGCCCCACATTGGGCTCTGTGCTAACAGTTCGGAGCCTGCCTGGGATTCTCTCTCTCCCCTTCTTTCTGTCCCTCCCTTGCTCTCTCGCTCTCTCTCAAAAATAAATAAATAAACATTAAAAAAACAGATTGCTTTTTTGAGATGCCCACTCATTGAATCAACTCATAATGGAAGGGGACTGTCAACTATACGGTCACTTAGCTAATGGTGTTAACGCATGCATTAATGTTTCTTAATAGAACTCAGCACTGAAAAAAAAAGTATTCCAAGAGCATGGCTCGGCAGTGCGCATCTTACAGCACATGGGGGAGAGAAAGGTTGAATCTAAGTGCCACTTGCTGCAGAGCAGGGACAGTTCCTTGGGCTTCATCATAGCTGGAATAAAATATCCGTCAGGACTATTCCCCTCCCTTTGTTTTAAATCCTTGCTCATCGAGCAAATTTCTGAATCGTATGTCCCGGCAATCTTGTTATCAGGAAAAGGGAGTACTCTGGATAGGACGGTACTCAAACAGCCTCCCCACTAGAAAGGGATGGATTGCCTCTACTGGATGGCAAGACGCCGAGGTAGGAAACTGGTTGACGGCAGGGAGAACAGAAATGTGGAGATTACGTGACAGTTCTTAGAACCATAAGATGTTGAGAGTTTAAACCTAGGGTCTGAGAAGAGGGTGAGGCCATTAACAACTGAAATAGTCAGAAGGACAGGTTTGAGGTGGGGTGGGAAGGAGAACTGGAAGAGAAGACATTAGCATATAGATGTGCAGGGCCCTCAAAACATCCAGGTGAAGATGGTCAGTGAAGAGTCTGGAAATCAGGTCTGGAGCTCAAGTGTAAAGTTGAGATCACAGATACACATTTGGAAGTGATTCACATAAGGGGCACCGGGCTGGCCCAGTCAGTAGAACATGTGACTCTTGATCTCAGGGTCATGACTTCAAGCCCCATGTTGGGCACAGAGCTTACTTAAACAAACAAACAAACAAACAAACAAACAAACAAAAAACTGTCATTCACATAAGCCTGAAAATAAATTACTAAGAGAGATAATATAGAAAAAGAGGAGGGGCGCCTGGGTGGCTCAGTCGGTTAAGCGTCTGACTTCGGCTCAGGTCATGATCTCGCGGTCCGTGAGTTCAAGCCCCGCGTCGGGCTCTGTGCTGATCGCTCAGAGCCTGGAGCCTGTTTCAGATTCGGTGTCTCCCTCTCTCTCTGACCCTCCCCCATTCATGCTCTGTCTCTCTCTGTCTCAAAAATAAATCAACGTTAAAAAAAAATTTTTTTTAAAGAGAAAGAGGAATTTGTTTCTTTGTTTATGTTGAGAGGGAGAGCAGGGGAGGGGCAGAGAGAGAAGAAGAGAGAGAATCCCAAGCAGGCTCCACAGTGTCAGCGCAGAGCCCGACGCAGGGCTCGGTCTCACGAACCATGAGATCACAACCTGAGCCAAAATCAAGTGTCGGATGCTTAACTGACTGAGCCACCCAGGCGCCCCTGGAAAAGAAGAATTTTGAACATGGGATCTTGAGGACATACCTACACTTAGGAAATAAGAGAAGGAAGAAGAACCAGTAAAGGCAATGCAAGAGACCATCAAAGAGGTAAAAGGAGACCCAAGAACAGAGAAGGCAAGGGAAGAAAGTGAGCATTGGAGGCTGAAGAAAGGGAAAAGGTTTGGAGTAGGTCCTATAAACAAAACCCTGGAGATTCACCTAGTGATAAACACAAAAGCGGATGATAATAAAGGAAGCTACCAATTACTCAGCACCCGTTACGTGGCACCATAGTAAGAATGTTGCCAGGGAGCCTGGCTGGCTCAGTCCACAGGGGGTGGGACTCTTGATCTCGGGGTTGTGAGTTCGAGGCGCATGTTGGGTGTAGAGATGACGTTTTTAAAAATCCTAAAAAAAAAAAAAAAGAACTTTGCCTATGTGTTTTTTCTTTTTTTATCGTGGTAGAATACACGTAACGTAAAATTGACCATCTTAACCACTTTGAGGTGCACGATACAGCAGCATGAAGTACACTCGCATTCCTGTGCAGCCATCGCCACCACATCTCCACAACTTTTTCATCTTCCCAAACTGAAGCTCTGTCCCCATGAAACCATAACTCCCCATTCTCCCCTCCCCGCAGCTCCTGGCAACCACCATGATACTTTCTGCCTCTGTGAATTTGACTACCCTGAGTGCCTCACGTACACGGAATCATACAGTATGTGTGTTTTTGTGACTGGCTTATTTCACTTAGTATAACATCCTCAAGATTCATCCATCACAGATGGGGTGCCTGGGTGGCTCAGGCGATTGAGCGTCCAACTTTTGGTTTTGGCTCAGGGCATGATCTGGCAGTTTGTTGGTTCAAGCCCCACATCGGGCTCTGTGCTGATGGCACAGGGCCGGATTGCGGTTCTCTCTCTCCCTGTCTCTCTGCCCCTCCCCTCTGCTTGCTCTCTTTCTCTCTCTCTCAAAAATAAATAAACATTTAAAAAAAGATCTATCCGTTGTAGCATAGGGCAGGATTTCCTTCCTTTTTAAGGTTGAATAATATTCCATTGTATGCATACGCCACTGTGATTTAAATATTGGTCTCTGCCCCTGGTTCCTGACACAGAGCTCCTGAATCCCCTGGAATTTCCTGGGTGATAGGAGTATCTTTTGTCCAAGGGAGGCAATTTTGGGTGGGCTTCTGGATGGGGGCTGATCACCAGAAAGATCAAGCCATGAATAGAAGCTTGGAATTTTCACTTCTCCAGGGGAGAAAATGGAGTTAATGGTCAATCGTGCCTATGTGAGGAAGCCTCCCTTAAAGTCCCAACACTAGGGGGGCTGGGGAGCTTCCAGGTTGGTGAACACATCCATGTACTGTGAGGGCGATGCACCCAATTCCACAGGGACAGAAGCTCCTGCATTCAGAACTCTCCCAGACCTCACCCTACGTACCTCTTCATCTGACTGTTCATCCATATCGTTTACCATATTGTTTAATAAACTGGCAAACGTAAGTTATTTCCCTGACTTCTGTGAGCTACTCTAGCAAATTAATCAAACCCCAGGAAGGAGTCATGGGAACCTCCTATTTACAGCCATGTTGGACAGAAGTGTGAGTAAACTAAGGACCTACTAGTTAAAATTGGCATCTGAATTTGGGGGTGGGAGGAAGAGTTTCGTTGGACTGAGCCCTTAAGCTGTGGGATCTGATGCTATTTCCTGGTAGGTAGTGTCAGAATTGAGTTAAATTGTAGGACAACCAGCCTGTGTTAGAGAATTGCTTGGCGGGGGAAAACCCCCACACATCTGGTGTTAGAAGTGTTGTGAGTGTGATAGGCATGTTAGAGTAAAAAACAGACACAGGAGCAGAGGACTCGGTTTTTCCCTTTACAACCCTCGGGTTGCTTCCATGATTTGGCTATCGTGAATAATGCTATGAGCATGAGTGTACAAATATCTCTTCGAGGCCCTGCTTTCACTATTTGGGGTATATACCCCGAAGTGGAATTTCTGGATCACATGGTGATTCTACTTTTAATTTTTTGAGGAACCCCCATGCCGTCTTCCACAGTGGCTGTATATTTCACATGCCCACCAACATGCACAAGTGTTCCCTTTTCTCTACATCCTCACCCACACTTGTTATTTTCTGGGTTATTGTTTTTTTTAATAGTAGCCATCCTAACAGGCAGGAAGTGGATTTCATTGCAGTTTTGATTTGCACTTCCCTAATGACTAGTGATGTTGAGCATCTTTTCATGTGTTTATTGGCCATTTGTATATTTTCTTTAGAGAAATATCTATTCAAGTCCTTTGCCCATGTTTGCGTTGTGTTGCTGGGTTTTTTGTTGTTGAGTTTTAGAAGTTCTCTATATATTCTGGACATCAGACATATGATCTTCAAAGATTTTCTCCCATTCTGTGGGTTCCCTTTTTACTCTGTGGATAAATTTACTCTGTGCCTTTTTGCTCTCTTTTACTCTTTCGATGCACTAACATTTTAAATTTTCATGAAGTCTAATTTGTCTGTTTTTCTCTTTTGTTACCTGTGCCTTTGGTGTCATATCCAAGAAACCATTGCCAATGAAGCTTTTGTCCCATGTTTTCTTCTAAGAGTTTGATTGTTTGAGGTCTTACGTTTAGGTCCTCGATCATTTTGAGCTAATTTTTGTACACCTATATTATTTTTAATCTCCACAACCAGAAGAGGAAACAAATTTAAAATGGTGAATGTCTTATGGGATGAGTAAGTCATGGGAATAAAAGGCACAGCATAGAGAATATAGTCAGCGGCATTGTAATAGCATCGTATGGTGACAGAAGGTAGCTCTACTCGTGGGGAGCCATGACATAACGTATAAAGAAGTTGAATCACTATGTTGAACACCTGAAACTAACGTAACGGTGTGTGTCAACTACACTCAAATTTTAAAAAATGTCATAAAACGATGACTACCTTATCTAAGGCCACAGAGATGGCAGGTGGAAGAGTTAGGATTCAAACCCATGTCTGCACGACTCCAAAGCTCAGGTCCTGTCCTATCTCACACAGTCAAGGCTTGGCCAAATTAGGAGGAAGTTACAGCGAAATTAACCAGTGCCTGACTTTTAATTGAAAGTAGGAGGTGTGGGGTTTTCCCAGGGTCAGGGATTGGCCCAGGGGACTTCAGTCCTGATGTGACTGAACATAAGGCCATTTGGGACATGAGTGCAGCTGAGAGAGTGGGGCCGTGTGTGTGAGGGAGGGGGGACCATCAAAGCATAGAAAGAACCTGAAGGCCTAAAAAAGGTCACAGCCAGTGTAGAAGGTTGTGGTCCAGATGGGAGTTTCAGAGTTTGAGGTGAGATCTTGGGAGATGTAGCAGTTCCCAAAGATGACCATACTCATGCTCTCCCCTCTAGATCTTTGCACACGATGTTTTCTCCACCTCAAATACGGTTTTCAGTGCTGACCTCCACTCAAGTCACACACACACCCTGATCTTGCCCGGCTAAGTCTTACTCATCCTCGGGTCTCAGCTTAGATGGCCCCGACTGAATAAGGTGCCTCTTGCCTGTGCCCCCACAAGCCTCCATGCTTAAGTGTAATCACACTGACTACCCTTTATTATAACCAATACCTTGCTTCTCTCTCTCTCTCTCTCCAGCAGTCTTGTGAGCTTCCTGGGGGCAGGAACTGTTTCTTACTCATCTCTCTGTCCCTAATACCTAGTACAGGGCCTGACCCAGCAAACTTGCTCAATAGATATTAAGAAGCAATATGACTGGGCCACCTGGCTGGCTCAGTCAGTAGAGCATAAAACTCTTGATCTCGGGGTTATGGGTTTGAGCCCCGTGTTGGGTACAGAGCTTGCTTACACATCTTTGGGGCACCCGGGTGGCTCAGTCAGTTAAGCAACAGCCTCTTGATTTCAGCTCAGGTCATGATCTCACGGTTCGTGAGTTCAAGCTCCGCATCCGGCTCCTCACTGACAGTGTGGAGCCTGCTTGGGATTCTCTCTCTCTCTCTCTCTCTCTCTCTCTCTCCCCGTCTCTGCCCCTCCCCTGCACTCGTGCACTCTCAAAATAAATAAACTGTAAAAAACAAAAGATAATAAAAAATAAAAATAAAAAAATCTTTTAAAGGAAAGAAGCAGTATGGCTCTCAGAGTATGTGTATCATGAACACTGAGTAATGTATAGTATTGTTGAATCACTATATTGTACACCTGAAACTAATGTAACACTCTATGTTAACTATACTAGAATTTAAAAAAAAAAAAAAAGCAGTGTGGCTAAATGCAATGTGTCATCTTGAGTTGGATGCTGGAACAGGGAAAGGATACTAGTGGGGAAACTGGTGAAATCCAAATTAAATCTATAGTTAAGAGCTATTAATAGTTAGCCATCTCTATTTTACTTAATAACAGTAACATATTATCAACATTAATTTCTTGTGACAAATGTAGGTGGTTATGTAAGATGTTAACATCAGGGGAAGCTGGGTGTAAGGTATATGAGAAATCTCTGTAAGTTAAAATTATTTTTTAACTTAAAGGTTTATTTAAGGGGCGCCTGGCTGGCTCAGTCGACAGAGCATGCAACTCTTGATCTCACGGTTGTGAATTCAAGCCCCACATTGGGTGTGGAGACTACTTTATAAATAAATAAATAAATAGTTTTTAATTTAAAACAAAACAAAAGCAGAAGCAGTATTGTGTAGTGGTCAGGAGGGCAGGCTGCATGACCTTAAAAAACTACTTGCCCTTCCTGACCCTTCATTTTTTTATCTGTGAAATTATTTTTAATGGTTATTTTTGAGAGAAAGAGAGAAACAGAGCATGAGCGGGGGAGGGACAGAGAGAGCCGGAGACACCGAATTCAAAATAGGCTCCAGGCTCTGAGCTGTCAGCACAGAGCGCCACGTGGGGCTCAAACTCACAGGCTGTGAGATCATGAGCTGAGCCGAAGTTGGACACTTAACTTACTGAGCCACCCAGGCGCCCCTAAAATTTTTTTTATCTGTAAAAAAATAAGAGCATCTTTTTTTGGGGGGGGGGAGGGGGCAGAGGGCAAAAGAGAGAATCTTAAGCCAACTCCATGCTCAGCGCAATGCCCACCAACACGGAAGTCAGTCCCATGACCCGGGAATCCTGACCTGAGCCAAAATCAAGAGTTCAATGCTCAACTGACTTGAGCCATCCAGGTGCCCCAAGAGTATCTTCTTGATAGAGTTGTAAGTTTCTATATACATATAGATTTTATTATGGAGAGAGAGATGCGTATATTACAAATGTATGCCTGTGCGTACACACATACATAATATTCAGTGGATGCCATCACTGTTCTAAGTACTTTACAGATGTTAATTTATCTTAATCTTCTTACAACCCCCTAAGGTAGGATGTAGCAGCAGCAGCAGCGTCCCCCTTTTATAGACGGATTTGAGGGACAGAGAAGTTAACCAACTTGTCCAAGGTCAACAGGTAGGAAGTGGTAGAGCTGAAGCACAAACTCAGACAGTCTGGCTCCAGAGCTGACACTTACATTGTGTCACCTCCTTTTAACTGAGTTGATACACAGAAAGGACTTTCAGCAGTGCTCGGGACAGAGGAAGCTTATTCAATAGCATAAGCTATTCTTTAATAACCCCTCAAAGGTGGGTCTAAGAAGGGATTCTACTTGTGAGCTCTGGGATGGGATGGAGGGAAAGAGCACAGAGGTTTATGAAAATAAAACTTCAAGACAGGGGGTTAGGAGGTTAGAAAGGAATCAGCAAGAAGTGCTGCTATTCATTCAAGTTGGTATGAAAAAGATCTAGAAGTCCTCTCCAGTGCTGAGGATCCTGTTGCATTTCTGAGGATTCTTTTGATCATCTAGCCCTGCAGTAATTGTTGAGCCACTGATACTTTAAAAAGTCCACTTGTATGAAGCATTCTTCTGGTTGGTTTTAAGCCACATGCATAGTTAAAGCACTTTTTTTTGGAAACTGTGTGGATAATAAAGGGCAATATATAGACACATTTTAGCACATACAGGGGCTTGAGGCTATTTTGTATAATAGCTCATTCCATTGTCCGGCATAGAGAAGGTGGTCAGTTTAAAAACATAAAACAAAACTGAAAAAACAATCACCCTGAAGTCCCTCTTCCTGGCCAAAGTCCTAATTCCACCCTGGCTTCTTGCCCGACCATTCAGCTCTTTTACACATACACAGTCTTACACTTTCCCAACAAGTACTTATGGTTAGTTGAGCTATGACTCGGGATCCCAGGGTGGGGATCACCACGCGCCCAGGTCCCCCTTCACCGCCCTGGGAGAAGGATGGAGGGCAGAGGAGAGGGGGGTGGAACCGGTTCAGATCTTCCCACGGGACGTGCCTTCCACCCGGCGGTCATCCCAGGCTGACCGACACCCAGGATGCGAGGCAGAGGGACCTGAACACACGCAGGTACCACTCCCATGCAGAGACAGCATCCCTTTGGGCAGTCATTGCCCTGTCACAGTGGGGCAAGTCCAGGGAGTTCTGCCAGCACTTCCTGGTCTGGTTCTGGTTGGGGAAGCGGCTGTCAAAAGGGGTAGTCTGGTAGTTCTTGATTTGGGTTGTTTTTAAGTTTATTTATCGTTATTGATGCATATTATTTATATATAATAATGTTATTATTTGTTTATTTTATTTATTATTAATATTATTTTGAGAGAGAGAGAACAGGCACAGGTGCACGCAACCAGGGGAAGGGCAGAGAGAGAGGGGGAGAGAGAGTATCCCAAGCAGGCTCCGTGCTGCCAGCGCAGATCCTGATGCGGGGCCTGATTCCGCAATGCGTGAGGTCATGACCTGAGCCGCAATCAAGAGTCTGATGCTTAACCGACTGAGCCACCCAGGCGCCTCTCTTGATTTTGATCTTGATGTCTTCTGCCATGGTTCTGACTCCTTCCTAAAGACACCCCCAAAGCAGCTCTCAGCTCAAATGTGACCCTCAGCCAAAGCACTTTGTGGGACTCCTGGGTGGCTCAGTCGGTTTAGCGACCAACTTCGCCTCAGGTCATGATCTCGTGGTCTGTGAGTTCGAGCCCCGTGGGGGGCTCTGTGCTGGCAGCTCAGAGCCTGGAGCCTGCTTCGGATTCTGTGTCTCCCTCTCTCTCTGCCCCTCCCCTGCTTGCTCTCGGTCTCTGTCTCTCTCAAAAATAATAAACGTGAAAAAAATGAAAATAGATAAAAATTTTAAAAAAGCACTTTGTAAAAAATTTGGATTGAAGTAGAGTTGACACGTGCTCCTTTTTAACCAGTGTTCCTCAAATGGCCTCTTGGAGCTCTAAGCAATTTGCTGCAGCCAGCGACAGAAATGGGGTTACTTCCTGTGCTCTGCCAGCCCCCCACTTAACCTGGGACTCCTGGATCCATAAAGGACACTAGAAGTCATCTAATCAGGCCCCTTTCTTGTAGATGTTGGCCAAACTGTTGCAAAGAAACATTAGGTGACTTTTCTAAGGTCTAAAGGTAAAATCACTCATTAAAAAAAAAATCCTGGGGCGCCTGGGTGGCACAGTCGGTTAAGCGTCCGACTTCAGCCAGGTCACGATCTCGCGGTCCGGGAGTTCGAGCCCCGCGTCAGGCTCTGGGCTGATGGCTCAGAGCCTGGAGCCTGTTTCGGATTCTGTGTCTCCCTCTCTCTCTGCCCCTCCCCCGTTCATGCTCTGTCTCTCTCTGTCCCAAAAATAAATAAACGTTGAAAAAAAAATTAAAAAAAAAATCCTACATGTATTGAGTGCTTATTCTGTGTCAGGCACTGTGTCAAGCAATTGGGAAAGAGAGATCAACAACAGCAACAACAAATAGCTCTGATCTCTAATTGCTTACAGCCTGGTGCATCAGAAAAACATAAAGTATATAGTGTGATAGGTGTTAACAGACGTGTAAATACAAAGCACCGCTGTCCCTGGAGAGATCAGGGAAGGCTTCCCAGAGAAGGAGACCCTGCAGCTGGATGTGTCCAGCGGAAAGAATGGAATGAAAGAGGCAGCATGGAAGGTGAGGATGCTGAGGGAGTCTTCCTTGAGGCACAGGCTGGGCTGCAGCCCCCAGTCTCTGGCGCCTCACTGCCAGGCGACCCTGAGCTCTTCATCCAGCCACACCCAGCCAGCTTCCAGCACTGCTCCTGCCCCAGGGTAGGGATCGCCAAATTTAGCAAAGAAAAATACAAATTAAATTTGAATTTCGGCTAAGCAATATTCTGTAGCATAAGTATATCCCCAGAATATGCACGGGACATACTGATGCTACAAAATATTTGTTGTTTGTCTACGGCCATACCACCCTGAACGCGCCCGATCTCGTCAGATCTCAAAATATTTGTTGTTTATCTGCTGTTCAAATGTAACTGGGCATCCTGTATTTTATCAGGCAACTCTACCTGGAATAAAGGTGTATTTGTGGGAGTAAGAGAGTGGGAGAGGAAGGGAGGGAAGAAGACAGGAAGAAGGGAACTAGTTCATCAGTGAGGGGCGAACCGGAAGACTCTCAGGCTCGAGGAAAGCAGATTTGTTAAGACCTAAAAACCACACAAAATCTGCCCTTAACATTACTACTCACTATTTCATTTCTGTTTTCAGTTCTCCAGTTTTATTGGGACATAATTGGCATATAGCACTGTATAAGTTTAAGGTGTACAACACGATGATTTGATATACACGTGTGTGTGCGTGTACATATTGCAATGTGATCACCACAATAAGCTTAGTTCACATCCATCCCCTCACATAGTTACATTTTGTTCTTGTGATGAGAGTTTTTAAGATCGACTCCGTAAGCAACTTTCAAGTATAGAATGTACAGTCATCATGTTGCACATTACAGCCCCATCCCTGTTTTCGGTTCTATATAGCACAAGATGAACAGTGGTTTCCCCTTTTTTCTTAGAAAGTCTGCCCCCGTGTGGTAGGAAAAAAGTACTAGGCCAGAAGCCTTAACTCCGGTCTTTCAGTTCATTGGGGCAAAACGCCAGCGATCTGGAAAGCAGGATGTGATGCTAGGACTTTATGTTTGTTTCTCCGTGTGTTCCAGTGGGGGATAGGGGAGGAATGAGCAAAAGATGAACGGACTACATGGAGACTATTGTTAGAACAGCTTGAAAAATTTGTTCAAAGCTGTAACTTTGTGCAAACCAGCATCACCTCATTGCCCAAGCTGTTTGGGTCAGAAAACATGTTAAGAGACTGTGCCTACAAGTCATGCAGTAGAATATTTAAATTGAGACACACATAGGAAACGGTCAAGTACTAAATGTCGGCAGTGAAAAAGCCACCATGGGCGGCTGCCTGGGTGGCTCAGTGGGTTGGGCATCCAACTCTTCATTTTGGCTCAGGTCACGATCTCACGGTTCATGGGATCGAGCCCCAGGCCGGGCTCCATGCTGACAACAGGGAGCCTGCTTGGGATTCTGTCTCTGCCTCTGTCTCTCACTCTCTGTCTGTCAAAATAAATAAATACTTAAAAAAAAAAAAAGCCACTGTGGTGATCTCGGCTGTGAAGGAAGTCTGGTTTGTGTGCCTCTTCTAGTCATTAACCTTAGCAGGGAGCCTGATCCCCAGGCGGAATCCGCCAGTTCCCAGGTAGGGGTCGTCGTCCGAGTGGATGCTGCTCATGCTCCCCAACCATGAGAAGAGACGAGACTGCCATTTGCCTCAGCACCACACTTGTCATACGGCCATCCTGCCAGGTGACTCCAATGCCTCTGTGAGCACTCCTCCAAAAACCAGGCCTCACAGCTCCGAATCTCCTCACCTCCGGGACCTTACTCACAACCTCACGCCTCACGCCCACAGACATGGCTTCCGCTTTGCCATCTCTGACTACACCTCCTCTTTTGAAGTCTCCAACTCCAAAATGTTACCCTCAGACAGGGCCATGACTATCTGACCTTCCTACTTTCTCCCTTTTCCATTCAGCCTATTCCTTTAACTTCCACTAGACTTCCAGAATCCTGAGCAGTCCCTGTTTTCCCAGCCTCGCCGCCCCCTTGTGACTTCACATCCTTCCCTCGGCCTGGACGCCACACGTGACCACTCGAAGAGCTTCCCCACCACCCGAACCCCTCGGCCTCTATCAGCCAGGCCCAGCCCCCGAAGCTGTCCCCCGTCCCACCGTCTGTCTCCCTCTCCTTCAGGGAGACGACCAGAGCCGAAGCAAGGGGCCCAGCTGGGCAGACTGGTGCCCATCCACAGTGAAACGGCCGGCTGGGCCCAGCCCGCAGAGCTTTCCTTCAGTTCTTTTACCTGTCCTTCATCAGTTGCCTCTCCCTGCCGTTCTTCCACTCCTCCAAACCTTCCACGCCTCTAGAACCTCCACTCCCTCATCTACACACTGGGGTAACTGAGGCGTGTCCGCAGCGGCCCATCTCGACACACACCACCGATACACCGACCTCGCCGCCACTTGCCCCAACACCCGCCGCCATCTGTATTTGTCTCACTCGGAACAAATGACCTTCTCTCGCAGAGAAAAGAGAAGGCACGAGGTATGGGGAGGCGGGGGGCGGTCAGTCTTGACTGATCCCCACCCACTTGTACGAACTTGCCTCTAGAATCAGAGCCTGAGGGGCCGCTCCTCTTTTCCCAGGCCGGTCCCTCCTCCGGGGCTCTAGGCCATCCCTGCTCTCAGGTGTGTCTTCAGCCCCCTTCCCCATCGCCTCAGCTCACCTGCACGCCCCCATTGTGCGCCCTCCGTCCCCTCCCTGATGCCCCCGCCCGCGCAGATGGGTGTCTGCTCTCACGGCCCCACCGAAACCGCTCTCCCCGGGGGTCACCGGTGTCGCCAGAGTCATCGCGAGGGTCTCGGCTGCCGTCCTGCTTGCCCCTGCTCGACACTATTGGCCGCTCCCTGATACGCTGAAGTCCGTGAGGGCTCAGTGCCGGGCCCTCTACACTCTTCCATCGACACCCTCTGCCACGGACGGCTCGTCCCGTCCCAGCTCATGCTGACTGTTCCCAGATACCCATCTCCGGCCTAGTGCTCTGTCGTGCGCCATACAGCCCGTATCACAGCTGAGGCTAAAGGCCCTTTGAGATGAGACCCACACGCAAGAAACGTTCATTTATTTTCACATCTACCTGCAGGACGAGGCATTTGCCAGGCAGTCTGTGCTGGCTCCCCTCACCCCTCTGCTGAGTTCAAAAGTGGCCTCCGCTGCTTCTTGGCTACGTGATCTGGAT
Organism: Prionailurus viverrinus; assembly: GCF_022837055.1. NCBI lineage: Eukaryota > Metazoa > Chordata > Mammalia > Carnivora > Felidae > Prionailurus > Prionailurus viverrinus. The sequence continues at coordinate 104,019,353 of NC_062579.1, forward strand.
GAAGTTACTCGACCTCCTCGGTCCGACGAGATCAATAACGGTGTCAACCTCAACGGGTGGCAGCGGGTGTTTCCCACGTATGTGTCGTATACTCTGCCGCTCGGTCTGCCTGGGCCCGAGTCCCGGCTCTCCTGCTGCCTCCGGTCCTCTCCTCTGCAGTGGACACGGAGGGCACTGAGAACGGCTCTCATCAAGCGTTAAACAGCAACGCTATGTTATCCCCAGGAAGGCAAGGAATGCCTCTGCGGGCCTGTCGGAGCACGGCCATCTGGATCTCATTCCTGGTTCCCCTTGCCATATAGGAGACACATGTATACGTGCTCCTCGAGGCCGGCCAGGAGACGGAAGCGGCACCAGGACAACAAATGTCACCTGGCGCAGCCCCCGTGTCACACTGCTTCAGGGGCAGCTCTTGCGCGGGAATGAAAGCCCGGCCAGCAATCCCCAGCTCTGATTTCTTACAGCTGGACGTTGCTACGTGACACTCCCCTGAGGTCCGAGTGGCCTCTCCCGGACTGTCAGCATCCTGCTCTTTCTTATCTTGAAACTGTCTCTGCGGCCTTAAACAAGGATCTGCTGTTCTTAATTTTAAAGAAATGGGAAAGAAAAAGTTATTAACCCTTAGCAGCCCTGTCCCCTGGCTGCAGCTGGGAATCCAACCGTTTTCGGAACCCCTCCGACAGGCCCTCTGCGCCGCCCAGCGATCCTGCACCTTCTCTCTGGTCGCCGTGGGCTTTCTCTTTCCCCGGCGATGTTTTCAAACTTCCCTCGCTCTCCTTACGTCTCCCATTTTGCCATCGCCCCGACTCTCCCTGCCCCACGCCTCTCTCGGTGCATGACTGTGCCTCCCACTTCACAGAGAGAATTGAAGGACATCGGGTACAGGACAATCGTTCAACGTTGACAAATGTAACAGTGCGTCCTGTCCCCATCTTTCTGAATCTATCAACAGCGTTTGATACGGTCTCCCTCTTCTCCTTGACACACTTCCATTATTACTTGGCTTCTAGGGTGCTACAATCTCTCGGTTTCTCTCTTCCCTTAGTGACCGCTCTTCTTAACTCTCCATTGCTGGTTCCTCATCATCAAGTCAACCTCGAATGTCACAGAGAGCCAGGGCTGTGTCCGTGGACCTCTCCTCTTTGCCCACCTTCACTTCCTTGATGACCGCATCCAGCTTCTTGTCTGTAAGGACTGTCCATATGTAGATGACTCCCGAACTTGTCTCTTCAACCAGACCTCTCTCCTGAGACCCAGATGCATCCTCCTGCACACTAGGTGGCTTAAACAACAGACATTTATTTTCTCACGGTTCTGGAGGCCGGACGTTCCAAATCAAGGAGCTACCGGGTTAGTGTGTGGTGAGACCCCTCTTCCTGGCTTGCAAACGGCCACCTTGTCATTGTGTCCTCACGTGGCTTTTCTTCTGTATGTGTGTGGACAGTAAGAGAGCTCTCTGGGGTCTCTCTTCTTAACTCGGATCCCAATTCTATCAGATCAGGGCCCTGCCCTTTTGATGTCATTTAACCTCACTTACCTCCCTAAAGGCCCTATATCCAAACAGTATCACCGGGGGTTAGAGTTTCAACATATGATTTGGGGAGAGACACAATTCAGTCCATAAGACATGTCTGACACACATCTCAACCTTTATATGTCCATAATGGAACTTCTGATCAGGGGGCACATCCAAATATTTGGGTCCTTGAACTTGTACAATTGGGGGCCCCTTCTTCAGGAGAAAGAACTCAGAATTAACTTATTGCTAGAGCCTGAGCAAATGAGAGACCTAAGGGTCATTAGCTTTACAGTAAACCTGCCTCTCCTGACCTTCATTCTCTGCCTCCAATTTTCTTGTTCAGCAAACATAATCAAGGCACCATTCTAGGCCATGGGGACACAGAAGTGGAAAACAAACAAACAAACATTAAAAGGGCCTGCCTTGATGTAGCTTACATTCTAGGAATGCATTGCCTGCTCATTCAGAATAAAGTCCCAGGTCCTTGTAATTTTCCTTATTTACTTTTCCATTGTGTCTCCCGACTACAATGTAAATTGCATAAGATCAGGAATTTGTTGGCCTGTATACTTAGTGCCTGGCACATGTTAGATATTTAATAAATATTTGTTGAATGAATGAATGAACTTCCTCGTACCAAACTGACCCATCTATCTACATCTGTACTTTTCTGATACACTTTCTCTCCTGCTACAGTAAAGGATATATCCCTTTTTAAAAAAATTTTTAATGTTTATGTATTTTTGAGAGAGAGAAAGAGAGAGAGAGAGAGTGCAAGTGGGGGAGTGGCAGAGAGTAAGGGAGAATCTGAAGCAGGCTCCAGGCTCTGGGCTGTCTGCTCAGAGCCTGACGTGGGGCTTGAACTCATGACCCACGAGATCATGACCTGAGCCGAAGTCGGACGCCCAACCGACTGAACCACCCAGGTGCCCCATCCTTCTTTTATCTATGGTACAGTGGCTCTCAAACTTGAGTACACATCAGAATCCCTTGGAAGGCTCGTTAAAACACAGCACTCTAGGCCTCACCCCCCCAAAAGTTTCTGATTCAGTCAGTCTCCAGTGAGGTCTGAGAATCTGCATCTCTAACCAGTTCCAGGTGATGGTGATGCTACTGGACCAGGGACCACATCTGAGAATCATGGGTCTCACCCCACCCACCTTCTCAGGAACCTTACACTATTAGCCATCTTTTCATCCTTTTTTTAATGTTTATTTATTCATTTTGAGAGAGAGAGCAAGAACACGTGAGCAGGGGAGGGGTGGAGAGAGCGGGAGGAAGAGAATCCCAAGCCCCAGTGTGGGGCTCGGTCTCACAAACCACAAGGTCATGACCTGAGCCAAAATCAAGAGTTGGGTGCTTAACCGACTGAGCCACCCAGGTGCCCCACTATCTTTTTTTTCTAAATATATTCAGTGGCTTCCTTTCAACTGAGTTTTTCATTCCCTTCCCACTGCTACTATAGCTCTGTCCTGTTGATCGTCAGCCAAATTTCTTAAAAGTGTTATCCACGCTGGAACTCTCAATCTCTCATCCTCACTCCTCCATCCACTCCAATCAAGCTTCTGCCCCCATAACTCCACTAAAGCTTTCCTCAGTAGGGTCACAAATGTTCTACATGTCTTCAGATATAATGGACATGTTTTTAGTTATCATCTTACACACATTCAACACACGGAAAACTCTTTCCTCCTTTTTAGAATAGTGCCTTCCCTTGGTCTCTTCCTCTGGGCCTCTGTGAAACTACAGCCTTCTCTTACGCTGCCCCTCCTGCCTCTGTGCTTTCAGATGGTCTCATGCCTTCTCTGGCATGTCACTTGCTCCTCTGTATTTTAACTTTTTTTTTTTTTTTTTGCTGTTTCTCTCATAAAATCATTAGAGTCCTGTAGGGCCAGGACGACCACGACTTATTTATCTCTGTATCACCAATATTTAGCCCAGTGCCTAACACATACTAGGAATTCAAAAAATATGTGTTGAATGAGTTAATTAATTAACTCGTGAACACACGGTGACCTTGGAAAAGCAAGTTTAGGAGTGAGTTTTTTTCCAATGGCTTAAAAAAAAAAAACGGAAAGAGAAGTGGAAAACAATGAGTGTAGACCGTGCTTTTGAGAAGCGTAGCCATGGAGAAAAAAGAGAAGGGAGAGTGGGGCGCCTGGGTGGCGCAGTCGGTTAAGCGTCCGACTTCAGCCAGGTCACGATCTCGCGGTCCGTGAGTTCGAGCCCCGCGTCGGGCTCTGGGCTGATGGCTCGGAGCCTGGAGCCTGTTTCCGATTCTGTGTCTCCCTCTCTCTCTGCCCCTCCCCCGTTCATGCTCTGTCTCTCTCTGTCCCAAAAATAAATAAACGTTGAAAAAAAAAATTAAAAAAAAAAAAAAAGAGAAGGGAGAAAGTCTGAGGGAAGGTGTCACAGAGATTGCTAATTGCCTGATCCAATATTCATTCTCCTCCTTTTAGGAGGCCAGTTTTTAAAAAGTTTTTTAATGTTTATTTATTTTTGACTAAGAGACAGAGCATGAGTGGGGGAGGGGCAGAGAGAGAGGGAGACCCAGAATCCGAAGCAGGCTCCAGGCTCCGAGCTGGAGCACAGAGCCAGGTGCAGGGCTTGAACTCACAGACCTGAGATCATGAGCTGAACCAAAGTTGGAAGCTCAACTGACTGCGCCACCCAGGCGCACTGGAAAATTTTATTTTTATTTTATTTTTTTAACGTTTATTTTTGAGACGCAGAGAGAGACAGAGAACGAGCAGGGGAGGAACAGAGAGAGGGAGACACTGAACCCGAAGCAGGCTCCAGGCTGTGAGCTGTCAGCACGGAGCCCGACGCGGGGCTCGAACTCACAGACCGTGGGATCATGACCTGAGCCGCAGTAGGTCGCTCAACCGACTGAGCCACCCAGGCGCCCCAAGAAGGCCAGTTTTTTAGCTGCGAACATGATCATCTAGATGGGAATAAAGTCTGCCCCAGGTGCCTGGTGGCTCAGTCGGTTGAGCGTGCGACTCTTGATTTCGGCTCAGGTCATGATCTCACAGTTTGTGGGTTTGAACCCGGTGTCGGGATCTGTGCTGACAGTGCAGAGCCCGCTTGAGATTCTTGCTCCCTCTCTCTGTCTCTCTCCCGCTTGCACTCGCTTTCTCTCTCTCAAAGATACATACATAAACTCTAGAAGAGAGAGAAAAAAAGAAAAAAAAGAATAAAGTCTGCGTGTCCTCATTCTCTTGCAGCTATGTGTGGCCAAATGTGACATGCGTGGAAATGCCGTGTGACAGCACGGAGCACATTTCCTTAAAAGATGGCTGATACACGACCTTCGCCTCTTACCTCTTCCTCCATTTTGTCACTTGGAATGTGGGTACAATGGCTTGTGCTTCATCTTGGAACCTGGGGAAGAGGGTCACATTCCGGGGATGGCAGAGAAGCCGGACAGAGTCTGAATCCCTGATGACCTGCCACATCAACCTTGGATTGCCCACCTCACGGCCTTCACATGAGACATAAACGTTGAGTTCGTTTAGGCTATCGTTAGGTTGGGTCTCTGTCACTCACAGCAGAACCCAGATCCTAAGAAATACAAAGGGTGGTTTTATTTAGGATGGGAGAGACAAGATGACGTCTATAGCTAGAGAAAGGGGTCAGTAGGAAGGGAGACAGAGGACCCGGTTGATAGATCAAGGTTAACGAGGGTATAGGAGAGATGGGGACATGGGACACAGATGGAGGGATTTGCAGTGGAAAGGAACAGACATCTCATTCTGTGAGCCCTAGGAAAAGGGATAGGAACTAACATTTGTGAAGAACATTCTATGTACTAAGTCCTTTATAGATATGATCTACCTTAAACCTCGTAACACTTTAAGGTAAGTACTGTAAAGGGTACAATTTGTAAGCTATTTGTGTTCCGTCGTGTGCAACACGTGACTTCTTATTTCAGTGAGACTTCAGCCTCTATCTCAAGCCATAATCAATTTTCAATTCAGTCAATAGCGTTTGTGATAACAATAGCAAAAGACTGCAAACAACCTAAATGTCTGTCATAGGGGATTGGTTAAATAAATTATGGTCCATCCTCATGATGAAACAGCCTTCAGCTGTTAAAAAGAATGAGGTAGCTCTTTGGGGATCGAAATGGAATTAATTCCCAAACACACTGTAAAATGCAAAAACAAGGTGACTAACGGTGGGTACAGCACGTTATGAATTATGTTAAAAAAGGAAAAGCAGGCACACCTGAACGGCTCAGTCGGTTGAGCGTCTGACTCTTGAGTTCGGCTCACATCACAATCCCAGGGTTGCGGGATCGGGCCGTGTTGGCCCCATGCGGAGCGTGGAGCCTGCTTAAGATTCATTCCATCTCTCTCTCTCTCTCTCTCTCTCTCTCTCTCTCTCTCTCCCCCTCTCTCCCCCCTCCCTCCCTCCCTGCTCCTCTCCCCCGCTCAACCTCTCTCTCTCTAAAAAAAAAAAGAAAGAAAAGCAAAACCAAAGAATACATATGATACTTCTGAAAGAATACACAAGAGGGGCGCCTGGGTGGCGCAGTCGGTTAAGCGTCCGACTTCAGCCAGGTCACGATCTCTCGGTCCGGGAGTTTGAGCCCCGCGTCAGGCTCTGGGCTGATGGCTCAGAGCCTGGAGCCTGTTTCTGATTCTGTGTCTCCCTCTCTCTCTGCCCCTCCCCCGTTCATGCTCTGTCTCTCTCTGTCCCAAAAATAAATAAACGTTGAAAAAAAAAATTAAAAAAAAAAAAGAATACACAAGAAACGAGACTGGTCTTTTGCTATGTACCCTTTGGTGTCTGTTGAACTGAAGATGATCCACATATTTTGCCTATTAAAACCTAAAGGACACGTCACTTCAATAAGTAAGAACACTGTCAATGCGGGAGTTTTCCATCATCCTTCCTCCTGGGGTGGCATCTCAGCCGCAACAGGCTGACACAGCCTTGCGGCTGCGGTGGAAAGCAGCTGTTTGGGCCGGTGACCGATCGGAGGTGGATCCAGGTTTGATGAGGCCTGGTTTACACAATCTGGAGAGCCTCTTGGGCAAAAAGCACACACCGTTGTGACTACAAAATGAAGTGCGGGCCTTCGAACTCACTTGTGCAGACGAGGGGCCCCGAGGCTGCAGCTCCGTGAGCCTCGAGGCCCATCAGCCTCTGGTGTGAGTGTATCGTTCACTGGATCCTAGCCGTCGTCCCTCCTCCACAGCGCCCCACTGAGGAAAGACCGTTATCTTGCTTCCAGCCTTACAGCCATGCCCCGAATGCAAGGAAGCCCTACCCACGCACTTTGCCCCATCTGCCAGCTTCCTCCCCTTCTCGGCAACCTTCAGCGCCCTTCCTGGAGGTTACAGGAAAACCCAGCCGCTCTCTCAGGCCAGTGCTGGAAAACGAATTGGAAGAATCAGGATGCAGCGCTGTGGACTTTTGTGAGATCACGATGACACCAGTGTCCACCCGGCCGTGTCACGTTCTCTGGCAGTGGCCAGCCACTCAAGCGTCGAGGCAGAGGAAAGGGGGCCGGTGTATTGATCCAGAGTTGGCATTTTGCACAACAGGCGTGGCGTCGGGACAGGACAAGGGAGGTAAGGGTATGGTATGACAGATGTTGAATGGACGGACCGCGGACACTACGCTCAACGGTAAAGATAGGGATCTGGAAAAAAAGACAGTGGGAATTGAGGGGTGGGGTCAAAGTGAACAGGGTTGGAAGTAATTTGCTGTGAGGCCGTGGTGCGAAGACGGTCCGCAGTGATGTCCCCGGCGCCACCACCTCCTAGTCCTCTTCCTATCTTTGCGGCCACTCATTTACAATCTCCTTCGCTGGACGTTCTTTCTTCAACTGCCTTTTAATGTCAGTATCTCCGGGGCTCCGTCTCCACACTGCATATCTCCACTTGGATGTCCCCCACGCACTTCAAATCCAACACAACTGAACTCGTTTTCTTCCCCACCCCGTACTTCGTCTTCTTCCCATTGGGTGAGCCCTAGTTTCCAGACCTAAGTTACTCTCCATAGTAACTCTCAGGTTTCAGAGACGAGGAAACTGAAGCTCAGTTTAAACAATTTACCCCGTTTCTCGTTCTGCTACAAGCGTCAGGGCTGCGAGTTGAACGCAAGTCTGACTGACCGAAAAGCCCATCATCCATTCGTGAGAGCCTTCTATGGGTTTTGTACTCGTGGTTTTTGTTGTGTGTTTTTTAAGTAAACTCTACCCCCAGCGTGAGGCTCGAACTCACGAGCCCAAGATCCAGATTTGCATGCTCTACCGATTGAGCCAGCCAGGCACCCTAGTTTTATATACCTTACTTGTGGGGCTCTGCCCTGCTTGGTGGAACCATCTCCCCCGTTACCTGCGCCAGAACCCAGACAGCTATTCTCACGCCTCGTTCCTCACTGGCCCTCCCCACGCCATACGACATAATCCGTTGCCAAGTCCTGCTGACGTTACCTCACAAATATCTTTTGAATCCATCCACCTCTCTCCATCTCTACCACCATGACTCTACCTGGACTGCTGCCAGAGCCTTCTTCGAACTGACCTGCACGTACTTGCTCCGGACCCCCCGCCCATTCTCCACACGCGCCAGAGATGATGCCAGCAAAGCAGAGACCGGCCCGGATCGCTTCCCTCTGTGCCTATGCGATGGGGTCCACTTTCTTGTGTGACATAAAAGATTCTCCATTATCCTCAATAACCTCGGGTCTCCGGCTCCGTTCCTTCTTCAATCGGGCACCCGGGGGTCGATTTAAAGACCTTTGGCATCCGAGGCTCATACCATTCGACGGGGCCTCTTTAAGAAAAGGAATACAAAATTAGGTAAGAGGCTCTCTGGGGGAAGAGGCCCCACAGGCGAGGGGCCCCGAGGCTTAAAATTCATTTTAGCGCCACGGTAAACCCGTTTCCAAGAACGCTCGGCAAACCACGCGCAGTTTCATGAACGCACCAGGCTGTGGCATGCGCACGTGACTGCCTCCCCCGAAATTGTCCTTCCCCCATCGCTGACCCGGCAACTCCTTCTTTGCCGGTGGAGTGCCGGACTCCGACCGCAGGCTCGCAAGAGCCCACCGGGAGCCGCAAACGTGGTGAACCGGCTGTTAAACGCGGCCGTGATCGACAATTAGATTCACTTCCGATTAGGCAAGCCACGTGAAAACGGAAGATAACACGTCCTCGAAGCGCATCACTCCCTAGTCACTTTAGCGCACTCTACTATTACCCGTGTTTCCGAGGCCGTGCGTGCCCACTGTGTCTGTGGGGCGGAAACACGCTGCGAGGACGGACCCGTGCGCCTCTCTGCCGGACCGCACCCTCAACCGACACCGCACCGGCAGCCTGAAGCCGGCTGCGGTGCGAGTGTTTACGGCACGACTCCGCAAACGCCTTCGGCCGGGGCTTTGTTTTCCCTAGAGAGCCCATTGTTCAGGACTTAGCAGCCCACGGCTGTTTACAACCAAAGCCGAGGCGCACCCCTGTGCAGCCGTCTCTGGTTTCCTTCCCCACACACGCACGCGCGTGCACACACGCACGCGCACGCACGCACACATGTGGGCACACACGCGATCGCTATGCCCCTCCCATCCCCTGCACGCCACTCAACAGTGTTTCATGTACTTTACTTCGAGAGTTGGTTTAATGAAAGGCAGGTACTACGTTGCATCCATCTTCGTATCACAGATGCCTCACACGTTGTAAGGGCTCCATAAATGTTGGCGGGATAAATTTAACCTGGCGGGGCTCAGTTTCTTCTTAGGTCTAATGAGAATACCTGCTCTCCCTACCACACGCAGACCTTCTGAGAACAAATGAAATTCTAGACATGAAAGTACTTTGAAGGAAAAAGTGAAAAGTATCACACAAGCGCACGGTATTATTTTCACGTGTTCCTGTAGTTTAATGAGTTTCCATCATAAAACACCTGTTGAAGCACATAATTCTAGCTTTCCTCTGTTCTCTCTCAAGATGTTCTAATTTAACCCCTGGGCTCCCTGGGCCCCTTTGAACCTTTCCGGTGTAAGAGGCCGAAGAAACCTGTTTGTTCTAATAAAGCTGACTATGAAGTATGTTTCTGTAAAGTTGATTTTGGCCTTACAAGGAAAACCCGTGAGGAGAATGATAAAATCAGAGATACATTCTCATTGAGGGGAAAATCCCAATTGACAATTAGGGACCCAAAATGAAGGCATTAAAAGATGGGTCAAGCCAGGGGTGCTTGGCCGGCTCGGTCGGGAGAGCACGTTACTCTCGATGTCCGCCTTGTGAGTTTGAGCCCCACACTGGGCCTAGAGATTCCTCAAAAGTAAACATTCGAAAACAAAGATGAGTCAAGCCACCCCACCCGCAACTCTCTTTCTTTGTACTTTATTTTATTCGCATTTGTACTTATCTTATTTAACAAGCCCTAATATTATCACTTACTATGCGTCAGACACTATCCTAAGTACGTCATGGACATTAACTCATTTACTCTTCATAAAACACTTCTTACTTTCAATCTATAGGTAAGGAGACTGAGTCACGGAGAGGTTAAGCCAATGGCCCACGTTCCTCCGCTGTAGGCAGGAGGTGGCCACTCCCAGCAGAATATGACAGAAGGTTGTAAGCCCTGCTCCCGCCAGGCAGGCTCGTCACCACTGGAGGGCCGCCTTGACCCCCAGACTTCTGCAAGAAGCTAGTTAGCCACTGGGGACTGCATCCACTCCCTCACTTATGTCTTTGATCCCAGCTCCTTTGTGCTGCTTGTGTGATGGTTCTATAGCAAACTCAAGTACAAGCAACTGCAGACCAGTGTGAGTTGCCATCATCACAGGACTTTGGACCGCGACCGGCCTTTGGGGTCTCACCTGTATCAGGCCTCCTGGGCAAGTTCTTTAACATATCTGAGTCTCAGCTTTTCCATCTATAAACATGGAAGTCAGTGTTCCATAATAGAAAGAAAAAAGCATGTCAGACCAGCGTTTTTATTCATGCATCCTCTTATTCACCAAACGAATACTTACGGAGTGTCCATGATGTGCCAGTCACGGAGTGGGGTTCTGGAGACAGTGGCGACCAAGGCTGATATTGGGGTAGTCCCTGTCCTATGAAGCCTACATTCTAGTTGGGAAAACAGGCAAGAGACAAGCAAACAAACAAATAACTATCAATTGAAGTAAGCGTCCCAGTAAACACTATGAGAGAAATGGTATGCGGGGAGGGGGGGGGGTGGGATCTACTCTCCACGGAGTGATCAAATAAAGTTTCTCTCAAGAAGTAACAATTAAGCCAATCTATTATTTGACTAGATTTGTGACCTTGACCAAGTTGCAGTAAGTGTTAAAAATTACAATAGGCAACTGTTCTGAGCCTCGGTAGGCACAGTCCCTGCCTGCCGGCACTCTTGTAATGATGCAACCAGATGATATGCGTGAAACATCTAGCATATAGGAAGCACTCTATAAACGTTCATTCCTTTCCCCTTCTGGCTCGAGCAGTGTTCTCCTGAAAATGACTCAAGGTCACACAATCTGCTTTGGCAGTTATTTAGCTACTTAATCAGTTCAAGAAGCCAGGGATTTAGTGGGCAAATGAAGTCACCCCCAAATCAGCAAAAAGTATACCTACTTACACTTTGGGATTGAACCAAGATGGCTTCAATTTCGGATCTCCTCCTCATGAAATCTGGAGAAGCCTTCGGCTGAGATAATCAGATGTCAAAGCAGCAAATTAATGCCCTCTAATTCTCCAAATTGGCTCCAGCTAGACTTCCCTATCCCCGATTTAACCTTCAGCCATAAGTTATGGGAAATAACTACCACCGGATCCTTGTACTGCCCAGGGATCTGGCACCTAAATTTCTCCTTAGGGTGGAACAGGGAAACAAACCTGTGGTAGGAAAGAGTGCTGCGATTTGCCCCACTTACAAGTAAGGGGCCAGGGCAGTTTAATTTTCACACCCAAGGTCACATAGCAAAGCTGCTAGCAAGCTCAGACCAGAATTCAAGGCTATGTACACCTTTGCCACTCTTTTCTTGCTTAAACCAGTGGTGGCCTGGGGTGATGATTAAAAAATCAATTCAGCAGAACTAAAACCCCTACTGACTGGTCATCCCATCACAAGACACACACACACACACACAGACACACACACACACACATCGATAGAACGATGCTGATTTTGTCAATAATAACGTGATGAATTGTGGTTGACATTCACTATCTTTAAGTATCTGTACTAAGATCTAAGATAGAGATTATCATATGAGAGGCCGACCCTAAGGTTGCTTGGTGGAAACTCATCTGACCACACTTTAAAAACACAGTTCTACACACACACACACACACACACACACCAGTAAGGCAGTCAAACCTTTTTTAAAGGAAGTGAGAGTTGGTCAACTTGATGGAGCAAAAACAATATTCTTCGTTTCTGATTTAAGATATTTTTCATGTTCAAGAAGCACTATTTATTCAAATACTGCTTCCAATTATTAATATTAAAGATCATAAATCTCTTAACTTGAATTTTATCTGAATCAACCACGGTATAACATAAATCAGCACCTAAAACACTAGAGGCATTATAAAGTTTTTGTCTTTAATTTTATCTTTATTTTTTTTTTTAATTTTAGAGAGAGCAGGGGACGGGGGAAAAGGGAGAAAGAGAATCTCCGTGCTGAGCACGGAGCCTGATGCAGAGCTCAATCCCACGACCCTGGGATCATGACCTGAGCCAAAATCAAGAGTCAGACACACAACTGACTGAGCCACCCAGGCACTCCTGAAGTTGCCTTTAAAAAAATTACTGAAGATATGTTTTTACCTCCCAACAGGTACACTCATTTCCAACTATATTCAATACAGTCAGTCCTAACCGTAAAATTTAAGAGCTCTGTCAAAATTAAAATAACATACTTCAGCATTAACCTAAACTATGGCTGTTTTCAAAGTTTTCAACACAGAAAACCATGGGGTATGCTTGAAATAAATTAGAAGCAATGGCTGTAACACCCATTTCCCCCACTCAATGCTTTTGAGCAGCTCCTAGAAATACATCAAGTAATATCTCTGGCTTGGTGGCCAAAACAATTTGAACAAATTAGAGATGCTTAAGCCTTTGTCGAATGACCGTACTAAAATCAAATCTGATATCCTTTAAGAACCAGTATCATAGGGGCGCCTGGGTGGCGCAGTCGGTTAAGCGTCCGACTTCAGCCAGGTCACGATCTCGCGGTCTGTGAGTTCGAGCCCCGCGTCGGGCTCTGGGCTGATGGCTCAGAGCCTGGAGCCTGTTTCTGATTCTGTGTCTCCCTCTCTCTCTCTGCCCCTCCCCCGTTCATGCTCTGTCTCTCTCTGTCCCAAAAATAAATAAACGTTGAAAAAAAAAAATTTAAAAAAAAGAACCAGTATCATAGACAGTAATTATAACTGCTTCTGACAAGTCAGTCGAGAAACCATCCCAGACCTCCAACATATACAATACGCTGTTGAAACAAGATTGTCCCTTTAAGCACAATTCTACATAAATCACTCAAGGCAACAAAAGAACAGGAGTCACTATAAAACAGATGCAGTTTGGCAACTTGGTGCTCCTAAAACATTAGAAGTGCTCTGGCACGTAGTCAAAGTAATCTAAGGCTGGAAAAATCTTGGAGAACAGGAGGAATTCCGGGAGTAATACAGAAGAGCCCCCACTTCACCATGAACAGAAACAATTTTATGGTTCCCAAAGTGAACTTCGTTTCCTTTGTCTTGTTAAAAATATTCACCATTAGCGGGGGCGCCTGGCTGACTCGGTTGGTACAACATGCAATTCTTGATCTCAGGGTTTTAAGTTCAAGCCCCAGGTGGGATGTAGAGATTACCTAAAAATAAAATCTTTAACAACAAAAAAAGTATTCACCCTTAGATATGGTGACTAAAATTCACAAGGAGATTTTCTCATATTTTCCTACAAAAGATAGGCTGTATAAAGGTGCTTGGGTATAGAAATGGCCAGGCATCTACCAACACAACAGCAGATACTCGTGAAGTGAAACTGACAGGAAATTGGGACACTCGACAAACGTTGAGCTCAATGACACCAGTTTCTCGGGCTCTCTTCTACCCTCAGCTTGGCTGAATACCCTTTATTCATCTGCTCTTGAAACGAGGTTCTGTCCCGGGGCATTCTGTGGTCTTCTCACTGCCAATGCTTCAACAGCCACCCAGAATCAGATCTATGTCCTCAGCTCTAGCACCTGCTGTCCCCATCTCTCCCAGGATGTCTCAAAGACATCTTAAATCCGCATCTACAACAGCAAACTCATCATCTCTCTCCGTCACCTCCACCGTACCACATCACTTCCCACAAGCCTCTACCGACCACCTCTGGATCTCAGTTGGGCTTGCCAGAAGTTTGGGAGCCATCCCAGAAGGACTGCAAGGAGGAGGCATAAAGTGTGTGGGCCTGGGGGTTAGGTTACTCCAGGTGCTACTACAGTCTAATTTAGATCAACTACTAGCAAGATTATCCCACTTTTCTATCTGATTCCATGTACAGCCTGGACACTAGCTTCTTGTGGACTGCGTCACTTTGGGCAGGTCGCTTCACCTTTATGGGCCTCAGTTTCTTCACCTGTACAATAGAGAGGATAGAATTGTCTCACCTCATAGGTTACTGTGTGCATTAAAAGATACACTGTACACGAAGCACCAGCACAGTGCCTGGCACAGAGTGAGCACTCAGTAAATACTAGTCGTGATTACAATGATCTGGATTCTTCCTTCTGCCAACTATACTTTTCTCATTTCATTATAAAAATTCCCAAACATAAAAACTAAAAGACCTGTTCCCGATCACCTAGGTTCTACTACTGTTAACAGCTTGCTCTAGTGACTTAAGCCTACATCTATCCATCAATCAGCCCATCTTAATTTTGTATGCACTTCAAAGTAAGTTTCAAAATAAGCATTCATCCCTACATGCTTTCACATGCTTATCACATGCTTATTAGCTATTAAATTCAGTATTTAGTTTGGTTTTTAGGTAAATTCAATGTTTAATTTGGTTTTTAGGTAAAACGAACATATAGTGAAATGCGTGACTCTTAGGTGTACCCTTTGGTGAGTTTTGACAAATCATACACCCCATGGAAACCAAACCTCTGTGCAGGTAGAGAATATTTCCATAACCCCGGGAAAGGTCTCTCGTGCCCCTTCACAATTTGAAATGATATCTTAGTGATCATCTAAATTCTTATACGTACTTTGATCAGTGGATCAGGATAGAAACCTCAACAACAGACATCTATTTCTATATTGGCATCGCTTCTAAAATGTTGCTTTATGTTTTCATATCTGTTAATGCAAGTTCCATCCACTTCAGGATTCCTTTTTTCCACCCTATTTTCTTGACCATCCCTCCATATTTATTCTTACAGATGAACTTTAGAGTCATTGTGAAGTTTGGAAACTATCCCTCCGAGATATTGGTTGGAATCGTATTAAATCTATCTGTGAAGGAGAAAGCTGCTTCTCTGTCTTATCCTGCTGCTGCTGTCCCGATTCGAATCTTCAGGTCCCATCTGTAAAAGAGCCTCCTAGCTGGCTTCAGGCTCAGTGCTCACCAAGCCAGACTCTGACATTGCTGTCAGAGTGATCTTCTTAAATGGGCAAATTTGGCTTATGTCACTTTTCTGCTTAGGACTTTTAAGTGACTTCCCTTTCTATTCAGAACAAGGCTCCGTGATTTGCTCCTAATCTACCTGTCCCCTCACACACACCAGACATTCTGAACCAAGTGCAGTTCTCCGGAGGAGCCTTGATCTGACCTCCTCCTTAGCTCTTTGCATAAACAACTCTCCTCCTAATAAAGACCCTTCTTTGGCCTTCTTGCTTGTCTTGGCTTCCCTCGGGCCTGCTCCCCTGGGAAGCACTTCCTGATCCAGTCACACTCCCAATCCCAACCTGGGCGCTGATCCCTGCTTGCAAGCTTCTCTTACCAAAACCTTGAGCAAGTCACTTCTTCCTGCGCTTTAGCTAAAATTTTAGCATTAGCTATTTTCCTATTTGTCCCTTGTTTCAAAGCTAAAATAAGCGAGGATTGCCAAAAAAGCAACTTCCAAGTCAACATATGTTTGGGCTAATTAAATCTATGCCACATCAAGTCTTCTGTCTAGGGAAAATTAATGTCCACACTGATGACCTTGAAAAACCGTAAGATATTAAACTACCCTCTGAAGCAAAGACAGAAAATATACTTGGTAGCATTACTTACTTACTGAACTTACTGCAATTCTTTAGAAATGAGTAAGCTATGCATGGTATCTGAATATATTACTAATTTTGCCCACAACTAATGATTTCAAGTACCACTTTCCCCCAAATTGCTAAACAAGTGGATTAGGTGCAAAGCACTTTTAGATTTGAGACATGTAACTTTAACAAGGACAGATCAGAACTTTCAAAGCCAGAGGAGGCCCCAGAATCATCCAGCTCAGCCCTGGCTTTAGTCGAAGGAACAGGGACTCTAACAGGGGGACTGGCCTACCCCTAAGCCTTAGAACACGGCCCCTCCACACATGCCCAGTGAACCACTAGAGACAATAAACTTGTATTATTAAAGCGGAGGTTTGGTGGTGTTAAGGATTATAACAAATAAGCTTTAATCCCCTCTTTTACTGAGCTACTTTATGAGAGGGGAGGGAGACCTTTGCTTTGCTGCCACATCAAACTTAACTATGATTAGGCACCAACAAAGTAGTAAGCATTAGACAGCACAGGAAATATCTGTAGAGTTCTTTATGCTTGTATAATTGCCTCAAGCATTAGTCACTTAAAAAAAATCACACACACATACTTAATACTGGAAGACAGACTTTACTACCGAAAGTCTCTTTTCATTAAGATTTCACTTCATCACTCAGAATTAAAATCCATCCCCCCAACCACCAGCGCCAGAGAACGTACTTAACCTGCAGATCCTCGAGGTAGGCCAACGTTATCACTGCTTCCCCTAGTGAGAAAACGGAAGACCTAGGCAACTAGCTGAAGGCCAAAGTGCAATTCAGCAAGAGCCCCTTTTACGGATTACATTGGACCGCTGAAGGGTTTGAAAATCCAAATTCCACAGCAGCAGGAACGATACATACATAGACCCTCTTTACTTTGCCAGCATCTTGCTGCTGAGAACCAAAGATTGAACATGAAATTAATGTGCAGGCAACCGCCTTTGCTAACTTCATTTGCCCTGGAAGCGGAGGTCTCCGACTCTTTTTAAGCAGTGGTTCTCCAAGTGCGGTCTCCGGGCCGGCAGCGTCGGCACCTAGGTTAGCAATGCGGATCCTTAGGCCCCATCCCAGACCTGTTGAAGCTACCCCGGAAGGACTGGTCATCTGTGGTCATCTGTGTTTTAACACGTGCTAGAGTCTGAGAACCACCAGACCATCCAAACTGCCTGATCTAGGTGGCAACTGGCCGACTACATTGAGGACCGTGTGGTTCGTCAATATTCACTCTTTCTACCTTGAGAGGTCTCAGACAGCTAACCAGCAAGGCGTGAGTCATTTCTGCTCAAGGTTAGTCACCCCACAGAGCCCCTGAGCCCCAAAGCTAACAACAGGCTTGCATCCGGGTTTCCAACACATACTAGCCTCCAAAGCAAAGGCAGTAGCTCCCCATCCAGTGGCCTTCATCAGAATCCCAAACCCTGTTTGACAAGTTCACTCTTCCCTCCAGTCAGATGTCAAGTGTGCCCAGCTCCTCAAGGGCAGGCATCCCATTGGTTCACGACTTTGCACCCCCTCATATGGATAAGCACACGTGCTTTCAAAATGAGCACATTTCATCCGAAATCTGTTAGCACAGTCAAATTCCCAAAATTAGGGGTCTTGGTTCTTTCTGTAGATGCAACTTGACAAGCAGCTATGCCTAACTTTTCCCTTAGGCCCGCCACCAGAACCAGAACCACCACCATCATGATTTTTTTTTTAAATCCTCCAGCACTGTTAAGCTTCAAAAAAAAAAGAATCCAATTTTGCAGATTTTAAAATCTCATTTATTTTGCAAGCTTGTAACAATCTGATCATTCACCAAACTGCCAAAACACACACTTTATAATTGCAAACATTTTATTTAAAAATCTTGTTTTTTAAAAAAAAACCAACAAAAACCCGAGATGCATTCCCAAACATCTGTCAGTAGCAGTAACTCGAGAAAGGATTTTACCATCTTACTTCAGTACTTATGCAGACTGTCGTCAACAAAGGTCCTGCGGTTTACAGATGGATACCGTGCAATTTTTCTCCTATTATACTAATCAAAATTGCATCGTGATCCACCCGACAACAGCAAAACAGGTCATTTTTCAATTACCAAATATCGGAACATACAGCCTTTACAACCGAAAATGAGAAGACGATAAAATCCTCCTTTCTTCCACAGGCCGGGACAAGTGCAATACTTTATATAGAACACAAGTAATGCCACAAATCCCCACCCACGGATGAATGGGCATGAAGGCTAGAGAGGCATGTGTAGAGTCCCAAAGCCGTAGACAGCACACAGGATCACAATCAGTTTTGCATGGATTTGCACAGCTATACATACATATATCCGCTGAAATGCAAACCTGCAAAACTAACCGTAAGTGGCAGAGTCTTTCAATATTCTCTCCATCACCGAGAGATTCATGATCCAAGAGTACTGGAAGTGCCCACACTACAGTAGAGTAAAGCCAAAACTACCTGCACTATGAGCACTTTGGTACCGCAAGGACCCGATCTTCTCCCTGGGACACAACTGTATGCTGCACACAGTCCCCACCGTCTGGCTCCCAACGAGCGATGAAACAACAAAGAACAAACCTTTTGGAACCTGTCCGGGTCAAGTGACTACTCAAGGCATACTTGTTAATGCGGAGTATGAGACAGCCTGTGCCGGAAGGGGCATTTAGGGCAGTAGATTCTGAGTTGTTACACTAACTGCACTAGATGCACCTTAACACAAGACACACATTATGAGGAACAGCTCAAAAGCATCCACAACTTAATGGTGCACAAACTACAGTGCTCAGTGGTCATTGATTAAATCACCATGGTAATGTAAGAAGTGCTTGCATTGCAGTAGATCTCAAAAAGCTACCTGCACTGTAAGCACTTTTACATGGCCAAGGCCTATTCCTGGAGCAAAATGGTCTTCGGCGAGCTCTTCTTTCCCGTCCTCACAGATCTATTCAGACTCACCTAGTTCAAAAACAAACACAAAACACAAAAACAAAGAACACAAAAAAATTAGTCACCGAGCAAGGAACTCCTAGCTAAAATTCCAGGGACAAGCTTTTCTTGGGCTCCGAGCGTCCCAGCTAGGTATTGGGACTTGTGGCCAAATCCTGAGAAATATTAATAATCTGAATTATTCACACGGAGTCGAACACAAAGGACACTGGCAATTTCAGAAGTCCGATTCTTCAGTGTGAGCGGATTGTGGACTTTCTCTCACCATTTAAGAAAACATCTGCGGGCCCATTATATCCTCCCTGATTTTAGAAGAGGCGTATCCACAGCAAGATGCGTGTAAAAATCGGGGATTTGCTTCTGGAGGTAGGGCCTCTATACAAAGTGTGACTGTTAGATTAAATGCATATTCCCTGCCCCCACCCCATTAATAGAAAATGAGAGAAATTTTAGAGCTGCTTTAAGAAACCTAGCCTTCCGTGCTCTTCACATAATGCACAGATGGCCCCGAGATGTCACATTTTGATCTATTTCAAAGGGCTCTTGTTCTGTTTAAACATTTATGGACCCATTTTCTCCATTAAACCCAAAGAAGGCAGATTAGCTCTCCTCTCCTTCATGTCATTATCGTCCATAAGAAAACCTTCGCCCATTTTCAAGTGCTTATTTTGCCTAAGAACGTGCAGCAAGGAAGGTTGCCCCACCTCTCCCACGATGAGTGAGGTTTTGTCAAAAAAGGAAAAATTCAGAGACCCAAATTTGTAATAGGTTTACCTAATGAGGGCATTTTCCACGTAGGGCTTCCGAAATGGTACCTCATGTACCACGAATCTGGTGTTGAAAGCTCAAAGGATTCATTTTAATTACATTTAAATCTAAAATCAATTTCCTATAGGCGAGGAAGGCTCAAGTGAATACGGGGAGGGGGGGAGTAGCCTTTTCCCTCTTAAACTGAGTTTCTACTCCCACAAAGTTATTTCGTCTCCGTTTCAAAAAAAAAAAACCCAAAAGAACAACTACTCCCGACTGGTCTCCTAATGCATGGTATCTGCCGACTCTACTTGGCAAAACTGAGCCCCACGAGGGTCCCAGAGCGCGCCCTGCACACTTAGTACCTTTCTGGAATTAACCGGTCATCTGGTATACATCGCGCACGCCGGGGGGCCACTGCGAGCTCTTCGAATTGTAAAGAGAAGGCGAAGCCCGCATCACCGTCCACACGCGCCTCCGCGGACCCCCGGGCCCCTTCCCGCGTGTCGCACACGCTCACCTAAGGGCCCGGTTTGAAGGCCCGCAGCGCCCGCGCCCAGGGTGTGCTCCAGCTGCTCGCACCACGCGCTCCCGTCCTCGTGCTGCAGCCGCCGCCGCCGAGATTAAAGAGAAAGAAACAAAGCATCATGGGAAACGGAGTTCTCCATTCAAAGCACCAAAAACGCGCCAAGCCCACGCCTCCCTCCCCCTCCATTCCCGGGTTGGTGGGAGAGAAGCCAAGGGGGAGGGGAGTCCTTTTCTCCCTCCACGTGCACCCCCTCAGCCTGCGCCCCCCCCAGGTCCTCCGGGAGCCTAAAGGTCAGCGACGGAGGAGAGAGGGGGGCCCCCCCGCTTCCCGCGCGCTCCCCGCTACCCCTCAACTGCGCTCTGCTACTTTGCTTTTCTCAAGTCCCGCCCGCTGTGTCCCCCCCCCACCCGCCCCGTCCCCTCCCACCCGGCAGTCAACTCTCCCCGCTCCCGGCTGCCCCCACGGAGGTCCCCGCTTCTGCCCGCGCCCGGCCCTCGCAGGTGGCAAGCGCGGCGACCCCGCGCCGGCCCGGCCGCTCCGGACGCCCGCGCGACACGCCGCCCGAGCGCTGTGGGGGCCGGGGCGAGCGCAGCCTCCCGCCGAGCCCGGGGAGGAAGAGGAGCCGGCAGACGCGTCCGGGCCACTCCTCGGGGCCGCGAGCGCACGCCTCACCCGAGCGCCCCCGTCCCGACGGCGCGGGCCACTGGCCCGGCGGCCACCACTTGAGGAGCGCTCCGTCCCCTCGGCCCTCCGTCCGAAGCTATATCCCTGGGAAAAGCCCGCCCCTCCGCCTTTAATAGCCCAGGGAAAAAAGCCCGCCCCCGCCCACCCGGCCGCACAGGAATTAGGAAACGGAACCCCCACCCCGCCACAGCGCAAACCCCACCGAATCGCAGTTACCCACGGGCCGGGCGCAGCCGGCATTTTCCCCTCTCCGCCCCGAGCTCCAGGCTTTAATTAAAGGAGCGCCCGGGCCGGAGCCGGTGCCACTGGCGCCGAGCCCAGGGTGGCGCGCTCGCCACCACCCCGTCCGCTCCGGCGGCGCTCGCCCCATCCCCCCACCGGAGACAGACGACGAGGCCCACGGAGCCGTGGGACCGGGGTGTCCCCCACCCGGCGCGCGCATGCGCGCCGCCTCGCCGCTAGACTGAAAGTGTTCCGAAGGCCCGAGGAGGAAAGAAACACATCCACGGCATTTCCACCGTGGGCACATGTGAAAGTTTTAACCTCTGGCACCTTGTGCTACTGTTAGGAGGGTTTCGCCTCTGCCAGGCGCCCCCCCTCCGCCACTAAATCAGGGTTTCCTGGCAGGCATCGCTAACAGTAGCTGCCACCGAGTACACGCACGAATGCAAGGAAGATACGGTGCAATTATCTTGCTTTCTCTTCTCATTCCGCGGCTAATGAGAACCAATTGAGGGCGGACTACTTAAAGGCCAAAGCCCAAGTACACTGTGTGAAAAGTAAGACGAGGTCTCCGTTTCACAAGCACAATAAACATGGAATGGTGCATGCCAGACTTTGAGCACTGGGCAAAATGCAATAGTCAGACTAGATCTCCTCCACGTCGCAGGCGGGCACGGGCACGGGAGAGAGTTTGGGGGGCAGGGGATAGTGCGGGAGAGGAGTTACAAATCGGAGGGGGCAGTGAGCGGGGTCTGGGGAGGAAGGCACTGGAAGGCGAGCGGGGGTAAGGAGGGAGCGGGATGCCAAATGAAGCCGGATCCCTCCCTCCCCACTATTGTTACCGCGGGAGACTGTGGCAGCCCAAAGCCCAGAAGAGGACAAGGGCGCCATGTGACTCTCAACCTGGTGCACAGTAGTAGCTCAGGCAAGCCGATTACAAAGCCTGGCTCTCCCGCCCCTAGCCTGAGATGGAGTCCAACCTGAAAGGCCAGCGCCCCTGGGGAGTCAGCGGAGGACGCGACGCAAGACACACTCATTTCCCCAGCAGGAGTCACCGCTACAGGTGGGCTTTCTCCTCTTTTCATAAAACGCGCAAACGGACCTTGCAGCCCACCCTGGGGAGTCTGATACTTTCTGGAAACTACGCAGCCCGAAATTTACCACCCAACCAGATCCCTCCTGTGTGATGGCACCGACTGCAATGCAACTTTCGACCTTTAATGGTAACCGCTGGCCGTGCAAAGAAGAGGAGGGGGAGGGAAGAGAGCTTAAACCCGACTTTAAGAAACATTGTATTAAAACAAGATAAGAACAGTACCTTTGAGCTCGAGCAAAACCTGGAGTAAAAAAAGGGTTTTTGCGAAAGTGGCGCGAAGATAATATCATGTGATCCGACCCCAGGGCGTCTCCTTCCCTTTTTGCCAAACTCCCCTCCCCCCCCCCCGAAAAAAGGGGGGTGGGGGAGTTACATCCGCTCCTCACAAACTATTAGCATAATTAATTGTGTCCTGCAGCTGCAGCCAGAGCTCCCGGTCAATGAGTAAACATATCCTCATCCTCTTCACCATCAACACAAAAAGACCCATTACCCTGATTTGGGAAAATGTTCCCAAATAAATCTCATTATCATCAAAAGTCTTAATTTGGCGTTCCGGCTCTATGTGTCTGGGTTGAGACGCAGAAGAGAGTCGGAAAAGATGAAATCATCCTATTAAAAGAGAACAAGCAGAAGAGTAGCTCCCCAAAAGTGAAATGTTTAAGTAGAGGCTTTCAAATGGAAGTACCATATTGAGGGACTTCACTAGCTTCAAATTTTCCAAAAGTTTTAAACAGTTCATTAAACAAGACATCCTCCCAGAGTCTTCCTACTCGCCCCCCCCCCCAACTCCTACCCCTCCTCCCAGCCCTCCTTCCCTTTAAAGCCAGAACAATACCCGGAATAAGGTATTTTGAGATTGCTTTACCAGGATATTTTCTTGTTCTTAACTTTTTTTTAAAGGCTTGCAACATATAGAATGTCTGGATCAGGTTCCCAACTGGCGAAAATAATTTATTCCATCTCAGTACCTGCCTAACGCAAGGTAAAATTAAGAACAAGATATAGGCTATTTTAAAAATGAAGACATTTTGACACACGAAGTAATTTATTTTTGTCTTTTTTTCTTTTGGAAAAAAAAAGTGTAATCATCAGCCAAAATACCGAGACAATCAAAAAAAAAAAAAAAGCTGAAGAACAAAGCATTTCACACACACACACACACACACCCAAAAAGTCAGAATAACTAACAGCTCAAAGAAAAGCACGTGATCCCTTCATGCTTTAAAACTTGTGGTCATGCTGAGGCTAAAAGCTAAGAGCTTGTGACCCCGCAACCCCGTCCCCTCCCCCAGACCACAGCCCAGGGCTTAAGGCTCCAGGCTCCCACCAGGCTCCTGCTCCGCTCCCAGTATTGTGAGACAAACAATACTTAGGCATTCTGCAAAATAAAGGAGCCACAACTCCTAGCCCCAGGCACATCATTTACGCCCAAACAGATTGGCCTGTGTGTGTGTGTGTGTGTGTGTGTGTGTGTGTGTGTGTGTATCTATATATATCATATAGAACATATGCTTACACAGAAGCCCAGATGTTCTATAAGAATGTGTGAGAAAGGTATCGAAAGTGGCCCGAGGGAGAGAGAACTTATCTTTTGTGAGCCTAAGAAGTCTCATCACAATTTAAAATTCTTGCCACTATTTTGAGTTTATAATGAATTTGAAAAGCGGATATCTTGTAAAGTATTCCCCCCAAGATAGAGACTTTGAGCTTTTATCTGCCTGAAGAGGGGAGGAGGGGCCCCTCTATATTGACCTCTAGATTTAATTGTGCCGCATAAAGCGGCAATCCCAAGTAGTTTGGATTTTAGCACCTTTAAAAATGCTATCAGTAATTGACATTTTACCCAGTTGAGAAATCATTTCACTTGATTTAGAAATAATATTAAGTGGCTCTGTTAAACCTAATGATTGGTATCTTAGAACAAAAAGGTCCCCATGGAAACCAGAAAGTAATTTAAGAGTATTATGTTCCTCGTACAACTAGAATAGAGCTTTTGTTCTATGTGTATTTACTACTTTAATTTTTTTGGACTGCATTTGCAGTTGAGGCCTCTGACGCTCTAGTTGTGCCTGGGATCGAGAATTCAGTGTCCTCCTGCAATACGTGTTCTGTGACATTTGTGTGGTTCTGTGTTCATGTGTGAGTGTGCATGCCCATGAGGCCCAAAACAAAGCCAGCAGATGAGAACGCTCACTGAACACAATGGGGAAGGGTCCAAGGAGAAAATATTTCAAACGCTATTTTGCTATTGGATCCTAGAGCAGAAACTGTAATTTCACTAGATTCAGATAAAACTGGTCTTCACTGCCTCTGTTTTTATAAAACAATACGTATTCTTGTATTTACAAACATTTTGTATTTTCAGAAATGAATCAGTCTTGTTTGGAATGGCAGCAATATTAAGATCAATCAACCTAAAAGAAGAAGTTGGAGTATTTTTGTTACCCAACCTCCATTTGCTTATGCAGACATGTCAGCAAAAAAAGGAAAAAGTTAGAGTTCATCAGAAACTTCTGAATGTTATTTGTTTTCAATAGCACATACCAACATAAATCAAGTAAATAATAAAGACAATTTCAGGAGGTGTACCCCTTGGTAAGACGCAGAAAATTCCACTAACTGAACACGCACAGTTAATATAATTTGGTTCGAAAATGCAAAAAGTAAAAGTATATTTATCCCAATCTCAAAGGGTTTCGTGACGATCAAATGGCAGCAAGGTGAGTGAGCCTTACTTCTATAAACTGGTCTTTGCTAAGTTTGATTTCTTTTTAAAGAGTAAGCAGTTTCGTTATTTACAAACATTTCTTAGGTTTATTAGTGAGTTAGTCTCATTTTGAACGGCAAGAATAATTAAATTACAATAGGATGAAATTACATCTTACAGAATTCGGATGAAGTGTGTTGGTACTAACACTTAAAACAGGGAGCTAATTGGTTAACGTGCAGTGCTTTAAAATTTCACTGTTCTGCGGCTCTTTCCTACTCAGTAGTATGCTAAAACTGTATCCTCTCACTAACAAAGTATTTTTTACAGGTCCAATATTTTAAATCAAAATACTTATGCAAATATTGAACAGATATAAAAAGAGCCTGCCTTCCATCAGTAGAAAAAATGTTCTCAAATTAATCCTCCTCCTACCTTGAGAATAGACTCCGTAGACGTTACAGTGATTCACTATTAAGATTAAATAGTGTTAAAGGTATTTTTACACTCTGTTTGAAACACTTTGATTTTCCCGTTTATGTGACCTCAGAAGTGGAATTTCTGGCATTACAAACCATAAAGTTGCTAGCAGACTGTAATACTATAATCAAAGAAAAAGCTGTAAAACAAAAATGTTTTACACACATCACTTTTTTCAATTACTTTTCTGATTAAGTTTGTCCATCTTGGGTCCATTATACATTCCGGCGTGGAAATAGTCACAATATGGAACGCAACCTCCAAAAACGTGTCATCATACCATTTTTTTCCAAAGCAAGCAAATCGTCGTGCTAAAGATGATCCAATTATGCAACCATTTTACATTAGTACGTGTGCGATTTGAAATTGTCGTGATTAAGAAGCAAAAGCTCTGGATCACAAATATTCACTGCAAGTGAGAAAAATTGAAGTCATTCCATATTCTCTGTGCTGTGACTGAACTGAAGCATGGTCATATCCTACGACCTATGTGGAAAGAGAACACAATGGGATGTTTTAGAGCTTCTCTCTCGCTCTCTTTTTTTTTCCCCCCCCTCTCCTCAAAGATAACGTTTATCCTCAGCTTGGTAGTCCTCTGCTAAGCTGAGAGATTCTCTTTAACTGTCTCCCGATTTGTGATTGCTGAAGGAAGTCGAGCTATTGTCTGGCCTTCTTCATGCTGAGGAGGAAGGCGCAGTGAAATGTGTTGAATTATCCAGATGCCTGAAAGGACTCCTCTGAAAGCTTGGAACAACCTAAATAACAGGGCGAACGCTCACTGTCAAAGAGAATCTTTCAACAGATACAGCCTACGGAGGACATCTACTTTAAAAATGAAAGAGAGATTTTCTTTTCTCAAAACAAATGTAATCTAGCTTACTTTTGAAATTTTTGAAAGGATGTCTAAGTCCACAGGAAGGCTCAGGATTTAAAAATCAAACATGGAAGGACGTAGTTTTATTTGTTTAAATCATGTAATTCATCACCCTCTTTGGAGCTCTGCGTGTATTTTTCTTCTTGCGGAAAAGAGTGATCTGTTCCTATCATCCCACACTTTTGCAAGTCCTCATGAATTTGCTTGAAACTTTACTCCCTACGTTTAAAAACGAAGTCACATCCCTGAGACAAACGGCTCCTTTATAGCTGTTAGTGATCCCTTTTCTATAGCTGCTACTTATTAAAACATCTCTAAGAATTCAAACAGTTTGTGCGTGAGAAGATTAAAGCAAGGAGAAAATGTGGAAGTTATGATTCAGGTACGGGCTGTGTATTTGCGGAACTTTTTAGGTATCGCATTGATAAACTCGCTGAACTAAATAACATTATTGGAGGGTATGTTTTAAGCATGCCAGAACTCAAGGTTAAAGGAGCAAACATGATATGTTGGTATGTATTACCAAAAAAATACTGTATGGCAGCATGCTAAGGCTTTTTATGTTTTTTCTAATTAATTAAGTAGACCAAAGTTCAGTGTTTCCTTGGAGGATAGCAAGGCTAATAAACAAAGCCATTTTAAATATAGAGTCTGCTTGTTGATTTTGGAGGAACAGCAAGACAAATAATCCCAGTGAATATCTAGGGTTAAAACATATTTTTAGAATGTAATACTTGACTAATCTGTAAATCCTCTCATATTTGTTCCGTTAGCAATTTTGCTTTAAAGATCCTTTAAACACAAGCATGGAACCCACTAGATCTTGACGAACAGTAGTAAGTAGCTTCTTCACAGGAAGACTAAGACGTACACCTTGCAAATGTCAACAGCCTCCAGATCCAATTATACTCCTTAAGGCTTTCTTTAATTTGATCTGAAATCCAATTCGGTTTCTTCCTTTGCATATTTTAATCACGTTTTTTCAGTTGTCAGACATACACTTATTCCTCCGACATCGTAGTACTTCTTAGTGTATTTGGATGTTGCATCCAAATGTACTGGTAGCCTTATATTTATTCCTCAAGCCAAATTATTTTCAAAAATCTAATGTCTAAGGATAAGCAACAACCTAGAAATTAAATGGACCCCCATCAGCTTGGTTAAGCACCTAACAAAAGCAAGACCAATTTTTATTTGCTGTAGTCCCACTCAACTAATTACCCCCTCTTCATTAAGCTTCAAAAGGCTCTTCTTTAAATAGTAGTTTATAACATCTTTAAGATCTGCTGGGGGAGGGGGGAAATGTCATGCATTTACTTGAGCTTTAAATGTAAGCCTAAAAGTTAAGAGAATACCTTTTATATTTTGGTCCCTAAACAAAGTGTCCTGCTTACACTTGTTTTGGTCAACAGTTCCTTGGTTTCCTGCAATTTCAACTATTTCATTTACAATTCAAACCCACCGTTCTTAAACTAATCTCTATATTTGATTAAACTCCAGTAACAGAGTTCCAAGTTTACACAAAAGTCTTAATCGTTAAGATATAAAGCGCTTGGCAAGTTAACTCTAAAGTTCAATAACTTGCCTAAGATGCCTCTACTAATTGCCACCTGACCGGAATAACGAAAACCACTATTTTGGGTCAAGTTTGAAGGAAACTGAAGTAGCCCTTGACTTATTTTCAAACTCCATCTTCCCGTGTGGCTGTTGGGAAAGTTCAGTGACGTCACGTGTGAAAGCAGCAGAGTGATCCCATCGCGCGTGCTGTGGTGCTTCCGGGCGTCAACCCACATTCTTCCTTCTTTGTTCTTTCCTGCTGATGCCCTGTGCCTATTTTTCAGACTCCTTCCCAAGACCCTGACTTCTTACTGCCAGGATTTGGAGCACGAGAGTTGCAAGCGAGACAGTGAAGGGCGGTTTGGGGGAGGAACGCTATCAAAACTGTAACGATCTAAGTTACGCTAAGTTACACATCCTCACACTTCAACTTCAGTCCAATTATACCAGCTGAAAAGACACATCAACTACCACCCTCCTACTCAAGTGTTCCGAGGAACCTGGCTGTCTGTGGCACAGGGAAATGGGTATCTGCTTTCCCACCCCCCCCCACACACACACACACCCCTGCTCCAGACTGGGATCCCAAATCATGAAACCAGATAATGGCCGTTTGACCATCCAAATGCAGCTTTCTGTTCAAATTCATAACCTGCAAACTGAAATGTTCCTGACGTGTTAATCGCCCCTCAGATTTTTCTTCAACTGTATAGTTAAGAAGGAGAAACACACTCGCTCTCTCTCTGATGCCTTTATATGTGCTAGCTTGACATTAAAAGAGCTGTTAATATTGTATAAACTGTTATACCATCTGTGTTATAATTCTGCCTCATCAGGTTTTATGGAACACCCCCCTCCATTTCCTTCATTCCACCAGGCATGTCATCAAAGGAGAATAAATTAAGTATTGTGCCAGAAAATGTGGTCTACTTTCTAAAAGGCATCTATCTCTAGCTTTCAGAAATGCCTCTTGGAATGAGCAATGTGGAAACAGTGTCCCCATTGTTGTATAGGAATGTCATGAATTGGATCCCCACCCCAGCCTTTTATAGAGAAAAAGAATAAACAGCGTTCATCTGAGTTTAAAATTATCATATTTTATAGCATATGCTAACATGCTAATGAGATGAGGTATTATCGCATCTCTGCCGAGGCCATTATGGATAATTGAGCTTTGTCCACCCGCCCAACCAGATTGTAAACTCTGTGATGGTGGAGACTTCAACTTTGTAGTTTTAGGAGCCCCTTTCAGAGTGTGTTGACACTTCCATTGTTGGTCTAGTGACTAGGTTGAATATTTGTATTGGGGGACATCAGAAATGCCAGCCCTTTTCCACTTGGTAAATTCTATTTCAACACCAAGTGTTTACTAGCGACCAAACCCCGAATGGAAGGTACTAGATAACATGAGCGATTCTTTAACTCTGTCGAAAAATATATAACTGAGAGATCAAGCAATGTTCCCCTAGGAAATAAAGAGAAGTCTAGGGAGTTTCTCTGTAAAGAGTTAGACAGCTCACAGAGAAGTTCCTTTTGGTGGTTTGGAATAGAAAGGGGTAGGAGAAGATTAAGGGAAGCCAGTTCAAAGTGTACGAGAGGGGTTTTTGCATCTCAAAAGGGGGAGGGGGTGGGAATCTAAGAAGACCCGGGGCTGGGATTTTGGGCCTTACCCTTTCCCCTGACTGCTCGGTAAGCTTCCTCTCCCCAAACCATGTGGTGGTGCGGAAAGGGACCTGGAGAGAGAGAGGGTCAGGAAATTTCTGTTTCAGTCTGCGCTCTGTCACTAACTAGCTGAATGACATTTAAGCAAATCACTTACTAGATTACCTCTGAGGTCTCTTCCCACTCCATAAATCTTTGCTCTTTATCTCCTTCCCCCCTCCTTTATGTTCTTCCTTCTCCCCCCAACCCCCACCCCTTCTTCCTGGTCTTCCTTTTAACTGCAATAATAGTAATAATGAATTAGTTACCTCTGGAGAGAGAGCTGAGACGGTGTGTGGAGAATTAATGGAGACTTGGCCTTTTTATCTCTGTCGTGAACTTTTTTCTTTATTTCCGTGCGTTTGCTTTATTGATTGAATTACAATTTCTCATAAATTTTAAGGTGCTTTATTACATTTGAGTATTCAATAATCTGCCCAAAATGTTCCCCTTTTGTGGATATAAACGTTAACACAAAACATTTGGTCACAAAGAGTGCCGTAAATCAGGGATTCGTATAGGAAAATACTGCACAAGAGTGAGCCTTGGAACCTGACTCTCAGGGTGCGCTCTACCTGATCTTTTATGCTATGAATAAGGGTTTCCATTCATGTAAGTCAGCAGAAAGGTTCTGGGAAGCCCTTTGACTATGATTGTGTCTGAAGTGGATTCATACTTTACCTCCTGGCATGGACACGTGACTAGCAGCCATTTGGGCAGATCAATGGTCTCTGGTTCTCTCTCACTCTTGAAGGGCCATTTCGAGTTACGCCTCCCGCAGAAAGCCTTCCTGTGAAATCAGCACGCCGTGATCTCTGCCTTCTCTGAACCAGCACGGCGCTTGAATCCCATTTTGTTTAAACTGAGTACTTGGGTATTTAGAAAGAGAATAATGATTCGTGGCCTCTGCTTCAGAGCTGGACGTTTTCCAAAGCACATCAGTGTACCTACATTATTTTGTCTGATAGTCACCAGAACGTGGGAGGTAGGTGGTCGAATCTGTCCCTATTTCCGCTGGCAGAAGGCGGGACCTACAAATGCCACAATTCCATGCCATCTCTGTCCTTTGTGCACTTCACATTCACGAAGCCTGCTCCTCACTCCCACCTGGCCCTTGAGAAATGATCTTAGCTGCTCTCTCCCCTCCATCAGTTCCCTCAAACAAGGGATACCAGTACCCAAGATGCTAAATCTTTGGTGATTCTGTAGCTTTATCATTCATCAGCAGAATAGCCTGGGTAGATTTTTCACCAAAACTCAAAATACACTTATTTATGTATTTATTTTTAATTTAATCATTTCTTTAAGTTTATTTATTTGGAGAGAGACAGAGACAGTGTGAGTGGGGGAGGGGCAGCAAGAGAGAATCCCAACTGAACCACCCAGGCACCCCTCAAAACAGATTTAATAATTCAGACCCCTCTCCTCAAAAAACACTCCAGGCAAAGTTAGGATGCACAATCTGTGACCTCGATTGAGGGCTTACTATGTACCATTACCACTCTAAATACCTTATATAAATATCTCACATCATGACCCTATTAGATAGGCAGTTATTAGTGTTACCCTTCTGTTCCGGATGACGAACTGAGGTTCTAAGAGGACACGTAATTGGACATGATGCAACCTGAGCTCCAGGCCAGTTGCTCAGTACTGTTTCAGAAATCTCCACTCGCGTCACAAAAGAGACCCAGCAAAGCCATGATGGAAGCCTTTGGATTAGTAATCAGTTAATTCCAGTGTTAGTGCCAGCGATAGATTGTGGCTTCCTTCAGAGCTTCTGAGACGGAGGGAAATAGCGTTTTCTGGAACAGAGTCAAAGAGTGGTTTTACCCACCGATGAGAAACTTAATGGGCTAGAGTTTAAGGACAGGGACGGCTGGTTCCTTTAACACTTTTGAGCAGTGCTCTCCCATAGAAAGGTAATACAAGCCACACATGTAATTTTACATTTTCTTGGAGCCACATTCCAAGAGTTTTAAAAAAGGATGAAATTAAGTTCAATAGTACATTTCATTCAACCCAAAATATCCAAAGCATACTCATTTAAACATGTAATCGACATAAAAACTAGTAAGGAGATGCTTTCCTTTTTTGTATTAAGTCTTTCAAATCCCATGTGTATTTCATACATGGTGCACATCTCATTTCAGACTAAACACATTTCAAGTGCTCCACGGCACACGTGGCTAGCGGCGACCACGTTGGACAGCACAGGCTTAGGGGATTTGTGCTGCCTGCTGGCACCGACCAGTCTATTAATAGCACCGGCTACTCTGTCTCCCTCTTTCTTATTCATCGTCCACAGCGTGGCTGTTAGCAGTTAATATTGCTTTGCCAATGTTTCCAGGTCATCGAGCTATCTCCGTTGATAAAGGGTTCACTCCATATTCATCTTATAATAACAGCTAACATTTATTGAATGTGTATTATGTGCTAGGCATGCTTCTAAGTGCTTTTGCTTTATATATATAAAGCCATAAAATCCTCACAGCAACCCTATGAGCTGATCTTTTTACCATCTCCCCACTTTCCAATTGAGGAAACCAGAGTTATTTAACTGCCAGCCCGGGTTGGGGTGGGGTAGAGAGGTGGTTAAGCTTGTGGGGCTGGAATCATGGCTCCACCACTTAATTAACAGTTGTGTGGCTTTGGGCAGTTAAATAACTTTGGTTTCCTCACACACATACGCACACGCACACGATATCAAACACAAACTATAGTGTTCATAAAAACCATAGCATTGTAGAGCTAGAAGGGCTCTTAAAGACCATCTCGTCAACAAAGTGCAGCTCAGCACGGTGAGGAAGGTTACTCAAAGTTACAGGGCGGAACTAGAACCCAGATAAACTGACTCCAAGCAACTTAATGTCTACTAGATAACCCCTATGGTAGTGCTTCCTGCTTGAAACGCAGGGTCCAACAGTGCAGCCCGTCTTGTCACTAACACACACTTCATCCAATATTTATCTTCTCTGCCAAAATACCATGTTTTCTTGTGTCCCAATTTGCAAAAAGGCTTTTTAGAAACTTAAAATTGGAGAGCTCAGAGTTAAAATGGATTCCTCTTGCCTTACTCTGTTGTGCCTCTGGTTTAAGCATTTACATTGTTTTCTAAATGCTTCACCAAGCCAACAACATATCAAGTTCTTTAAGGATTGAGACCCTATCATAAACACTTATTGGAATTCCTACATACTGCCTAGTTCTTGAGAATAGATGTGTAATTAACAAAATTGAAATTGTACAATTATCAGTATGAAGAGGTTGAGCTCAGCCCTTTCGTTTCAAAGATTTATTTTTTCATGATGTTAAAACGGGCTCCTCGGAAAGCATTGTTACCAGCTTGACCTTTAGGATTAGTGCAGGTCATTATTTCAGCCAAAGGGACAGCAGTAACATCTCACCAAGATTCTTTCAGCAACAAACTAGCCACCGCTCTTTCCTCGGATCCTTCTGTTTCAAAGTGGAGAGTTTGGTGGTAATTTAAATGTTGAAATGTGTCCCACTTAAGTCCAAAACATACGTGATTTCGTATTTAACCCCCCCCCCACGGCTTTTATATATTATGTTTCAAAGTGGAGATGGCTGTGAAACTTGACCTCAACCTGACTTTTTAGAAGTGCTCAGAAAACTGTTCTTCTAACAAGCATGATGAGAGCCTGCTCTTTAATGATTTTTTTGGCCTGCCTACATAATTTATTCTAAATCATTAAAAAATAAAAATAGTTTACATTAAATAAATACTTGAGTATGAAAGAGGATGGTCTCACCCATTGTTGGATAAAGACTGAAAAGCCTACAAAGGCAGTCCCAGTGTAGAATAGTATAGCAACAGCTTAATTCTCAGGAACTGTTACTTAACAGAACTTTAAA
Source organism: Prionailurus viverrinus (assembly GCF_022837055.1). Classification (NCBI taxonomy): domain Eukaryota; kingdom Metazoa; phylum Chordata; class Mammalia; order Carnivora; family Felidae; genus Prionailurus; species Prionailurus viverrinus. The sequence goes on from NC_062579.1 coordinate 104,052,541, forward strand.
AAGAAAAATGACATATTCTCAAATTATTTATAAAATCATGCAAAAAAAAAAAACACCCCACTTCAGGGACCATGGGAAATTAATTTTGTTCTCGCTTTTCACGTTTTCAGAGCCTACCTCAGTGAACAAAATGCTAAGTACAAAAACACGTGAATTAACATTTAGGTGGTTGAGCAAGACTCCTGGTTTTTGTTTATTGCTCTTTGATTTTTTTTTAGTAGCTCATTGTAAAAGCCCTGGGGCACACCTTCAGAATACATGAATAATGTCAATAATAACTAATACAGCCTGCTATGGAAAATACTCTGTTTTCAAAACCACAGGTTAGTTCCTGGAAGTCAGCCGGTCAGAGAAAGGATGTGGTGTAGCAGCAAGTTGAAATAGCTTGTACAACAAAGGAAAGAGATCTGGTGACTTCTGCCTCCCAGAGGGTGGAAATCGGAAAGAACTATACTTAAATAGCTCATTCAGAAAGCATCGAAGGTGAAAAATTCATCCCATTTTGAAAAGCTTCACTAATCACTTTTGGGAAATCAGGTGAGAAAGGAACTCCTGTATCAGGATAACACGATGAAAATAAGTGTTAACTCCGGATTCAACAAATCAGTCCGGTTCATTTTGCTTGTTAGATGGAGGGCATGGACATCACTTTTTGAACGAGCCCCCAAATCCCAGTTCTCATTGTTGTGAACTGAAAGAGTCATTGTAATTCACCTGGCTTGACAATTTCTGTGCAGCCGTGGCGTTCTGAAGCCAAATAAATTCCACAAAATAAACTCATCGCAGGCTCAGGAAAAGCAGCTCTTTTGCAAATACCTTGTGATCAGGCTCTAGGTCACGACCTGGGTCTTGAGAAACTTGAGTTAGTAGATGTTAGTTTTTCTTAGCTCTTTGTTTACCCTGGACTTAGACATTTTGTATTATTAAAAACCTGTGGCTTTTAAGGACATTCTATTTATCTTTCCAGGCTTTTTTGATGGAAATGCCTGGATTTTCTTGGAAACAGGGATTTTATTGTGGATTCCTGGTGCCCCTTGGAGAGGCTTATTTTTCTGGACAATAGTTTTCCTTAGTGTCACTACTCTTTTCATCTCCCAATGGTCACAAGCTCCCAAGGTCGAGAAAAGTGCATCCTTTTGTTCTAAGGAATCTGAAATTCCATTTTAAAAACTGCTGCAAAAGGGGCACTCGGTTAGTAATTCAGGGCATATTTCCACCACATGAAGTATCCAGAGGGGCTGGAGACCTCAAGACATTTGGAGAAAAAGAAAATCCAACTCCATTCAAAGTCAAAGAATCCAGCAGGAGGGTTCATACTTTGATTATTGCCACTTAAGAGTTTTAATCTATTCTTATCTATACTCAAAGTATAGGCATGCTTGCCTTCATTAGAAGAATAGGACCTGGCGAACGAACTTTGCATAAAGAAGTAAATTATACCATCGCCTCTGACATTAAGTGGGATTTTCATGGCGTGAAAAGTTCTGTTGCTGCAGAGGGCATCTCGCCCTCACTATGGCATAAACATGACAATGTTTTGTGCGTTGATATGTGCTATTGGTGTATGTTAGTTTCATCAATAACCTCATCCGTCAGGGAAAAGTGGTCAGCATTTTTAGTTCAAATCCACACCACTAGCCAATAGCCGCATGAGCTATTGAATAGTTACAGTTTAATTAGCGAAAATTAAGCAACATGTAGTTACATATAACTAGTCACTTTCTGTATTGGGCAGTGAAGATATAGAGTATTTCCATCTTTGCAAAACGTTCTGCTGGACAGCATTGCTTCAGAGGGTACTTATTCTTTGCTATGAATCTTAATACCTGGCAGCAGAAAATGCTGATTATTGTTGTAGCTTGCCATTCACAGAAGCCCAGCCTTCTAGAAGATGAATGGCATCTCTTCTCCCCAGTCACAATGTGGAGAAATTCACTGAGGCCGGTAATTTGGTGTGATTTTTAAGAATTCTGAAAATTTCCCTCAAGAGTTGTTAGTTACTCTAAGCTATAATTAAAAACAAACAAACAAAACCCCTCAGCGCCTCAGTGCCATCCAGCTTTGACTAAGCAAAGAAGACATGTGGCTTCCTCTATTATTTTTTTCCTAGCCAGGCTATGCAGAACACTGTAGAAATTGTATTTATGCACATAAACATTAAATGCACATAAAATTATCATTGAAGACCGTTAAGGGAAGATGTAATGGTAACACGTTGTAAAGAGATTGCTGTTCAAAAATCCATGTGATTCTGTGTGTGTGTGTGTGTGTGTGTGTATATGTGTGTGTGTGACATTTAAAGATTTTATCTTCAGGTAATCTCTACACCCGACGTGGAGCTGGAACTCAAAACCCTGAGATCGAGAGTCACATGCTCTACTCCACGGCCCAACTGGCTTGCTCGGGATTCCTTGAATCTGTATCATGCTGTTTTCATCTCCTCCCCTTTGTTCCTGTTCTTCTTGCCCTCTGGAGGCTATCTCCACCTCTGCCTTTCTGAGACATAGCCATTCTTCAAGGTCCGTTTGAAAGGCCACCTCTTTCTGATTCCCCCAGTTGAATTGACCTCTTCTTCCATTGCATTTTCACTGCGTTGTAAATTAGTGTCTCGCGTCCCTCTCTGGACCATAAGTTCGTTGGCACAAAGATCTTGGTCTTTGTCATCACTGGATCCCTCCACCCACTTGGCAGGGAGCCGATGCTCTAGACAGGGGAAATTCTACCAGTTTCCTAAACAGACACACAAGATTTTTTAAGCTGCGTCTGTACCGACAGACCCAAGGCATTAGCACCACACGCGTGGCTTTATGCTACATGTTAGCAGATATTTCACCCATGCCCATTCATTTTGGTTCATACAGATCATTTGTATTCTTAAAATTAAAAGAAGGCACACTCAGGGGCACCTGGCTGGCTCAGTGGGTAGAACATGCGACTCTTGATCTCAGTCAGGGTCATGAGTTCAAGCCCCATGTTGCGCGTGGAGCCTACTTAAAAAAAAAAGCCCTCAAAAGATGACACATGCAATTTCACTTAGAGGAATTTATCCAACAGTCGCACTCCCACCTATATAGAAGAATGTTTATGGCTTCCTGAGGGAAGTGAGCAACACCGTCTAGGGGGTGTTCTTGCCAAAGCATTAAACCTGAATCTAATGAAGTCTCCTGATCAAACCACCAGTTTGCAGGAAATACAAGGAAGAGAGAGAACGTGTTAAATAACACCATGCAATGCAGTCAGAAAAACCCAGAACGTGGGAAACCGTAGGACAAACAACCCAGTTTTGCCAACAAATAGATTGCAAGGAAAAAAAGGGAAGGGGGTTCTAATTTAAACTTAAGAGGGTGACTTCAGTAAGAGGCACGTCAATCAAATGCAATCTTGTGGACCTTGTTTGGATTCTGATTTTTAACAAATTAGCTTTAGACGACTGTCCACAGGGGAAATTTGAACACTGACGGCACATTATTGATATCGAGAAACTATTGTTAATTTTTCAGGTATGGTAATGATACGCGTTTTTTTGAGAACGCTTATCTTTGTAGATACATGATGAAGTATTTGTAGAAGAAGTTTGCCTCAAAATCCTCTCTTGGGGCGCCTGGGTGGCGTAGTCGGTTAAGTGTCCGACTTCAGCCAGGTCACAATCTCGCGGTCCGTGAGTTCGAGCCCCGCGTCCGGCTCAGGGCTGATGGCTCAGAGCCTGGAGCCTGTTTCCGATTCTGTGTCTCCCTCTCTCTCTGCCCCTCCCCCGTTCATGCTCTGTCTCTCTCTGTCCCAAACATAAATAAACGTTGAAAAAAAAATTAAAAAAAAAAATCCTCTCTTTAGGGCAGTGGAGGAGTTAGAGCGTTGGGTGTTCAGTACATAGATCACTGTGCCATTTTCTCTATGTTTGTGTATCTTCTACAGTTTCCTCTTAAAAAGAGGGAGGTGTGACGTTTTATGGCAGTATGGTTTGTAATAGGAAAGAAACCTAGAAACAACCTGTATTTCTAGAATAAGGACTGGCTCAATAGGTGAATGTAGAGTCACACATCGAAATACTATGATATTGTTAAAGATACGACAGATCGATCAACCGATCTCCTGATATGGAACAGTCTCTAAGATATAACAAATGAAAAATATTCCTATTTATATTCATATGAATAATAATACGCTCCCATTTATGTAAGACAGGGGATAGATCTACACATTCGTGCTTGTACGTGTATAGGTTATCGCTAAAAGTATTTGTAGGAAGTTGCTAACCGTCGGTTGCCCCTGGAGAAGGGGCTGGGTGTTACAGGAGAAAGGGGTGAGCGACAGGCACTCGCTACTTTTACGGTTTAAAAAATACTTTTCACTTTTTAGCACTCGAAAATATGGCCCAGACCATATTAAGAGCTAAACTTCTTGAGTGGACTCGTGCTCTCGAAACAAAGAGCAAATTGGCAAGCATTCATCTGTCCTCTGTGTCAAAGGAAATACAGGCATTTCTCACTCCCGAACGAGAGAAACATTCCTATTTGGAGGTTCCCCAGAGGAACCTATGTTTATAACTAAACACATGTTTTCAAGGGCTACGGAGCTGCGGAGGAAATTTGACCCTCCAGAGCAGTGGCAGAGATCATCTGAAACAGCAGATAATCCAAACTTCATAATATTTTGTTTTGAAATGCACAATATTATTTTTAGAAGCGGTCCATTTGTGTTCTTAATTATGTTTTGCCGAGGATAACGGGCAAATTAAAGTGAATTTGTAGTCTCTGAGCACCCCCCAACAGAAGGTGGTGGAAGACATATGGGCCAGAAATACGCGTTCTGGTATAGGGGATACTGATGACCTATAACTAGGTCAGGAGGTGGTGACTGAGGGTTTTTATTTCACTTCCCACCACCATTCAGACCTTCTGCCTTTGCCTTCGTATGACCTCCCCTCCAAACCCTTTCTGAGAGCATTCCATCTAATTTTCCTCCTCAACCGAAGTTTAAAATAACAATACCGGCCTGGAAGGAGAGAAGAAATCATTAGCATCCTTCGTATTTATAAAGTAAAAAGATTAGGATCTTTTTCAATTAATATGTTCCACATGGACAGCGCCGTCGTTCCTCCCTGGTGAAAGGTGAGTGTCCTGTGCACCAATTCCGCCAGGTCTACGGTTTACCAAGTAGGGCAGAAGCTTTAGGTGGACAATGTGGAAAGCCGTGGGTCACTGGTAAGAAGGCATCACTTCCACCAGTGTTGTTGTTCTTGTTTGGGTGTTGCGGTGGTGGTCGGGGATAGAGCCGACGGCGAAAGCAAAAGCTGAAAAGGCAAAAACGAAATCTCTGCTCCCGATCACCGCCTGCCTGACATCGTGCTGGGTGCTTCTGGACACGGTACCACGTCTCATCCCCACGAAGACCCAGGGAAAGAGGTGAATGTGGGGAGCAGCTGCGTGGGGCAGAGAGGGAAATGGTGCCGCCCCCTCCAGATTTCTGGCTTGGCCGGCTGGGTAGATGTGATGCCTTTAACAGAGATGGGGAAGTCAGCAGGAGCTGCAGATTTGGGCGAAAGTTACGAAGAGTTAGTGAGTTCATTTTCCACAGGATAATTGGTGGGTCAGTAGGTCCTGACGGGTCACGTGGTGCATGTGGGTCGTAACCTTTTAGCCAGTGAAAGAAACAAGCCATCCTTTCTATCCCTCTGAAAATCTTAATTCCCACCATATGTTTTACTGCCCATGGCACATTACAGATCACTGATCTATTTTTTAAATGCCAGAAAACTGTATTTCTATTGTTCTTATCCTTAAACGTTTAACACTTCTATCAGCAATAGAAAAGTTTTATTTTTCTTAAGTGCAAATAACATGGGAGTATATTTCGTTCACTGTAATAGCTGTGCTCCCCTAAAGTGGCATATTTATCCATTCGTTTTCAACTCCCTTGAGCGATGTACTTCTTTAAAGAAATATGAGTATCCAGTAAAACATAAGAACATGCTCGACCTCGCTCACAGTTTAAGAATGCACGTTAAGACAGCATTATTCACCTTCCCGTGTTGGCAAGGGTGTGGGGAAATCGGTAGATCCTCTCCAAACATTAATAGTGGGAATGTAAATCCCCAAAACTTCTCTGGGCCCAACAGCCATGCATTTAATCGCTCCACACCACCTTGCAATCCAAGTTTTGTAACTTTTCCCTACAAATACATGCCCACAAGCAGAGAAAACATTTAAGAACGTTCATTACAGGGGCGCTTGGGTGGCTCAGACGGTGAAGTGACCGACTCTTGATTTCGGTTCAGGTTGTGATCTCATGGTTCATGGGATCGAGCCCTGAGTCTGGCTCTGCACAGACAGTGTGGAGCCTGCTTGGGATTCTCTCTCTCTCTCTCTCTCTCTCTGCCCCTCCCCAATTGCCAATCGCTCTCTTTCAAAATAAATCAATAAAATGTTTAACAAAGACATTCATTGCAATACTGAAATAGCAAACAGCTAGAAAGAGCTTAAATATCCATGACTGAGTAGTGAAATAATGAAGGTACATCAGCCAGAGGAATAGCATGCAGCTGTTAAAGAGAATAAAGGAGGTCTATTTGTACTGGACCTTACCTTCCATGTAATGCCCTTGGCGTCTGAACAAAAGTAAACAAAAAAATTCTTTCTCTGCTTGCATATTGTAGAAAATTTGGGGATGAGTTTGCAAGAAACTACTACTGTTTCTAGGTGATGCCTAGAGACAAGATTAGGGTATGACAAAGACAGAGGAAGACTTTTCCTTTCACTTTTTACCTTACTCTATTGTTTGCCTTAAAACCAAAACCCATGCCTAGGATCCGAAACAATAGAAAAAGATGCTGAAAATTTTCCCTGCAAATAAAATATATTAATTGTGTAAGCTTTTAAAACCTATGCCTCCTGGGGCACCTGGCTGGCTCAGTCAGTGGAGCATGTGACCCTTGATCTTGGGGTTGTGAGTTTGAGTCCCACGTTGGGTGTAGAGATTACTTAAAAATAAAATTTTTAAAAGAAAGAAAGAAAGGAGTGCTTGGGTGGCTCTGTTGCTTGAGCGTCTGACTCTTGATTTCAGCTCAGGTCATGATCTCACAGTGTGTACGATGGAGCCCTGAGTCGGGCTCTGTGCTGACGGCATGGAGCCTGCTTGAGATTCTCTCTCTCCTTCTCTCTCTGCCCCTCCCCTCACTCTGCAAGTGTGGGGAGAGGCAGAGAGAGGAGGGGACAGCAGTGAGTCTGATGGGGGGCTTGAACTCACAAACCGTGAGATCATGACCTGAGCTGAAGTCAGATGCTCAACGGATAGAGCCACCCGGGTGTCCCTAAATAAATAAACAACAACAACAAAAATATTTCAGTATCATTTGTTGAAAATACGATCCTTTACCCACTGAGTTGTATTTGCACTTTGTAAAAAATCAGTTGTCCCCTATATATGTGGGTCATTTCTGAGTCTGTATTTTGTTACATTGATCTATTTGTCTTTACTCTAATACCACATGCTTGATTACTGTAGCTTTATAACATGTCTTGAAATCAAATAATGCTAGTCCTCCAACATTGTCCTTTTTTTCGAAGTTATTTTCACTAGTCACAGTCTTTCAAAATTCCATATGAATTTTAGAGCCAGTTTATTGATTTCCACACAAAAAAAAAATCTTCTGAGATTTGGATTAAGACTGCGTTGAGGGGCGCCTGGGTGGTGGAGTCGGTTAAGCGTCCGACTTCAACCAGGTCACTATCTCGCGGTCCGGGAGTTCGAGCCCCACGTCAGGCTCTGGGCTGATGGCTCAGAGCCTGGAGCCTGTTTCCGATTCTGTGTCTCCCTCTCTCTCTGCCCCTCCCCCGTTCATGCTCTGCCTCTCTCTGTCCCAAAAATAAATAAACGTTGAAAAAAAAATTAAAAAAATAAAAAGACCGTGTTGAACATGTAGATCAATTTGGAGAGAACTGATAACTAAGTAGAAGTGAGTCTTTCTTTTTGCAAATATTTTTTTTAAAGTAATCTCTAGCCCCAATGTGGAGCTCGAACTCATGGCTCTGAGATCAAGAGTTGCATGCTCGGTAAATTGACTGAGCCAGCCAGGCATCCCTACAATTGAATTTTTTTTTTTCTTGATATTGATCTTGTATCCCACAACTTTGCTAAACTCAGTTATTTGTTGTAATAACTTTTTTGTAGCTTCTAGTGGGGTTTTCTATAAAGATGATTATGTCTCAGAGAACAGAAACAGTTTTACTTCCTTCTTTTCTATCTCGAAAAATTTTCTTTTTCTTGCCTTATTGTGCTCATTAGAAACTCTAATAATACATTGACTATAAATGGAAAGGACAGGCATCCTTACCTCGTTCCCAATCTTAGAGAGAGAGCATTCAGTCTTTCACCATTGACAATATCAGCTGTAGGTTTTAGTAGATGCCCTTTATCAGGTGGAGGAAGGTTTCTCCTATTATTAGATTTCTGGAAATTTTTTTTTTTTTTTTCTGAAATTTATTGACAAATTGGTTTCCATACAACACCCAGTGCTCATCCCAAAAGGTGCCCTCCTCAATACCCATCACCCACCCTCTCCTCCCTCCCACCCCCCATCAACCCTCAGTTTGTTCTCAGTTTTTAACAGTCTCTTATGCTTTGGCTCTCTCCCTTTCTAACCTCTCTTTTTTTTTTTTTTTCCTTCCCCTCCCCCATGGGTTCCTGTTAAGTTTCTCAGGATCCACATAAGAGTGAGACCATATGGTATCTGTCTTTCTCTGTATGGCTTATTTCACTTAGCATCACACTCTCCAGTTCCATCCACGTTGCTACAAAAGGCCATATTTCATTTTTTCTCATTGCCATGTAATATTCCATTGTGTATATAAACCACAATTTCTTTATCCATTCATCAGTTGATGGACATTTAGGCTCTTTCCATAATTTGGCTATTGTTGAGAGTGCTGCTATGAACATTGGGGTACAAGTGGCCCTATGCATCAGTGCTCCTGTATCCCTTGGATAAATTCCTAGCAGTGCTATTGCTGGGTCATAGGGTAGGTCTATTTTTAATTTTCTGAGGAACCTCCACACTGCTTTGGAAATTTTTATCAGAAATGGATGTTGGAGGGCATCTGACTGGCTCAGTTGGTGGAGCATAGGACTTTTTGATCCTGGGGTGTGGGTTCAGGCCCCACTTTGGGTGTAAAGATTACTAAAAAAAAAAAGCCTTTAAAAATTGTTATTAGGGGCTCAGTTGGTTAAGCATGTGACTCTTGATTTCTGCTCAGGTCATGACCTCATGGTTTGTGAGGTCCAGCCCCACTCGGGCTCTAAGCTGACAGCAAGGAGCCTGCTTGGGATTCTCTCTCTCCCTCTCTCTCTCTCTGCCCCTCCCCTGCTCATAGTCTCCCTCCCTCTCTCTCTCTGTCTAAAATAAATAAACTTAAAAAAATAGTTTTAGGGGCGACCAGGTGGCCCAGTCGGTTAAGCATCCTACTTGGGCTCAGGCCTTGATCTTGCGGTTCATGAGTTCAAGCCCCGCATGGGACTCTGTGCTGACAGCTCAGAGTCTGAAGCCTGCTTTGAATTCTGTGTCTCCCTCTCTCTCTGCGCCTTCCCTGCTCATGCTCGTTCTCTCTCTCTCTCTCTCTCTCTCTCAAAAATAAAATAAATAAATAAATAAATAATTAAAAAAAATTAAGAAATAGTTTAAAAAATTGTTATTAAAAAAAGAGCCTTTTCTCTGCCATTGTAGTGTGTGTGGTTGACTGTTCCTCACCATGTCTTCTAACAAGACTTTCAGGATCAAGCAATTCCCAGCCAAGAAACAAAAGCAGAATCGTTCCATTCCCCAGTAGACGGGGATGAAAACTGGTAATAAAATCAAGTACAACTCCAAGAGGAGGCATTGGAGAAGAACCAAACTGGGTCTATAAGGGGTCGCACATGAGCTGGCACACGTTTTTATGCTGCATGAAGGTCACGTGTTCCTCACCTCTCCCTCTGTAAACACCCCTACTACCTGAACAATAGACACGTTTTATTGGGGAAATAATGTTTCTTTGTTACTATGCTTCTGTATCAGTAGGTGGGTTCAGAAATAAACATGTGAGACCCTTGTTTGAAAAGAAATGGATGTTGGATTTTCTCAAATAATTTTTCTACATCAGTTGTGATGATCGTATGGGATTTTATTGTTGTTGCTGAGCTACATTGATTGATTTTCTTTTGTAAAATATTTATTTATTTAAGTAACCTCTACACCCAATGTGGTGCTTGAACTCACGACCCCAAGATCAAGAGTTGCACCCTCCTCCGACTGAGCCAGCCAGGTGCCCCCTGCATTGATTGGTTTTCGAGTGTTCCCAACCTTGGTGCATTGTCCTTTAAATAGTTGGCTTAATTTGATATACTAATATCTTATTAAGAACTTTTGTATCTGTGTTCATGAGGGATTGTGGTCTGTAGTTTTCATTTCTTGTGATTCCTTAGTATAGTTTTGGTATCAGATTAATACTGGCTTCATAGAATGAATTTGGAGGTATTCCAGCTTCTTCATTTTCTAAAGGCGTTTGTGTAGAATTAATACTTCTTTTTTAGATGGCAGGTAGAATTTACCTGGAATGTCATCTGAGCTTGGAATTTTCTTTGTGGGAAGCTTTTTAGTAAGCTTAATTTCTTTAATAGAGAGCTATTCAACTTATATACTTCTTCTTGAGTGAGTTTTAGTAGGTGGCTTCTTTGAAAGAAGTCCACTTTATCTAAGTTAGTGAATTTTTTTAAGAGAAGCATTTTATTATTTCTGTTTCTTTTCTGGCCATTATTATGATCATTTCATGAGTTTTTTAACTTAAGTAATCTCAACGCCCAACCTGAGACTCAAACTCACAACCCCGAGATCAAGAGTTACAAGTTCCCCCAACTGAGCCAGCCAAGCACCCCCTAAGTCATTATATTTATAGACATAAGTTGTTCATAACATTCTGTCTTTTAAATATCTGTAGAGCCTATAGTGATGTCATCTCCTTTCATATTAGTAATTTGTGTCTTCTCTCTCTTTTTTAAATATACTTATTTTTAAGTAATCTCTACACCCAAAGTGGGGCTTAACCTCACAACCCCAAGATCAAGAGTTGTATACTCTACAGACTGAGCCAGGCAGGCTCCTTCTCTGTTTTTTTGCGATCCATCTGGCTAGAGGTTTATCAGTATTATTTAACTTCCCAAAGAGCTAAATTTTCATTTCATTGATTTTCTCTATATTTATTTTTTAAAGTTTATTTATTTAAGTAACCTTTACACCCAGGGTAGGGTTCGTACTCATGACCATAACATCAAGAGTCACAAGCTGTACTGACTGAGCCATCCAGGTGCCCATGATTTTCTCTATTTTCATATTTTTCTATTTTACTGATTTTTACTTTAATCTTTATTGGGGGGGGGAGGTTGCTTTCTTGGAGTTTTATTTGATCTTCTTTTTCTAGGTTTTTAAGTTGGAAGTTGAAGTAATTGATTCAAGTACTTAGAACTAGCTTCTTTTCTAACATAGACATTTATTGCTCTAAATTTTCCTCTAAGCACTGCTTTAGCTGCCCATCATACATTTTGATGTGTTGTGTTTTCATCTCGATCCAGTTCAAAATACTTTTTTTAGGTTTATTTATTTTTTAAAGTAATTTTTGCAGCCAATGTGGGGCTCAAACCCACCACCCTGAGATCAAGGTGCCCCCAGTTCAAAATATTTTTAAAATCCTTTTGAATCTATTTTGACCCCTGTGTCACTTAAAAGTGTGTTATTTAGTTTCTAAATATTTGAGAATTTCCCAGATGCCTTTCTGCTATTGATTTCTAATTTAGTTCCACTGTGATCAGAGAACATACTTTGAATCCCTTTAAATGCATTGAGACCTATTTTATGGCCCAGAATATGTTCTATCTTGGTCAATGTGTGTACTTAAAAAAAGAATATCTATTCTGCTGCTAGTGGTGGAGTGTTCTATAACTATCAATTAGGGCAAATTAGCTGATAATGTCGTTCAGGTCTTCTATAGCCTTAATGATTTTCTGTCCACTTGTCTTATTTATTGAGGAAGGGTGTTGAAGTCTCCAACTATAATTCTGGGTTTGTCTATTTCTTTTCGTCGTTCAGTTTTTGCTTCATGTAATTTGAAACTCTGTTATTAGGCATATAAATATTTAGGCTTCATGTTATCTTGAAGAATTGACCCCTTTATCATTATAAAATGATCATCTTCATCCTTGACAATAGTTTTATTCTGAAATCTACTTTGCTTGATATTAATAGAACCATTTCGGCTTTCTTTTGATTATTATTAGCACAGTATCTTTATCTGCTCATTTAGTTTTAACCTATTCATCTTTATATTTAAAGTTTCTTTCTTTTTTTCTTTTTAGAGAAAGAGAGAGAGAGAGAGAGCACAAGGAGGCGAGGGGGCAGAGCGAGAATCTTATGCAGGCTCCATGCTTAGTACAGAGCCCAACTCAGGGCTCAATCCCATGACCTTGGCTGGGATCACGACCTGAGCCGAAATCAAAAGTAGAATGCTCACCTGAATGAGCCACCAGGTGCCCCAAAAGTTTCTTGAAAGTGGCATTAACTAATCTCGTTTTGTTATCCAGTATGACAATCACTGCCGGTTTTATGTTAACATTCTATTCTCAAGTAATCTCTGCTCCCAGTGTGGGACTTGAACTCACAACCCTAAGATCAAGAGTCCCATGCTCCACAGACTGAGCCGGCCAGGTACCCTTAAAATCGCTGCCTCTTAATCAGGGTGTATTAACCATCTCTATTTAATATGGTCATTGATAGGTCTGAGTTTAAGTCTACCGTTTCACTATTTGTCATCTATTTGTCCCATATCTTCTTTGTTCCTTCTTCTGCATTCCTTTGGGTTAACCGAGTATTTTAAATTATTACATCTCATCTCCCCTGTTAACTTATTAATTATAACTCTTTGCAGTTAATTCTTTTAATGCTTGCTTTGTAGGGTGTATAGCAGGAAGTTCTCTCTTTGCATAGTAGTGTTGCACTGTAAAAATGACCATGGGAGCTGAACTGTGCAAAGAGATCTTAATAATTCACGACAAAGTAACGATGTTCTGTGCTCTTAACATTTTTTACCAAGGTATTAAAATTCCTTTTACCGTTGTTTATAAGTGCATAAAGAAATTTAAAAAATAGAGTGATCTGAATATTTATTTAGCACACTATAATTTAAAATATAAGAAACTTTGAGAATTAAAGTTCCTTTGTTTAAAACAAATTTATCAAGAAGACTTCCTCTTCCAGGAATATGGTGTAGGCATATTTTTCCCTATTTCTCCCTCTAGGTACAAATGAAAATCCTGTACATTATGTATAAAACAAACATGAGAAGACGCTGACGGTTGAATAGAAGCAGACATATCATACGGGCGAGGGATCTCAGGACCCGAGGAGCAATGTGGCGCTGAGTTCCCTGGGTATTATTTTGCCTCATATATCTCAGACATGGAGATGAAGAAGTTGGCAACCCAGAAATGCTAACAGGAACAGCCCCAAAGAGCCCCAATAAACATGTGCCCTCTTTAGCCAAAAACAAAACAAAACAAAACAAAACAAAACAAAACCAGGAGAGGGGCGACCTAGCAAGACAGAGAACATTTTGTGTTGATGCTCTACTCCAGCCAAACATCCCAGGAAAAACTGTGGTCCCGCCCCCAACCACAGCAAATGCTGAGTGGATAGCTTAGAATTCGACAGCAGGAAGGCAGTAGCAACATACGGCTGCATGCCACCACCCCCCTCCCCCCGGCTCAGGGTGGTGTCAGAGAAAGCCAAATCGGGAGCCAGGATTTTAAAAAAAAAAAAAAAAAGTTTATTTATTTTTGCGGGGGGAGAGGGGCAGAGGGAGAGAGAGAATCCCAAGCAGGCTCTGTACTGTCATTGCAGAGCCCAGTGAGGGGCTCCATCTCACCAACCGTGAGATCATGACCTGAACCAAAATCAAGAGCCAGATGCTTAACTCACTGAGTCACCCAGGTGCCCCAGGAGCCACGACTCTCATCTCTGCAGGCCCATGGCAAGCTTCGGCTCTCTCTCCCTTCCCCACTGAGGTATCCATGGAGTGGTATCAGAGGGGATACTAGCTTCACAAAATGAATTGGGAAGTGTTCCCTCCCCTTCTATTTTCTGCATGGGATTGTGCAAAATTGGAGTTAAATCTTTAAACATTTCGTAGAATTCTTTCATGAAACCATCTGGGCCTGAGGCTTTCCTTTGGGGGAAATTTTACATTATGGATTTATCTCGTATGTAGAAATTTTTTTTTTAATTTTTTAATGTTTATTTTTTTAAAATTTTTCAATGTTTATTTTATTTATTTTTGAGAGACAGAGAGAGACAGCGTGAGCAGGAGAGGGCAGACAGAGTGAGAGGGAGACCCAGAATATGAAGCAGGCTCCAGGCTCCGAGCTGTCAGCACAGAGCCTGAAGCGGGGCTCGAACTCACGAGCCGTGAGATCGTGACCTGAGCTGAAGTCGGACGCTCAACCGACTGAGCCACCCAGGCACCCCAAATGTTTATTTTTGAGAGAGACAGAGACAGCATGCGAGTGGGTTGGGGCAGAGAGAGAGGAAGACACAGAATCCGAAGCAGGTTCCAGGCTCCGAGCTGTCAGCACAGAGCCTGACGCGGGGCTTGAACTCACGAGCTGTGAGATCCTGACCTGAGCCGAAGTCCGACGCTCAACCGACTGAGCCACCCAGGCGCCCCTAGAAAATCTTTTAAAAATCACACAAAAAAAGGGGCGCCTGGGTGGCTCAGCCGGTTGAGCATCCGACTTCAGCTGAAGTCATGATCTCACGGTTTGGGGGTTTGACTCCCACGTCGGGGCTTGCTGCTCTCAGCACGGAGTTCGCTTTGGATCCTCTGTTCCCCCTCCCTCTCTTCCCCTTCCCCACTCCACTCTCTCTCTGTCAAAAATCAATCAATCAATAAACAAACAAATGATGTTTATTTATTTTTGACAGAGAGAGAGTGGGAGTGCTCATGAGAGCAGGGGAGGCCAAAGAGAGAGGGAGCCAGAGTAGCTGGCTTTTAATATAAATTTTGATGGTACAGGTAGGGAACTGAAGGGATCTTTTTTGCCACTTCCTTACGTTACTGACAATTCAGTTTACTAGAAAAGCTCCTCAAATTAAGTATTTGTTTGGGGGGGATAGAATAACAAGGGAAAAGTTATACAACTGTACTATGCCAGATAGGCAACAGATCGTGGTCAGGAACAGTCATAATCGTAGGGGGACAAATGACAGCCAAGTAGCAACTGAATAGTGGGACTCCTTGTCCACGGCAGTTCATACCATCAGCAAGAAGTGTGCCTTCCTTCTTGACGCCTTCCTTCTTCCTTCCTGAAATTTCCATCACTGCTTTGGGCCTCTTACCCTTTCCAGCCACAGCCTTTTTGGAGACCCCGTCCCAGGCTGTGAGAGCTTGTCAGTGACTTAAAAGTCTAAGTCGTTCTCTGCCTGTCCTACTGCTGTAGAGAAGGAAGTATGTTTTTATACACTTTCTCAGTTGACAGTCTTTTCTGGTATTATTTCATTTATGATCATTAGGTTCTATAAATAATTTCTACCTCAAATCCTTTTTTTTTAACACACTAGGATACAGATTCCACTAACGATAAGCTAAGTCGGCCCTCCCCCATCCCCTATCTTGGTCCTTCATTCAAGGGAGCCTATATCACCATCTACCATTCCAGATACTTTACTTCTTTCTTTTCTGTCTTATCATATGGATACAAGATAGAAGATACCCTGAGGACAGGGAGTTTTGTCTATTTCATTATTATTTATTATTTATTATTATTATCATCAGGGCTAGAACATTTCCTGGCTCAAATTAGAGCTCAATTAATTTTTTTTTAATTAAAAAAATTTTTTAATGTTATTTTTGAGAGTAAAAAAATTTTTTTTAATTTATTTATTTTTGAGAGAGAGAGAGAGAGAGAGACAGCACGAGCAGGGGAGAGGCAGAGAGAGGGAGACATAGAATCCGAAGCAGCTCCAGGCTCTGAGCTGTCAGCACAGAGCCGGACATGGGGCTCAAACCCACGAACCGTGAGATCATGACAAACCGAAGTGGGATGCCTAACCCACTGAACCACCCAGGAGCCCTGAGTGCTCAATGTATTTTTTTAACATTTTATTTTATTTTAGGGGCACTCGGGTGGCTCAGTCGGTTGAGTGTCCAGCTTCCACTCAGGTCACGATCTCGCAGTTCGTGGGTTCAAGCCCTGCAACGGGGCTCTGTGCTGACAGCTCAGAGCCTGGAGCCTGCTTCGGATTCTGGATCTCCTTCTCTCTCTGCCCCTCCCCTGCTGGCTCTCTCTCTCTCTTTCTCTCTCAAAAATAAACATTAAAAAATTTTAAAAATATTTTAAGTTATTTTAAGTAATTTCTACACCCAACATGGGGCTCAAACTCACAATTCTGAGATCAAGAGTCCCATGCTCCACCAACTGAGCCAGCCAGGCACTCCAATGCTCAATTAATATATTTTTTAAGAACTATCTTTTTAAAATAATTTTTTAAAATGTTCTTATTTATTTTGAGATAGAGAGAGAGCATGAGCAGGAGAGGGGCAGAGAGAGGGAGAGAATCCCAAGAAGGCTCTGTGTGGTTAGCACAGAGCCCTATGCAGGGCTGGAACTCAGGAACTGTGAGATCATGACCTGAGTTGAAATCAAGAGTTGAATGCCTAACTGACTGAGCCACTCAGGCACCCCTAGAACTATCTTTTTTATTTTTTTAATTTAAATTCAAGTTAACTAACATATAGTGTAGTCTTGGCTTCAGGAGAACCCAGTGATTCATCCCTTACATATGACACCCAGTTCTCATCTCAAAAAGTGCCCTCCTTCATGCCCATCACCCATTTAACCCATCCCCCCATCTACCTCTGCTCCAGCAACCCTCAGTTTGTTCTCTGTATTTAAAATTCTCTTATGGTTTGCCTCCCTCTCTGTTTTTATCTTATTTTTCCTTCCCTTCCCCTGTGTTCATCTGTTGTGTTTCTCAAATTCCACATATGAGTGAAATCATATGATATCTGTCTTTCTCTGACTGACTTCTTTCACTTAGCATAATATACTCTAGTTCCGCCCACATTTTTAAATGCATAAATGAGTTATGCGTTAAACATTATGTACTAAACAAAGGAAACCTATCCAGTGTGTATAATGCTGGATCTGTAGGAGAATGTTTTCAGAGTTCCAAATAATGAAATTCCAAGCCAGTATGAGAAATACACTATTTGTAGATGATTATTTATTTGCTTTAACGAAAGTGTAGATAACAATGAAAAGCCGTGGGTTCAGTTGTTGAGGAAAAGGGAAAGTAATGTAGGCTATATGGCTTTAAGCATTATAGATCCATTTACAGATGTGTTTTATTCTAGCCTGATCTCTATGAGGATTATTGTCATGTAACTCATACCTCTTGGTTCTAATTCTGTGAGCAACATGGAATTTCTCATTATAATTGTGCTTTTCTTTTTTTAAATTTTTGTAAAGTTTATTTATTTATTTTGAGAGAGAGAGAGGGAATGGGGGAGGGGCAGAGAGAGGGAGAGAGAGAGAATCCCTAGCAAGCTCCACACTCTGAGAGCAAAGCCTGACATGGGGTTTGAACCCACGAACCGTGAGATCATGACCTGAGACGAAACCAAGAGTCGGTGGCTTAACCGATTGAGCCACCCAGGCGACCCCATAATTGTGCTTTTCATGTAGGTCTGCTTCTTGAACGCCTGTTATGTGTCTAAAACAGTGCTAAGTCCTGGGCGTAGAGTGGGAAGATACCAAATAGGGTCTCTACCTTCCTGACAGTTTTTAAAAGTAAGCTGTACTCCCAACATGGTGCTTAAACTCAGGACCTTGAGATGAAGATAATTGAGGGAATAGAGCTCAAATAAATAAACTGACAATAAATATTTAATCATAAATTATGATACATTTTCTAAAGGAAAAGAACAAGATGCCTTTGGATTAGATGGTCAAGGAAAGTGTCTGAGAAAGAAGAATTAAAGTGAGATGTGAATTATGAATAGGAGTGAGCCATGCAAAAAGCATGGAACAATATTGCAGAAGGAGGGAACAGCAAGGGTCAAGGATCTGAGGCAGCAGGGGGAGTGGGGAGGCGTCTGGCTGGCTCGATGGGTAGACCATGCACCTCAGTCTCAGGGCTGTGAGTTCAAGCCCCATGTTGGGCATGGAGCCTACTTTTAAAAAATTGCAAAAAAAAAAAAAAAAAGGGGGGTCTGAGATGGAAAAAAAGTGTGACATATTTGAAGAACTGGAAAAAGTCAGTTTGTCTTCAGTATTATATAAAGGGATAATTATGGATATATAGGCAGGAGTTAGATCATACAAGGTTTTGTGGGTAATGTCAAACAGTTTGGAATTTATCTAAAGTTCAAATGCAGTATTTTGTAGGCTTTGACTTGAGCAAAATGACATGATGCAGTTTTCATTTTTTAAAAGATTTTCTTTATTTCTTTCTCTTGTATTGTATTATGTTTTGAGAGAGAGAAAGAGAGAGAGAGTGAGCAAAGCAGAAAGAGAGAATCTCAAGCAGGCCACTCAGTGGCAGCTCAGAGCCTGATGCAGGGCTCGAACCCATGAACCGTGTGATCATGACCAGAGCTGAAATCAAGAGTCAGAGGCTTAACCGACTGAGCCCCCCAGGTGTCCCCAGAGTTTCATTTTTTTTTTTTAATTTTATTTTTGGGACAGAGAGAGACAGAGCATGAACGGGGGAGGGGCAGAGAGAGAGGGAGACACAGAGTCGGAAACAGGCTCCAGGCTCTGAGCCATCAGCCCAGAGCCTGACGCGGGGCTCAAACTCACGGACCGCGAGATCGTGACCTGGCTGAAGTCGGACGCTTAACCGACTGCGCCACCCAGGCGCCCCCAGAGTTTCATTTTTAAACCATCACTCTGGTTGCTATAGTGACGATGGATTGGTTGAAGAGAAGAATGAGCAGAGGCCATCCAGTGACGGGGCTAACACAGCAATATAAGAGGTGGATGGTAGTGGCTCAAGGCAGAATGGTGGCAGAGGAAATCTAGACATGAGAAGGCCCAGATCGGAGCCCCGAGGAAGGGTCCTTCAGGAGGCGTGTAGGGAAGTGAGGTGTCGTGAAAGCCAGAAGCCAGTTCCAAGAGGGAAGGAATAATCAGGTGTGTCAGAAACTGTGGAGAGGTTGAATTAGATAGGAATGAAAGGTATGTCAAATTGATATGGCAGCTCAGTGATCTTTTCTGACCTCTGTGAAAGGAGTTTTAGTGGATCCAGAAGCTCTGTCGAAGTGGGCCAATGAGGGAGTATAGGCTTTCAATGCCGAAGACAACAAAAAGCACTGGTTAATAGATGAGAAAACATCTACTTAAAAGTCTCAAAGATCTGCAAGGTAAGGAATTACCAGGATAAAACCTCAGCGACTGTGAGAACACAGTGAAGCGAAGCAACGAAATCGGCTTTGTCCTAAATACAATTGTGGTATTTGGGGGAGTTTGAGGATTTCAGCTTTGCAAAAGCCACCCAAAACACAGGGGTAAAGGACACAAGCTCCGGGCCCCGTTAAAGGTGGAAAGTCTAATAGAAGTTCTTTTCCCATGAAATTCATGTCCAAAAGGAAGAAACCCTCATGAAGGAGACCTTAGCTTGCTCTCGCACTCCCCCAGGGGACTACAAAGGAGTATTTCCTAGGTGGTGCCAAGCAGGACACAGAGGAAAAAGATTGGCCCAGAAGCTGTCATCATGCGGCCCCAATTCACACGGCCTGGGTGACTCAAGAAATCTCTAGTCATAGATTTAAAGTGATCCCGGCCTGCTAATGTTTCTTAGCAAAAGCAGACATAGATCCTTGGCTGAAGAAATTCACCTTTGTCCTAGATCTGAAAAATTTATTCAGCTGATTTTATAAGGAAAGTGAGCAACTCACAAAAAAGTTAAGAGCCAGAGAACGGAATTACCACCAGTGAGAACTGGAGTTATTAGACACAGAATATAAGAACTACGTTTATTATGTTTAAATAAATAAATAATGTGTGCAGCGAACAAAGATTTCTAAGGAATATTTGAAAACTTATTTCATCAAACTTCTAGAAGTTAAAAAAAAATCATGATCGAAATTAAGAACTCAATCAATGGAAGAGATTAACAGCAGATTAAGCCCAATTAATTAGACAATTAGTGAATCGAAAGACATTTCCAAAGAAATTCATAAGAAAATGGGAAGTTCTTTTTTTTAAATACAATTTATTGTCAAATTCGTTTCCATACAACATCCAGTGCTCATCCCAACACGTGCCCTCCTCAATGCCCATCACCCACTTTCCCTCCGCCCCCCCCCCCATCAACCCTCAGTTTGTTCTCAGTCCTTAAGAGTCTCTTATGGTTTGCCTCCCTCCCTCTCTGTAACTTTTTCGCCCCCTTCCCCTCCCCCATGGTTTTCCGTTAAGTTTCTCAAGATCCACATATGAGTGAAAACACATCACAAGGAAAAAAATTTGTAATTGTGTGGTCACGACAGATGTTAACTAGACTTATTGTGGCGATCATTTCACAATATATACAAATATCAAAAAGCATTATGTTGTACATCTGAAACTAATATCATGTTACATGTCAATAATACCTCAATTTAAAAAAGAAATTATTCTGGGTACCTTGGTGGCTCAGTCAGTTAGGTATCCAATTCTTGATTTCGGCTCAGGTCATGATCTCATGGTTGTGAGATTGAGCCCTGTGTCGGGCTCTGTGCTGGGTGTGGAGCCTGCTTGGGATTCTCTCTCTCTTTCTCCATCTGCCCCTTCCCTGCTTGTGTGTGCGTCACTCTCTCTCAGAAAAGAAAGAAAGAAAGAAAGAAAGAAAGAAAGAAAGAAAGAAAGATTATTTGGAAATCAGCACAGAAAGACAAAGAAATAGAATGTATGAAAAAGGCACAAAATTATTTCCTAGGTGGATTTTACTATTTGATAAATTTTTAAAATGTTTATTTATTTATTTTGAGAGAGAGAGAGAGAGAGAGGAGAGAGAGAGAGAGGGAAAATCCCAAGCAGGCTCTGCCCTGACAGTGAGAAACCCAACACGGGGCTCGATCACACAAACAGGGAGATCAAAAAAAGTTTTTTTTTTTAAAAAATTTTTTTTCAACGTTTATTTATTTTGGGGACAGAGAGAGACAGAGCATGAACGGCGGAAGGGCAGAGAGAGAGGGAGACACAGAATCGGAAACAGGCTCCAGGCTCTGAGCCATCAGCCCAGAGCCCGACGCGGGGCTCGAACTCACAGACCGCGAGATCGTGACCTGGCTGAAGTCAGGCGCTTAACCGACTGTGCCACCCAGGCGCCCCCCCCAAAAAAGTTTTAAATCAAGTTGTGTAACACAGGATCTAGTAGATGGTGCAGGGACAACTGGATGTCCACATGCAGAAGAATTGTTGGCCAATTCTCTCTTTTTCTTATCATTTTTTTTTGTATAAAATGTCACTTGGATTTATCACTGGGATTCGAGGAGTCAACACAACCACACACTTTGCTGTTTGTGGATGAACTGAGTAACAACCGTGGAGTGATCAATTGCCAGCAAACTTTGAATGAAGTGATGTGATTGGTTAAGGATCTGAAACACATCTGTCCTTTACATGTTTTTTTGTGGCCCAAAGAGCTAGTGGCAAAGTCTGTACTTTATCCACTTCCTCACAGGTAATACACTGTGGTGACTAAAATTGAGAGACTGATGTTATTTAACTAGACTGTGGTAACTGAAATTTGTGTATATTGGAACGAAGCAAAGGGAAAAATATTGGTATACGTACTTTGCTTATTAGATTCTACCTTCAAGTGATAAATAACACTCACATATAGTATAAGAACCATGCAATACTATACTTCCATTTATTCCCATATATTTCTTTTACATATGCTACAAACCCACAAAATATTGATAATTTTTAAAATCATTTTTGAGTAAGAGAGAAGTCTTCATACCAATACACATACTATTTCCAGTGTTCTGCGTTCCTTCATGTAGAACCAGGTTTTTAAATTTATTTTATTTGTTTTAATTTAATTTTATTATTTTTTAATGTTTATTTTTGAGAGAGAGAGAGCCAGCGGGGGCATGGCGGGGGGTTGGGGGGAAGGAGACAGAGGATCTGAAGCGGGCTCTGTGCTGACAGCAGAGAGCCCATCACGGGGCTCAAACTCAGGAACCAGGAGATCATGACCTGAGCTGAATTCAGATGCTTAACTGACTGAGCCACCTAGGCACCCCTAGAATCAGATCTTTTAAAAGATTTTATTTTTGAGTAATCTCTACACCCAACGTTGGGCTTGAATTTACAACCCTGAACACAAGAATCGCATGCCCTTCCAACTGAGCCAGCCAGGTGTCCCTCTAAAGATCCAGATTTTCATCCTATATGAGGCCTGAAGGACTTCCTTTAACATTTCTTGGAGTTCAGATCTTCTGGGGCTGAATTCTTTTAGCTTTTGTATATCTGAAAAAGTCTTTATTTTGCCTTTGCTTTGAAAGATCTATTTACCGGGCGAAGAAGTCTAAGCTGACTTCTTTTTCTTTCACTACTTTAAAGATGTTCCATGCTGGCATGCCTTTTTTCTGATGAGAAATCTCCTATCATCTGTATGTAATGTGTCTTTTTTCTCTTCTGGCTGTTTTTAAGATTTTCTCCATCACTGGTTTTAAACAATGTGATTATCATATACCTTGGTATAGTTTTTCTCACATTTCTTGTGCTTGGGGTTCATTGATCTTACTAATTTGGGGGTACCCAGTACTTAGCACACTACCTGAAATGTTGCAGACAAATCAGTAAATATTTTCTGAGCCAAATGGAATGATTTCGTAAGGTAAATCAACTGTATGAATGCATCTATTTGGACCTTCAAATATTTTAATTTGTTCAACCAAAATAATTTTCACTGACAAGTATTACCTTTTTCTGTGAGCTCTTTCTCTCTGGCTCCTCCCATCCACTGCCCTGCATTTTAAACTCCAGGAAATCTGAATTATTTTGGATTTTCCAAACTGTCACGTTGTTTCATGCTTCTGTGCCTTTGCACATGCTGTTCCCTCTGCTTTTATCTCTTCTGTCTGCCTGGGGAACTATTATTCATCTTTCAAGATCCAACTCAGATGGTTCAACATCCAAGGAGGTTAAGACTTCCTTGACTCGAACCCCTTTCGCATCTGATTGACCACTTCTTCAACTGAGCCCACGCTAATTTTGTAAGTACCTCCATCACTGCGTTTATCACATTTGGCTATCTCGCACTTAGCCCAATTTCAGGCACATTGAAGTGCACAGTGATCATTACATGAATAAATGGGAGTTGGGAGAAATGTAAGAAAAGGAAGAGAGAGGGGTGCCTGGGTGGCTCAGTCGGTTAGGCATCTGGTTTCAACTCAGGTCATGATCTCGCGGTCCATGAGTTTGAGTCCCGCGTTGGGCTCTGTGCTGACAGCTCAGAGCCTGGAGCCTGCTTCCGAGTCTGTGTCTCGCTCTCTATCTGCCCCTTCCCTGCTCACCCTCTGTCTGTCTGTCTCTCTCAAAAATAAATAAACATTAAAATTAAAAAAAAAAAAAAGGAAGAGAGGAAGTAGCATTAGCAATGCAAATCCTATAGGGCCTTATAGCTATCATAAGGATTTTAATTTTTATTGCAGGTCAAATTGAGACCCTTTGTAGGCTTCTGAGTAGAGTGGTAACATGATCCGACTTAATTGTTTATTTTTAAATGTTTTATTTTTGAGAAAGCACAAGTGGGGGAGGGGCAGAGAGAGGGGAACAGAGGATCCGAAGCTGGCTTTGTGCTGACAGCAGCGAGCCCCGTGTGGGGCTTGAACACACAGACAGCAAGATCATGACCTGAGCTGAAGTCAGACGCTCAACTGACTGAGCCACTCAAGTGCCTCCTGACTTAATAGTTTATAATGGTCTGTCTGGATGTGTGTTGAGAATCACTGGTTGGTGTGCATTGTGGGTTGCACTGTGTCCCCCCTCCAAAAACAAGATAAGCTCGAGTTCTTACCCTTCAGTCCCTATGAATGTGCCTTTATTAGAACTAGGGTCTCCGTGGACGTAATCAAATTAAGGTGAGGTCATATTGGATTAAAGTGGGCCCTAATCCAATATCTGATGTTCTTATTAGAGGAGGGGAATTTGGGCACACAGACACACACACACACGTTCGCCAGCTTTGTGGAGATAACACAGACACATAGGGAGAGCACCATGTGAAGACAGAGGCCGAGATTGGAGTGATGTGTGTATAAGCCAGGAAAGGCCACTGATTGCTTGCAACAATCGGAAGTTAGGAGAGACAGATGATGGTCTCTCAGGGTCTCCAGATGGAATCATCCCTGCCAGCACCTTGATTTCAGACTTCTAGCCTCCAGAACGGTGAGAGAATAAGTGTCTGTTGTTTTATTTATTTTTTTTAAATTTTTTTTCAACGTTTTTATTTATTTTTGGGACAGAGAGAGACAGAGCATGAACGGGGGAGGGGCAGAGAGAGAGGGAGACACAGAATCGGAAACAGGCTCCAGGCTCCGACCATCAGCCCAGAGCCTGACGCGGGGCTCGAACTCACGGACCGCGAGATCGTGACCTGGCTGAAGTCGGACGCTTAACCGACTGCGCCACCCAGGCGCCCCAAGTGTCTGTTGTTTTAAGCCTCCCCCCCCCCCCCCCCGCCGCCCCAGTTTGTGATACTTTGATACAGCAGCCCTAGGAAGCTAATACAGTGGACAAAGGTAGAAGCAGTTAGGAGGTTAATGCACTGGTTCAGTCGGGAGATGACGGAGACCAGGATCAGGGTGGTAATGGTGGAGATGGTAAGAAACCACCAGATTCTGGATCCATTATGAAGCTAGAGCCAAAAGAATCTTTTGATATATAGGTGATGGGGTGTAAGAAAAGTTAGGTATTGTTATCTGCGTGAATAGTTTAAATATTTATGGGCATACAACATATACCCATAAGTGTGTATTTTTTCATTGCCTTGGGGCAAATATCCCAGGTTTGAGGTTCTTCAAACAAGGCTCATTCATCGGGGAAATGAAAAGAAGCTTATTTTGCTATGTGATCAAAGGGTACATCACATGATTTCTCTGGGTCTCAATCTCCTACTCGATGAAACAAAAAAGCTGAGCTCTATTGTACGACTATGTGATTCTATTATCATCACGTGCCTCATTGCCTCGGTATTGATAAAGTTTCCAGAGGATAATACCCTGTTTTCTGACTTCCATATTTGAAAACCTATCTACAAATCTGCAGTATCTTCAAGTAACAGAACTCTCTGTCCTCTCTGCTGTTGATTGTCTGCCATTTGATACTTTGAGTAGGAGCGACCTACCATATTTAAAAATAGAATTACAGAAAGACCAAAGTAACCCTTTGTGCATTCTTTCCGGGATATGAGAGTGGAGTGGGGTTGCCTAATGGGAGTGTGGAAGTGCATTTGAAATAAAGATTTGGAATTTTGAGTCTCGAGACTTCAGATTCCACTTCTCGGAGCACACCCCGAGTTATCACCCTCCGCATGTTTATATTTTAGGAGGTTAATGAATTTATAGGACAAGATAATTGTAATACTAACAGGAAACATTTATATAGGGTTCGCTATGTGTCAGGCCTTGCTGTAAGGGTTTTGAAAATATTAACAGTTATTTTCTCCATTATACAAACAAGGAAACTGAGGCACAGAGCTATTAAGATTCTTTTATTCCGTTAATAAGGGATCTCATATCAAGCAAAAATAAATGGAACCCTTTCCCAATAATTAAAACAGAAATGGCAAATGCAAGGCACTTCGGAGACTTAATATCAAGAAAAGAGGTTTTGTCACGATCCCACAAACTAATTCTGACGGGGTCCATAACAAAACACCCTTGACATTAGGCCGCTTCCTGCCTCCAACCCTTGTTGACTTTGGATCTCTAAGGAGGAAAAAGGAGACTGAGAACCAGGCCTCAGGGCATCTGAGTGCCACCTCGCCAGCTCCCAAACACCTGTTAGATCCGGTTCTCAAGAAGTTTCAAAGTTTTGAAATGTATCCTGGTATTGTTTCTAAGTCGGTCCCTCGCTGTCGCCTTGCAAACGTGCTTTCATCTTTCACTTGAGATTCCGGAGTCAATGTTTCCTTTCACCTTCATGCTTTTGCCAGAGGATATGAGCTTTCCTAAAAGGCGCAATTATTACCCTGTTGGACACCCGAGTTCCGCTCTGTTCCGGGCCCCGCAACCCTCGCCAGGTCTATCTTTTGGTCAGTCTCAGCTGGGTCCAGATGAGAGAGACTATGGCCACGCCGTGTCATCAGTGTGGGTGACCAACGCGGTGACGGAACAATCGGCGGTGGGCAACCAGGCTGATCCATGACTGAGGGGGACATTTATGTATTCAGCCAAATACCGTCCGGAGTCTAGTACCCAATGAAAGACGTGGGCTTGTTCCCCCAACCCCATCCCAGAAGCGGGGGGCCAACTTTGAAGCTGGTGTCGAACTGAGTGCCTCCACCTAGATTTTAGCCTCAGGTGGGTGCAGCGGTGGTTTGGGGAAGTTCCCGAGTGATAAAGAGGAAACCCGAGCTACCTGAGACACAAGCCCGGTCTCCCACAGGGGCACCACGGGGGACAATGCTCTCCCGGCGCAGGGCCCTTCGAACCCTGGCCAGAGGCAGACCTTCCCGCCAGCCCAGGTGCAGAGGGGCAGGGGCGGGCGAGGGGGCGGGGGCGGCGGCGGCGTGCCGTTCCCACATTGTTAGGGACGCCGAAGCACATCCAGGCTAACCTTCCACGGCTAACCGTCCTCAACGCCATGCTACTAAAGGACAGGCCTAGGGATTAGCCCCGCGCCACTCCCCCCTCCCCCCACAGTTACGGAGTCCAGGTGCCTTTGTGAGTCACCGAGACCCTCCGTAATAAGCCCACAGTGGGTGGGGCCGCCTCACACTTTCTCGCCTCTTCCCACCCTGACCCAGTCCTCCGCCGATTGAGCTCCCCAGGCCGGCGGGCAGCAGCAGCAGCAGCAGCCGCCGCCGCCGCCGCCGCCGCCGCCACCGCCGCCACCGCCGCCGCCGCCGCCGCCGCGCCCGCCCCACCGGGCATGCTCAGAGCCCGGGCGGGCCCTGAGTGGCGGCAGGCAGCGCCCTGAGCTCCGCGCGGGGCCCCCGGCGCCCGGGTCCCTTTAAATCCGGCCGGCCG